>NC_083430.1:40952791-41260389 GCF_020745735.1 Hemiscyllium ocellatum
ATGCTAGAGTCTGTGGGGATGCATGTATTCGTCATCCACAGAGCTTTCCCTAATTGGTTGGAGAGTGATGTCCACGATGGCAGTGTGAAAATGCATGCAGTGAGCTGGAATCACAAGGTAACTGCTCTGACTTTCCTGTTGGAATTGTTGGTGTATAGCTTCTATTGATAGACATGAGAATAGGAAACAGATATTAATGAGGTGAGACTGCATAAAAATTAGCTCTTAATGCATGACAATAGTTGCAGTTAGGCTTTTCGCTGCTCACTCCTGAGAATCTCATCAGGCTGTTCAACATTTGGTTAGAAAATAAGATTTTTTGCTCTTGACAAACAGGCAGTTCCTCACTGCTGATCTCACACAATTTCTCCAACTTGCTTGCCAATGCCCACCTTATTCAATGACCGAGAAGATTCTTCCCTAGGTCTCCCGTCCAGCTGAGTTAGCAAAATGTTTGTGGTCCACAGGGTCTCCCATTTGGTTTCTTGACAAGCGGTCGCATGTTTTCAAAAGATCCTTAAGCATTTTTACAATTGACTATCTTTTGAAGTGTAATCACCATTGTGAATTGCAACATCCAATTTATACACAGCAAGGGCCCACAATTAGCAAGGCAGTGTCAAGTGGATAATCTACTTCAGTGATGTTGGTAAGTGAGGGATAAATGTTGGCTAGATACCAGGAAGTATAGCAACAAAGGCTGGAGTTATACAGTGCCTTTAACATGGTAAAGTGTCTCCAGAACTTCTTCCTGTTCATGAAAATAGCACCACATGTTCAGAAGAAATGTGAGACTTCATATTGATGTCTGGTCCTAAAGATGACACCTCTGACAGTTCAACACCGCATCATTGGGAGTGTCACCTTAGGCTTTATGACACTGGAGTATAATATACACCTACAACCTTCTGACTCCGAGATAACAATGACCTCCAAGTCAATTCTAACAGATTAGAAATACACAGACGTTGCCCAGGGAGTGTGGGAAACAATGGTTATGGGAAGAAAAGCAAGTTAACAAGCCCAGGTGTTGGATGTTTCAAAGTAAATTAATCATTTTTTAAATGGTTAATGCAGTGCTCATCATTAAACCACAGATGGATCTTTACTTATTCCATCAAAAAGTGGTTGTGGGGCTATTTTTTCCATTTTAAGTGGTGCTACGTGGTAATTGAATTTACAGCTCTGTAATATTGCTCCATTTCACACAGTTAGCAAATGCTGATATTAAACCTAATTAGTAAAATTTTATTTTAATGACATCCTTGATATGATTACCACATTAAGTCTTGCACTGATGACATCTGTTATCAAATATGGATAATGTGAATTATGCAATGCCATGAATAACTTGTTGAAATATGATTGGGTAATGGAAGGACAATTAGAATGTTTACTAGTGATATAGAGAGATTTTCATGTATTAGGCATTAATGTAAAATAAAAGGGTAGAAAAATGCATACATTCATTGAGTTTTCTAACAGTGTTGAGAACAGATGCATCTTTCTTAATTTTGGCAATTTGTAGCTTCACAGAATAGTGGCACCATCTTGTGTTCAACATTTTTGTCATTTGAAGCAAAAGCAGAGAGTGATGGAGAAACTCAGCAGATCTGACAGCATATGTGGAAAGAAGAAAATAGAGTAAACACCTTGAGTCCAGTGAGGAGGAATGGTTAGTAAATTTACAGATGACACCAAAATTGGTGGTGCAATGCAGAAGATTGGGATTGTGGAAGATATAGCAGTTTGGATCAGTAATTGGCTTGCTGAAAGACAGAGCGTGTTGGGTTGATGGGAAATATTCATCCTGGGGCCCAGTTACCAGTGGTGTACCGCAAGGGTTGGTGTTGGGTCAACTGCTGTTCGTCATTTTTATAAACGACTTGGACGAGGGCGTAGAAGGGTGGGTTAGTAAATTTGAAGCCGACACTAAGGTCGGTGGAGTTGTGGATAGTGACGAGGGATGTTGTAGGTTACAGAGAGACATAGATAAGCTGCAGAGCTGGGCTGAGAGATGGCAAATGGAGTTTAATGCGGACAAGTGTGAGGTGATTCACTTTGGTCGGAGTAACCGGAATGCAAAGAACTGGGCTAATGGTAAGATTCTTGATAGTGTAGATGAGTAGAGAGATCTCGGTGTCCATGTACACAGATCCTTGAAAGTTGCTACCCAGGTTGACAGGGTTGTTAAGAAGGCATACAGTGTTTTAGCTTTTATTAATAGAGGGATCAAGTTCCGGAACCATGAGGTTATGCTACAGCTGTACAAAACTCTGATGTGGCCGCACTTGGAGTATTGTGTACAGTTCTGGTCACAGCATTATAAGAAGGATGTGGAAGCTTTGGAAAGGGTGCAGAGGAGATTTACTAGGATGTTGCCTGGTATGGAAGGAAGGTCTTACAAGGAAAGGTCGAGGGACTTGAGGCTGTTTTCACTAGAGAGAAGGAGGTTGAGAGGTGACTTAATAGAGACATATAAGATAATCAGAGGGTGGACAGGGAGAGCCTTTTTCCAAGTATGGTGACAGCGAGCACGAGGGGGCATAGCTTTAAATTGTGGGGTGATAGATATAGGACAGATGTCAGAGATAGTTTCTTTACTCAGAGAGTAGTAAGCGTATGGAATGCTTTGCCTGCAACAGTAATAGCTTCGCCAACTTTAAGTACATTTAAGTTGTCATTGGACAAGCATATGGACGTACATGGAATAGCGTAGGTTAGATGGGCTTCAGATTGGTATGACAGGTCAGCGCAACATCGAGGGCCGAAGGGCCTGTACTGCACTATGATGTTCTATGTTCCATATGTTCTATGACAGTGAAGAAGGTTATCTCAGAACACAATGGGACCATGATCAGATGGGCCAATGGACTAAGGAGTTTAATTTAGATAAAATGTTACATTTTAGTCAGGCTAATCAGGGCAGGACCTATACACGTAATGGTCGGGTCTTAGGGAAGTGTTGCTGAACAAAGGGATCTTGCGGTGCAGGTTCATAGTTCCTTGAAGGTGGAGTCATAGGTGAACAAGGTAATGAGGAAGATGTTTGGTACACTTGCCTTCATTGGTCAGTGCATTGAGTTTAGGAGTTGGGTTGTCATGTTGCATCCCTATAGGACATTGGTTAGGCCACTTTTGAATGCTACGTTCAGTTCTGGTCTCCCTGCTATGGGAAAGATGTTTCCAAACCTGAAAGGGTGCAGAAATGATTTATAAGAATGTTGTGAGGGTTGGAGGGTTTGAGTTATAGGGAGAGGCAGAATAGTCTGGTGCTATTTGCCCTGGAACATCAAAGGTTGAGGGGTGATCTTAAAGAGGTTTATAAAATCATGAGGGGCATGGATAGGGTGAATAGCCAAGGTCTTTTTCACAGAGTAAGGGAGTTCAAAACTAGAGGGCATAGAATTAAGGTGAGAGGGGAAAGTTATAAAAGGTACTCAAGGGGTAGCTTTATCATGCAGAGGGTGGTGTGTGTATGGAATGAGCTGTCAGAGGAAGGGGTGGAGGCTGGTACAATTTCATAATGAAAAAGACACCTGGATGGGTATATGAATATGAAGGTTTTAGAGTGATATGGGCCAAATGCTGACAAATAGGACTAGATTAGGTTAGGACATCCAGTTGGCGTGGATGAGTTGGACCGAAGGTTCTGTTTCTGTGCTGCACATCTCTGGACAGACGCTGCTCTACCAACAAAGATTGAAACAAGGCATCCCCAGCGCAGATCCATGGTCTCGCGAGACTAACGGATGCCACCAAACATCTTGATGATTCTATGACCCCTATCCTTTCCCCAGCTGCTCTCAGTTCTGTGGATTTGGAACATTAAATCTGTTTTTGTCTCCACAGAGGCTGCCAGACTTGCTGGGTTTCTGCAGCACATTTTTTTTTAACATTGAGACCACAAATCTATGAGGAGCCAGTCCAGGATAATGGTTGGCACACCACTATTGATATTGTCCATCAATATTTTGGATTGATTCAGAATGTTGAAGCATATCTGCAACAGGTTAATCTGAATGTGCAATGTAAGTATGGATGGTCTCAGTCCAGCACTGACCGTTCTTACAGGTTGTTACTGTGGCCCTTGCACAGGGCTGACAGATGAGCCACATGCCTGAGTCACTACAAAGGGTATACTCTGGCAAGGAATAGACCATCTTCATCCAATCCACTAATCTGTTTGACCTTGGACTGTACTGAGTGCAGAATTCAGGATTTATTCCAATGTCTGCCCCACATAAAATATTCTGTCCCTGTTCAATAGTACTGTTGTGAATTTAAACTTAGAAACAGGTTAGTTCAGCAATTCAGTTTTACTGAATAACATTTTTAGGCTGTTACACACGGTCTTCTGTTTCTTGTCTTATTTAGTTATTAAAATGTAGCTCATGCTTTACATTTTGTAAGGTTCAGTGTTTTTTTAAAAACATATTTATCTGACCCTTGAGTTCAGAGGAGGTTCTTTTAGTGAAACTAAATGGCAGATTCTGAATGTTTTCAGTGAAGCTGTTTGAATGATTTCAGAATCAAAGGTAGTACTGTTGGTATTGTTTTGGTCTAATAAAATGTTTCCAAATCACAACAATATACATTCAATTACAGAGGAGAGGCTTGACCCTTCCATTAGTATGTAGATGCTATTCACTAAACTTTGCTGATCTGGAATGTGGCACTTCAAGGAGATTGAATTTCAGGAACTTACAGCCTCCTGTTATTGACCTGCAAATGGTGTCAAAATAACACTTATTTGCCAGTGTGTTTCTTTCAATAATGTAATGGCTCCGTGTGGTTTACAACACTGTGTGCAGCAGGCTGGATGATGAGAACACCCAAGGGAAAGAAGCTTCTGGACAAGGTTAAGCAACCTTTATTAATCACATGTACATGTCCTCAGCTGGAAGTGGATATAGCAGGATGCAGATGTACACTGATCTCCCAAAGTCCACCAGCCCAATGACAAAAACCTGCTGTTCAGAGGTGAAAGTCTTCAATACTCAGCTTTTCAGATGGTACCAATCTCTAAGCAGACCTGCTACGCACAATGTAATCAAGGAAGCCATGTCTAATCATTTGGCCCAAATTCAAAATATTAATTAACAGTGATTAGGAGACCTCTTTGAAAACATGCATTGCATTAAAAAAGTCTTTGCTCAGTTGGCAACCAAAACCAAAAGAACTGTACATGTCAAATTAATCAGAAATGTTACTGATACGTAAAATAGTATTCATAATTGTTCTGAGGTTCAGTCTTACTTACATTAAACAAAATAAATAAAGAAGTTTAATTAGGATAAATGCGAGGTATTGCATTTTGATAAAACATACAAGGTAGGATTTATATCATTAAAAATAGGGCCTTGTGGAAGAAAGAGATCTCGGGGATCAGGTACATAATTCTTTGAAATTTGTATCACATATAGGTGAGGGTGGTTAAGAAGGCATTTAGCACATTGCCTGCATTGCTCAGACCTTTGAGTGTAGGAGTTGGGGATGTCATGTTGAGATTGTACAGGACATTGGTGGGGCCACTTTTGGAATATTGTGTCCAGTTCTGGTTGCCTTAATTTGGAAGGATATTATTAAATTGGAGAGGGTTCAGACATGATTTACCAGGATGTTGTTGGGAATAGGTTATCGGGAGAGGCTGGGACTTTTTTCAATGTAGGAGGTTTAGGGGTGACTTTATAAAAAGGTTTATAAAATCATGATGGGCATAAATAAGGTGAATGGCAGGTATCTTTCCCCTAGAGAGGAGGATTTCAAGAACAGGGGACGTATTTTTAAGGTGAGCAGAGGAAGATTTAGAAAATACATGCAAGGCTTTTTTTTTAAAAATGTAGAGAGTGATTCGAGTGTCAACTGAATTTCCAGAAGAAGTGGTGGGTGTGGGTATGTGAATGAGAAATATTTGGACGGATATGGGTCGAGTACAGGCAGGTGGGACTAGTTTTGTTTGGGATTATAGTTGACATGGACTGTTGGACTGAAGGATCTGATTCTGTGCAATATGACTCTAAGACAGTCTGTGTTTCTATAAAAGGTGCACAATAACATACAGAGCATTATAGAGCTTAGAGAAGACCACTCAGCCCATCATGCCTGAACGTCAATTCTAGGTGCATCATTCTTTAGTACCATGTCTGTCTTGGCCAAACAATTCAAAACCCTGAGAATTCCTTCCTTAAAAAGGATTGTGGGTGGTTCTACACCATTCCCCCCCATAAAACACATCCCCAGCACTTCCACCTTGAACTGCTGAGGTTCCAAAAGGCAGCTCAACATCATCTTCTCAATGGCAATTTCCTGGCCATGCCTAATTGCCTGTCTAACCAGTGATAACCACAGCCCAAAAACAAATAAAATGAATTCAAACACACTTTCAAATGCTGCTCACAGAAAGGCTTCAACATTTCCTTCAACACAGAACGTGTCAGTCCTGACAACAGTAAACTGTAAGATCTCTCTAGTCTTTTACTTCTGCATGTTTTGATGGAAATGGTTGTTGGATTATCAATTATATGAAAGTTTTTAGGGTGTTACTGTGCTGTCTGCTGAGGGATCGCTGTCATTGAATACAAGAAAGAATCTGCAAAGGCACTGGGTGCACTCTCTAGAACAATGTCTGATTCATTTTGCTGAGATTTATGTGGTTTATACGATTCATGCTGGTTAAATCATCCCCAGATATTACATTATTTCAAATCACACCTGTGAAAATGTTACTGCAAGGCATTAAATTTTACTGAATTGAGGCCTTCATTTTAATAAGTAGTTATTACAGTGAAATGTAAAATAATGCAGGAGGAGTGAATAATAATTGAAGAGGGAAAGCAATTAAAGTTATGTTTGACTTTTGTAGCAAAATATAATCAAATATTACATTTTTCCAAAGGTTACAGCAGAACTGCAGTGAATAAAATCAGTGCATTGGTATTTTAAATGCTGCCCCCCCCCTTCCCCCCACCTTGTGATCTTTCATGGACTGGCACAGTCCCAGCAGTTTGAACCTGAGGCAACTGGAACCTCAGAACTGCTGCTTCTTGATTATCTGGCAGCTCCCTGAGGCTGGATTTCCTTGCTGGATGAAGGCAAATGCCTCCCCCTTAGCCAATCTGAAGAATCATCCAATGTTAAGTAGCTGCAGGGCAGACATGAGTGATGGGGATAGGTTCCTCATTCACTCCATGGCTGCTGGCAAATGTCATCCTCTGAGAATCCCTGCCCATGTCCTCCAGGAGTTCTTTAATAGAGACTGAAGGAAGGTGGTGCCGTCACTGTGTGACTCAACTCACGCATGTTTCCTTGAGAAACTGATTGACAGATTTCTGATGACATGTCATCTCTCCACATTATGGGGCTGGATTTTATCAGCACCTCACCAGACCCTGGAGGAAGATGGCGCATGGGACAACCACAGAATTGGCACCACGCCATGGGCACCATTTCTGTCACCCACATAACTGACTCCTTCTCATCTGACCATGTTGGTTCATTGTTCTGTTTCTTTCTAGCTGGTAACATTTTTTAAAATCAAGATAAATCAATAATTGATCTCTGCTGCTGAATCTGACTATTATCAAATTATGTACATCGGTGTTCCAATTAGGATATCTTGTCTATCACGGCTATGTTCTAATTAAAAATGGCCTGCGCTGCATTATCACACAGAAGCTGCACATCTTTGTTATTTAGATAAATTTTTGTAGGTTAATTTTCACTGTTGCAAAAGGTACTGATGATAACAATGCCTCTCTTTTACTGTTGCACCCTCAGCATTACGTGAAAACAATTAACCTTCTGGGATTGCTGTGAAGAAATAATAAATTACAAGAGGACGATTTATTATTCTTTTGCTAATTGAGATGAATTTGTGACTCTTTTACAACACCCCATCCAGACAATCTAGATCAACTATAACTGTCACATGGAGATGGGATATTCTTGTATAAGGTTGTGGCAAAGTGATCCTGACACCCAGTTGGAAATTATATATTCTGTTCTTTCATTATATTTATTTCATAAATTGCTATTGGATCAATACCGCAACCTGCCTTTGTGAACCTATCACAAAATCGGTATCAGAAGATACAACTCTGGGAATTCCTTGGCGTTTCCTGCAACTTCTGTGGAAACTCTTGATGAATGACACAAAACATAGATTAGATTGCCAACAGTATGGAAACAGGCCCTTTGGCCCAATAAGTTCACACTAACCCTCCGGAGAGCAACCCACCCAGACCCATTCACCTACATTTACCCCTGACTAACATACCTAACATCATGGGCAATTTAGCACAGCCAATTCACTTACCCTGCACATCTTTGGATTGTAGAAGGAAACCCACGTAGACACAGGGAGAATGTGCAAACTCCACACAGACAGTCGCCTGATGCAGGAATTGAACCCAGGTCCCTGGTGTCATGAGGTAATAGTGCTAACCACTGAGCCAATGTGCCAAACTGGAGTTTTACAAGTCATTGGGAGGACCTCTGAAGGTCTGAGATCTCAAACACACAAATCCCTTTGGCATGCTGTACTCCACAGTGTGCTTTGGAATGTGGTATTTTCAGCTGTAGACATTTTTTTTTTAAAACAGTTAATTCTTTGGTTAATTCTTACTCTCTCCGTCCACTGATAAGGCTGTCCTTTTTGTGCGCTATACAGTTATCAGGCCATCCAGTTCCTTGCGCTAAGCTGTGCCATTCTTGTGGTACTCTGCAGATAGCCACACACAATTGGATCTTTCTTCAGTTGACATTAAGCCTCCATTCTTTGTTGGAACAGAGGAACAGAAAAAGGACATTCAGCCTGATGATACTCTTCCACCATAAGGTAGTGGCTGAATTGTATTGGAGCTCCGATCTATATTTATTTAGATGCTTGCCTGGCAAAAGCCTATTGATGCCAGAGTTAAAGTTATTAATTGGGTTAGCATCTTTTGCTTTGTGTGGAAGGGTATTAGATGTTACTACTACCATCCATTGCATGAAGAAACGGTTCCAACTTCTCTTCTGAAAGGCCTGGATCTGATTTTAAAGTATCTTCCTCCTATCATTCCCCCATCAGTGGAAATTATTTCTCTTTACACAGCTGAACATTTTTTTTCCCAAAACCCTACAATTTTCAAATAATCCCTTATCTTTATATGTTCCAGGAATGTAAGACACATCTGTGATGGTGATTACAGTTCACTCTGGGATTTGAGTTGCTGTCATAGAGTCATCCAGCATGGAAATAGACCCTTCAGTCCACCAGTCCATGCTGAACATAATCCCAAACTAAACTCATCCCACCTGCTTGCTCCTGGCCCACATCCCACCAAAAAGTTCCTATTCATGTACTTATCCAAATGTCTCTATTCGTGCCCACATCCATGACTTCCTCAGGAAGTTCATTCCACACATGAACTACTCTCTACATAAAGAAAATTACCCCTTATGTGTTGTTTAAATCCCTCTCCTCTCACCTTGAAAATGTGCCTTTTAATTTTAAAATCCCCCATCCTAGGGAGAAGACAACTACCATTAACTCTAACTCATTATTTTATAAATCTCTAGAAGTTGACCTTTCAACCTGCTATGCTCCAGTGAAAAAGTCCCAGCCTATCCAGCCTTTCTTTATAACTCGAACCCTCTATTCCTAGCAACATCCTGGTAAATCTCTTCAGATCCCTCTCCAGCTTAATAATATCCTTCCTATAACTAGGCAATCAGAACTGCACACAGTACTCCAGAAGACATTTCACCAATGTCCTGTATAACCTCAACATGATATCCCAACTCCTTTAGTTAAAGGACTGAGCAATGAAGGAAAGCAAGCCAAATGCCTTTTTAATCACCCTGATTGTACGTGATGCAAATTTCAAAGAATTATGTGCTTGCACCTATATGTCCCTCAGTTGTACAACACAACCTAAGGCCCTACCATTAATTGTATGAGCCTTACCCTTGTTTTGGATGCAGGTTTGCTCGCTGAGTTGGAAGGTTCATTTTCAGATGTTCCTTCACCATACTAGCTAACATCATCATTGAGCCTCCAGGTGAAGCACTGGTGGTATGGCCCGCTTTCTATTTATGTGTTTAGGTTTCCTTGGGTTGATGATGTCATTGCCTGTGGTGATGTCATTTCCTGTTTTTTTCTTAGGGGTGGTAATTGAGATCCAAGTCAATGTGTTTGTTGATAGAGTTCTGGATGGAATGCTATGCTTCTAAGAATTCTCGTGTGTGTCTCTGGCTTGTTCTAGGATGGATATGTTGAGCCAGTCAAAGTGCTCATCTATATGTAAGGATACTAGTGAGAGTGGGTCATGCGTTTTTTTGGGCTAGTTGATGTTCATTTATCCTGGTGGTTAGTTTTCTGCCTGTTTGTGTGTTGTAATGTTCTATATAAGGTCCCTCCTCAACCTCCGATGTTCCAGGGAAAACAGCCCCAGCCTATTCAGCTTCTCCCTGTAGCTCAAATCCTCCAACCCTGGCAGCATCCTTGTAAATCTTTTCTGAACCCTTTCAAATTTCATAACATGTTTCTTACAGCTGGGAGACTAGAATGGAATGCAGTTTTCCAGCAGTGGCCTAACCAATGTCCTGTACAGCTGCAACATGACCTCCCAACTCTTGTACTCAACACACTGACGAATAAAAGCAAGCGAACCAAACACTTTCTTCTCTATCCTGTCTACCTGCGATTCCACTTTCAATTATGAACCTGCACTCCAAGGTCTCTTTGTTTGGCAATATTCCCCAGGACCGTATCATTAAGTGTATAAGTCCTGCCCAGCTTTGCCTTTCCAAAATGCAGCACCTCACATTTATCTAAATTAGACTCCATCTGATATCCCTTGGCCCATCCTGATGAACTTGTGCCTCCACTTGCAGTCCTGAAGGAACTGAGTAACAGTAGCACATTTTTCTTTCGAACAGAGAACAGCTGATTCTGCCATTGACCATCTTTTCAGTAGATGCTTCTCCTGATTGCTTTCACTCTATAAGTATTGGTACGAAATCTGCAGCAATTCATAAGGTTCTAGTGGAAAGGGCAAAGGGTTAAACTATTAAATTAATGAAGTCAATTATTTTAAACCTCCCTGGTAATTTAAAAAACACAAGTTAAATGAGTAGATCTCCTCATAAGCAGAACTGATTCAAATTGGTTCTGATAAAGCTTACCTAATGAAGATATGGCTACATCTCAGCAAAGGTCATCAGTATCACTCGAATCAATTTTAATTAGTTAGGACCTGCCCAGATAACCCAGTAACAAATTGAACCTTTTGGTATGCAGCACATATGCAAAAGAAGTTGTTTCTGTTTAAAATTCCAGGGAAATAATTTGACTTGAATTGATCTAAGCAAAGATCCAATCTCAAATTAACGGTCATTCAGGGGTCTGCAATAGACGAGAAAAAAAATGTTTCTCTTGAAGCAGATATTCCATTTGTCCTACATTTCATGGAAAATAACTGTTGATTCAGATAATATATTACACAAATTAGATTCAAAAATAATGTTGCAGAGAGCCAACTTTCCATCAGCGACTCTGCTCCAGGACATTTTAATATAATTATTTCAGCAGGAGGGAGAGCACACAGAATGAAAAGAAAGACATTGAAAGATAATAAGAACTGCAGGGATTTAGTCTGCGCAGAACACAGCTGACAAAAGCTGATATGCTCAGAATGTTATGATAATTTCTGTTATCCAGCAGCCTACTGAGAGATTCACTGAAAAAAAAGTGTATCTAAAAATACCATAACATTAAGTATTTGGCTAACCTTTTACATCACATTTGCAGGTTGGGATTAAAATCACTAAGTACTTACGAATGTATGCTTTAAAGTGTCTGAAAAATTTATGGATGCATAAGGAAATACAGCTCTCAGTCTGGTTTAGCGTATAAATATTAAGAGGATAATTGCTTGCACTGACAAACTAACTTGAACATTAGCAAAAGTTTAAAGTCTTGCTGTCAAAAAATGAGAGTGACATCTTACAAATGACATGAAAGTGATAATTTTCACAAAGACTCCCTTCCTCTGACAGCTTCCTTTCAGTGTGTTGACAAATACTACAATCTAAACAATGCAATACATTTACACTCTGCACAAAAAACAGGCCGTTCAGCCCAAAGGCTATGGGCTGTAATTTATGATCCACATGACCCTTCCTCTGTGTTATCTCACCAAATCTTATCTGCAAATGCTTCCATTCCTTTCTTCCTTATGGTCGCCATTGCTTTTTCTTAAATGCATCTCTGTCTTGCCTAAAGTATTCCATGTGCTTGCAACGTACCATTGTCTGGTTAAAGAAAAGTTCTCCTGAGTACCTTATTGGATTTATTAGTGACTATAAAGATAAATGTATACATATCTATATGTGCATATATATTTATATAAATGTATAAATTAACATTGTCTGGTTAAAGAAGAATTCTCCTGAGTACCTTATTGGATTTATTAGTAACTATAAAGGTAAATGTATACATATATATGTGTGCACGAAATTTATATAAATGTATATACTATTCTGCAGCATACAGTCCTTAGTTTTAGCGTCGTTTACACTTTTTTCTACATTCAATCCATCAAACACCACCCCCCCCCCATACTTTTCAGTACTTGCATTAGGTTAGATTGGGATAGGATCATTTAATTTAGGGACATTGTAATATTCACCATTTTTATATTTTATGTTGATTTTTAATACTTGTTCGGCATTAACATTTTTAATTTCTCATATTTTGCATTGCTTTTCTATTTTTCCCTTTCTATTATATTCCGGTTGTTTACTGATTCTGCATTGCTTTTTGCTTTTTAACTTTTCATTTGCTCCCTGCTTTACCGTTGTCGTTTCCCAGCCCCTGGTCAGTTGTTGGTGAAAGACCTTACTGTGATGGCAGTTCCTATTTTTGGATCTGCAGCTTCTCCCAACTAAATCACACCGAGTTATTAGGTCCCCAACAACCTCCACAATCAAGCTCACACCGTAAGACTGCAAATAAAGAGAGAAAGAAAGATCAACCTAAGCAAAATAGGGCGATTAGTGGGAGCATGCTGACAAAAATGACTGATTATCGGATGGATTTTTCACTTCCAATCATTACAGGGGGGTTAGTGATTTTTTTTCGGTGCCAATCACCAAACAGCCACTTAATGATTTTTCCAACGTTTCACAGTAAACAACAGTTACTAGGCTCCTGGTGATTTGTACAGTTTCTTTAAAAAGAGCATTTGTTCTAATAATGACTCACACTGCAGAATTGTTTATTGCAGAATTGCATCTTTAGATTTTTGGTGGGGCCCCCATGCTTATGGAAGAGGCTGTGTTGGAAGGTAAGAGTTATTCCCTCTTTACAAATCACTGCACCTACATCTTGATGATTGTCTAAAATGCAACACATCACAATGTTTGGTTCAGCAAAAATGAATCCATTTTTCAGAAACAATTCAAGTTATTTTCTAATGTCTATCACTGTGCTATGAATATTGGAAAATAGTGACATTAAATCTAATCTCATTATTGGTCATATTATCTGAAATGTTATGTTTACTAAACTCAACAAAGTGAGGGAGTTCGATAACCTTTTGTGGTGGATCACAGCCTTTTTCACTGTTTAAATCTGCAACATGACTCATTATGTCTTCGTTAATTAGTCAATTGCCCCAGTGTTACCAAAAACCGAACATTTTAAAGGATAAAGAGCTGAACTGTAAAACATAGGCAAGTTACAAAATTAAACAGCATTTAATAGCACCTCCATTGTTCATTGCTGATTCCTGCCACATACCCACCTGCTCACTGCCAGATAGAATTATAGAATCCTTACAGTGCAGAAAGAGACCAGTCAGCCCATCAGGTCTGCACTGACCCTCTGAAGAGCACTCCAGAACCCTCTCCTTACCCTATCCCTGTAAGACCAGATTTCCCATGGCCAACCCACCTAACCTGTACATCTTTGGACTGTGGGACGAAACCAGAGCACCGAGAGGAAACCCGACAGACACGGGGAGAATGTACAAGCTCCACACAGATAGTCATCCGAGGCTGGAATCAAACCTGGGTTCCTAGCGCTGTGAGGCTTTGTGGCCCCTCTCACACTGGCATGGGAAAGACTTGGGTTGGTATATTTTAGAAAAATTCAGAATTTTCTAAGGTAGAACAGCAAACAAAATGGCTGCTTCAAATCCCACCTCCCATTCTGCCCACTGCCATTACCCCGATGACAGGTGAAAGCCAGAGACCTGCCTGCTGCTGTTTACCTGGCCTTTTATTGACCACATTGGGTTCACTCAGGGTCAGTGCCCCTCATAGTTTCAGCAAAGCAGCAAGATGTCAGCAGCTGTCAGTCAAGAGGCCAACTCCATGGAAGCAGGGGAAAGGATGGGCGTTAAATCTACACAAGAAGATTTATTTTGAGGTAACACAGAAGTGGCTTCACGTGGTAGACAGGCCTTATCCTATTGTATAAAAATTCACTTGTTTTAAAAAAGTTAGTGCTAACACCTACCCTCCATTCTGTGGGAATGTCAGCTCTGGTAATGTTCCCGTAACAACATTCATTTGCAAATGGCAACTACAGCAATACCTGTCAACACAGGCCAGAGTTCCCTGGAATCCCACCTCCATCCCTGGACACTGATTGGCAGGCACACCCAATGGCCCAGCCCACAGAAGATCTCATTCTCAAACAGGTTGACACCAGAGCCGGGTGAGTGACTGGGATTGGAATCCACTTTGAATGGAAAAATCCAGCCCAATTCCCTGGATGTGAGCATGAAGTTAATCCACAGGAGATGGCCACCCAGAGGTCTTTGCTCCCATTTACAAGGTCACCAGAGCATAGTTTGGAGCCTCTTCTTCGAAGAGAAGTGCATGAATAGTATCAGTTTCAGCTTCCCTCAGTAAAACACGGATCTTGGGAAACTAGGCAGGGCAAGTGACTGAAGTGTTAGTGGGGGAACACTTTGGGAGTAGTGATCATAATTCTTTTACTTTTAAAATAGTTATGGAAAAGTATAGGGCTTCCATAAAAGGTAAGGTTCTGAATTGGAGTAAGGCAAATGTTAATGGTATTAGACAGGAACATTCGAAAGTTGATTGGAGTAGACTGTTCGCAAGTAAAGGGCCTACTGACAAGTGGGAGACTTTCAAAAGTGTGATAATGAGAGCTCAGAGGCATTATGTTTCTGTTAGAGTGAAGGGTAAAGTTGATAAGATTAGGGAACAATGGATGAATAAAAATGTTAAGGTTTTAATCAACAGTAAGAAAGAGTCATATATTAGATATAGACAACTGGGATCAAACAAATCTCTTGAAGAGTATAAAAGGTATAGGAGCATTCTTAAGAGGGAAGGCAAACAGGGAATATGGGATAGGTTTGGCAGAAAAGGTTAAGGATAAACCAAAGAGATTCAACAAGTACATGAAGAGTAAAAGATCAACTAGGGAGAGAAAGGGCCCCTTAAAGATTAATGGGATCATCTATGTGAACCTCAGGAAATGGGAGAGATACTTAATGAATATTTCACATCAATTTTGACTGTGCAGAAAGAAATGGAGGTTGGAGAACTTGGGTAAATAAATATTGATATTTTGAAAAAAGTTCACATTGCAGAAGAGGAAGTACTGGAGGTCTTAGAATATATAAAGGTGATCAGGTGGTACCTGTTCAAAAGTGTCCCAGGATGTTGTGGGAAATTAGGGAAGAAATTGCAGGGGCCCTGACAGAGATATTTGTAACATCTATAACCACAGGTGAGGTGCCAGAAGACTGGAGGTTTAAGAAAGGTTGTAAGGAGAAGCCAGGGAACTACAGACCTGTGAGCCTGATATTGGTGATAGGTAAGTTACTGGAAGTGACTCTGAATGATAGGATTTACATGCGATTGGTGAGGCAGGGATTAATTAAGGATAGTCAGCATGGTTCTGTGCGAGAGAAATCATGACTCACAAACTTGATTGAGTTTTTTGAGGAAGTAACCTGAACAGAGTGGTAGGCATTGTTTACATGGACTTTAGAAAACCCTTTGACAAGATTCCACATGATAGACTAATAGATCACATGGAATTCAGGGAGAGCTTGCCAATTGGATACAAAATTAGCTTGATGGTCAGAGACAGAGGATGGTGGTGGAGGATTGTTTTTTGGATGGCAGCCTGTGATCAGTGGTGTTCCACAGGGTTCAGTGTTTTGTACACTATTGTTTGTCATTTAAAGAAACAATTTGGATGAGAATTTAGGAGACATGGTTAGTAAGTTTGCAGATGACACCAAAATTGGTGGTATAGTGGACAGTGAAAAAGGTTATTTAAGATTACCAAAGAGATCTTGATCAGTTGAGTCAATGGGCTGAGGAATGGCAGTTGGAGTTTAATTTGGATAAATGTAAGGTATTGGATTTTAGTAAAACAAACAAGGACAGGACTTATACAGTTAATGGTAGGGCACTGGGTAGTAAAACAACAGAGAGACCTAAGGGTTCGGGCGTATGATTCTTTGAAATTTGTGTCACAGGTAGACAGGGTGGTTAAGAAGGCATATAGCATCTTGCCATCATTGCTCAGACCTTTCAGTATAGTAGTTGGGTTGTCATGTTGAGGCTGTACAGTATGCTGGTGAGGTCTCTTCTGGAGTACTATATGCAGTTCTGGTTACCCTATTATAGGAAGGATATCATTAAGTTGGAGAGAGAGTTCAGAGAGAATTCATCAGGATGTCACCAGGAATGGAAGGTTTGAGTTATAAAGATAGGCTGGATAGGCTAGGAGCTATTTCACTGTAGTGTCAGAGATTGAGGGGTGACTTTATAGAGGTTTACAAAATCATGAGGGGTATAGATAAAGCAAGGGTCTTCTCCTTAGGGTGGGGGAATTCAGCACTAGGGGGCATACTTTTAAAGTGAGAGGAGAAAGATTTAAAAAGGACATGAAGGGCAACTTTTTCACACAGAGAGTTTGGTGTGTAGAATGAACTGCCAGAGGAAATGGCTGATGCAGGTACGGTTACAATATTTAAAAGACATTTGGATAAATACAGGAATAGGAAAGATTTGGAAGGATATGGGCCAAATACAGGCAAGTGGGGCTAGTTTAGTTTGGGAACATACTCGGTGCGGATTGTTTAAACCAAAGGATCTGTTTCCATGCTGTATGACTCTATGACTCTATTTTTAGGTATAAAACAAACTAATTGGGTGTAATTGTGCAGCACAGAATAGTGCACAGATAGCACCAGCTGCAAATTCAGGGTTAGACAAACTTAGATTATGGGGGTGGGGGAATTTGAATGCATAATGCTGCTTCTAGCTGGTAATGGTTTGCACTGTCACCTCACACACCTGACCCCACCACCAGGAATTGATGTTACCAAGTCACAGGATCAGAGAAGTGCATTCTGCTACCCTACACCAGAGAAGGATCTGTAAGGTCGACAGCACAAAATCATACGGGAGTCTGGTAATCAATGGTGTACCACAGGGATCAGTGATTGTTCGCAAAATGTACAAATGGTATAGGTGAGAGTGAATAGGGGTGGGGATGGTGAAGGATACGTTAATTGGCAGATGACACAAAGATTTTACTGGTCGGAAAATAATGAGGATGAAGGTCTTATGTTACAAGAAGATCTGGTTGGATGGGCTGATCAATGGCAGATCCAGTTTAACTCTGAAAAGTGAGAGGTGATATACTTTGGAAAAAAAAAGACAAGGGAGTATTCAATGAATGGCAACACATGGGGTAGCTTGGAGGAACAGAGGGATCTTGGGATGCTTGTCCCTGAATGTGCAAGGACAATAGGGAAATTAAAATAAGTACACAGGACACCTGCCTTTATCAGTTGAGGCATAGATTATAAAAGTAGGGAGGTTATATTGGAGCTGGACACAACTTAGGTTCAGCTACAGACTGGTGTATTGTGTGCAGTTCTGGTCTCCACATTGTAGGTGGGTGTGATTGCTCTGGAGGGGGTGCAGAGGAGATTCACCACGATGTTGCCTGGGATGGAATGGTTTAGCGAGGGTGAGAGACTAGATAAATTTGGGATGCTCTCTTTGGAGCAGAGAAGGCTGACCGGGGACCTCACTGAGGTCAACAAGATTACAATCGAATGGACTGGATGACAGGAAGCAGGTGTTCCCTGAGTTAAAGGGTCAATAACAGGAGGCATAATTTTGAGGTGAAAGGCAGCAAGTTTAGAGGGTATTTGAGGACAAAGGGGAATGGGAATCTAGAATGCGCTGCCTGGGAGAGTTATTGAGGTGGGAAGCCTTACAGCCTTGAAAAAGAATGTGGACGGGCCCTTGAAATGTCATAACATTCAAGGCTATGGGCCCACTATTGGCAAGTGGGATTAGTGCAGTTAGACCTGTTCAGATTTGATAGGCTGAAGGACCTCTTCGTATTGAATGACTCCATGACTCTGGGTCTCCAGGCGCACTGGTCTCCTCTGGAGTTTAATCTTCATTTGAACCAATCCCCAGCCCTCTTTGTCTAACTGTATCAGCATTTCTATTCCTGTCGTCCTTGTGCACTTAGTTTCCCCTCTTAAATGTTTGTGGTTATACCAAGGAATACATTCCCCTAATCTAAGATTGAACTTTCCAACTTTACATGACCATGGTGGTAACATCCTCAATCTATACCAGTCAGGCACGGAAAAGTATAGAAAAGGCATCATGCAAATTGGACATCTTTCACCGAACTCAAACTGGGCATAACATGGGTTACCAACGAAGAGCTAATACAGAGACTGATCAGTTGTGCAGGTGGGACTTTGGGATGGAGAGATGATTGAGACTGGCAGGCCACATAAAAGGTAAAGTTGCAATAATCTTATTAGACCATAGGGCTGCTCTGTCATTCGAGAAAGAAAGAGAGAGAGAGATGACTGGTGATAGTTTAACCTGAGGGTCACCATACCTCAGGCAAGAGAAGGAGAGCTCTTCATGATATCCTCAGCCAGTGCAGGGATTGAACCAATACTGCTGATATCACTGCATTGCAAACCAGCCATCCAGGCAACTGTGCTTAATTGACCCAATTAATTAATTAATAATGACTCAAATTAATTATATAATAATTATTAATAAGTAACAATGATGTCATTAATAATACCTAATTACATACATAGATAATTAATTCACATAAGCTCTGTCAGGCTGCCTGCAGAATGGATACCATCACAAGGAAATAGGCAGGGTGGATAAGGAGGATCTTTAAAAGCCAGGTGATGCCTCTGTTGGAATTAAAGAGTTTGTGATGTACTGAGACCGCTAATGATGTCTTGTTGCCTAAAGATCCTGGTCTTGTGTGAGAGAAAGTATCTGAGTTTTGCATGTGACACATTCTACTGAAAACGTTTGGACATGTGGAAATGAAAAAGAAACCACAGAGACTGGTATTCTGTCACAAGTCATCCTTTATTTACACATGTACAGTACATGGAGTCTGACCAGCTAGCTCAGAGCCAGTCCCTAGAGTGAGGAGACTCTCTGAGACTCCTGTTATTTTTAATTAACAAAAATAAACAGAAAGAAACCCAGAAAACAAACAATCATAATAAACAATACCGAAAAATAAAGAAATCAGAACAAAGTCTACCTGAACCAAAGAGGAGAGACAAAAAGGAAAACTCTCCTCCTCAGTAGCACATCCCAACAGCAGTAATAGGACACTCTCACAGTGTGGTCCAGGCAGTTCAGAGGTCAGTCTCCTCCTCTTGCTGACCCACAAAAATGGAGAGTCCTTCACACATTGATCCAGCTCTCTCAGAGGCAGCTGTCAGAGTGAACAGAACATCTGACAATTCTGGTTATATTTTTTGCTTTATTTTTATTTTCCCCCACACTACCGCCTAATGGCAGTGACACTCCTTTTTTTTCCTGTTCTTCTTTTTCTTTTTTTTCTTTTTTCTCCCCCACACTACCGCCTGACAGCACCCATCTTGTATGTTTGTAATTGTGGGACACAGTGAAAAACAACAATTCTGTAAATCTTTATTTATATTCCACCACCAGGAAGAAAGAAAACACCTGAGTGGATACTCCTGTTTATATTTTTCTTCCTTTTTCTCCCCCCACACTACCACCTAACTGCGGTAGTGCTTGTTTATTCCCCTGCACCCATGTGTGTGTGTAGGTGTGGGACACAGTGAAAGACACAAGGTGTACAAATCTTTATTCGATTCCCACCACCAGGAAGAAAAGAGAGCACCAAAGTGGCCAGTGACAAGCAGTGCCCTGGCATTCCTGTTTATTTTTAATTTTAATTATTTTTTCAAAGCAGAGTCCTTCTACACACTGATCTAGCTCCCTCAGAGCCAGCTCTCAGAGTGAACACAACCCCGACACTCCTGTTTATTATTTTTATTCTTTTTACATATTTTTTCTTTTTTTCTTTCTTTTTCTTTTTTCCCTTTCTTCCCCACACTACCGCCTAACTGCGGTAGTGCTTATTTTTTTCCCCAGCACCCATGTTGTGCGTGTGCAGGTGTGAGACACAGTGAAAGACACAAGGTGCACAAATCTTTATTCAATTTCCACCACCAGGAAGAAAAGAAACACCTGAGTGGCCAGTGACAAGCCGTGCCCTTACACTCCTGTTTTTTAAAACATTTTTAATGTACTGGTTGTGGGCCAGCCAGTCCCAGAATCAGTCCCCCTTCTCCTAGAACAATCGAGAGGAGAGTCCTTGACACTGGTCCAGCTGCCTCAGAACCAGCTCTCAGAACTTTTGACATTCCTTTTTTTTTGCAAAGTTATCCTTTATTTACATATGGAGAGTCCTTGAATCTGATCTAGGTCCCTCAGAGCCAGCTCTCTGAGTGAGCAGAACCTCTGACACTCCTGTTTTTTTTCCACTCTTTTCATTTTCATTTTTTTTCTTTTTATCTTTAGAACCTCTGGCTAATCTCTTGGTTTAGTGCTTATTTTTTCCCCAGCACCCATGTTGTGTGTGTGCGAGTGTGAGACACAGTGAAAGACACAAGGTGCACGAATCTTTATTCAATTTCCATCGCCAGGAAGAAAAGAAACACCCGAGTGGCCAGTGACAAGCAGTGCCCTTACACTCCTGTTTATCTCTGTAAATGAGGGCTCCCTGATTGGCGCAGACTGATGACCCCAATCAAGGATCTCCTAGTCAGGGAGATCCATCTGGCTAACCTTGCTCCAATCACGGGAGGGCACAAATTTGGATCAAGATCAATCAGTTATGTAACCCTTGCTTTTCAACGTTCTTTTTGGAAATTAAGGAGACAATTTGCCTCCCATTAGGATATTCCTACAGAGAGGATTTAACTTATACTTGGCCTTTGTTCCAATAGCCATTGACTCTTGGCTTCCTCAATTAAAAGATAGCAAAGCAATGGTTCACAACGTACCAAGAGATCAATGCCCCACAGCTGCACTGTTTTAAGACTTTTGACTACACAAGCACAAATCAATACTAATGTAAAAGCATCTGGTGAAGCAATGTCTCTTTATCTCTAGATTTATAATTGAAAACCACTCTAAAGCTCTACAAGTTTGTCTAATCTGTCCATAATATTCACAAAAACACAACTTGGTTGCAGGAATAGAACAGTCAGTCCCTCTGTTATGTCATCAGCATTTGCAATGCAATTCAATATTTTGCAAGTGTTGAAAAGATAAAACTGGCCTTCGTTTGGAACAGGTTCAGTTTTCAAAGGGTTAAATTGGCACACAATAATGAAGGAAGTCCTGGATTCACAATCACTGTTGCTGAAAATAAAATGGCACCACACACCACATGGAAAAAAAAAGGCACAGAATAGAACAGATGGGCTGAAGTGAAAGCTATGGCACATCATATGTCTGGGATTCTCTGCTCACCATGTAACAGAGAAATAGTCAAAAAGGGATCCTGGGTCACACTTTGAAGAAATAAAGTTTAATTGCATTTTGGTATGACAAACAAGGGTAGAACCTATGCAATTAATGATTAGGTCTTGGGTGGTATTGTAGAACAGAGAAATCTAGGCTGGGACGCTTTTCACAGGAGCTTGGAAGGTTGTGGGGCAATTTGATAGAAGTTTATAAAATATTGAGGGGGGTACAGATCAATTCAATGGTACTTGTCTTTTCCCTAGGATGGGGGATTTCAAGACTCAGAGGCACATTTTTAAGGTGAGAGGCGAGAGATGTTTTTACCCAGAGGGTAGCTCGTGTTTGAAATGAACTTCCTGAAGAAGTGGTGGATGTGGGAACAATTACAAAGATATTTGGATAAGTCCATGAATAGGAGAGGTTTGGAGGGACATGGGCCAAAACAAGCAGGTGGGATGAGTTTAGTTTGGGATTATGTTCAGCATGAACTGGTTGGATTGAAAGGTCTGTTTTGTGCTGTATGACTCTATCACTCTAAGACAGTCTGTGTTTCTGTAAAAGGTTCACAGTAACATACAAAACATTATAGAGCTGAGAGAAGACCACTCAGCCCATCATGCCTGTTGCACTACTGTACATCAATTCTATATAGATCATTCTCCAGTATGATATCTATCCTGGCCAAATAATTCAAAACCCTGAGAATTCCTTCCTAACAGGACTGTGGCTAGACCTACACTCCCCTCCCCTCCCCAAAAAAGTCCCTGCCACTTCCACATTGGACTGCTGGGGTTCCAGAAGGTGTATGTTTTCAGAAAGGCACTGTTCATCATTATTCCAATCAATTTTCCAGCAGTTTTACTTTGGTCCAGGAAACAGAGAGCTTGACTAAAATATAAAGCAGAGACTTGGCTTTATACAGCCAAAGGTATTGGTGCAACTGAGAAATACATTGCAAGATTCACCATAGCCACAACAAGACTGGGTCAAAGCTGATTTTGGCATTATTTCACTCCACTCTGAGGTGGCACAAATTCCTGCATGTGGGTAAATAAGTGTGGGTACCTGGCACTGCAGCTCCCTAATTGTTTGTGCTCAACCAACAGTGTCTTCACAGCAACATCCCAGCATGCTCCTTGGTCATTAGCTGCCTCGACACAAGTTGGCATCGGCAAACCATTGGCTTCACCACCTCATCATGGCTGCTCTCTGACCAATGTTCAAACTACTTTGGCCCTTCAACACTTTACTTTGGAGCTCTCAGATACACCTATTGCATGCTTCTGTGCAGTTGTTTTGCACAAAGGGACACAGACTTGCATCTCCTGCACTTGTCCAGGCTGCCTCTTAGGCCTTCAGCTTGCTTTCTTAATGCTCACTCATTTTGCACTAGCTTTGGGGCTACCAGCCTCTGTATGGCTCTCTTTGCTGTTTACTACACATCATCTATAGTGCTCAGGTAAAGGCTGCCATCCTCTGTGTCTTGCATTGCCGTTCAGCACAAAGAGAGAGGTAGGCAGCAACTCACAGACGGGAGCACTGAACATTGAAGAAGGTTAACAAGTTGCTGCATGGCAGCAGTCAATATCAATTTCAAACCTGCAGCATATGCCTAGCACTTACACAACCTAACCACCATTTGTGTTTCAAACAAGTGCCCAATTATAAAAATCAAAATGGAGCAGACCTTACTGAAGTCAAGGACAGCACAGTTGGCCAAGATGGCTATCAGATTCCCTTGCCCACGGTCAGTCAAATGCTGGGTCCTACCAGAGTCCAAGGATCCATCTCCAAATCTTGCATTCTGGGGATTGTGCTATGGTCAGTCTTGTCAGTCAAATTCGACCAATTCAGGCATTATAGGCGGGTCAGTCAAGGTTGCCATGGAGACATCTCCCTGGGGAGTGGGCCATGCTCAGTTAGAGCTGTCCTGCGAAGTTAGTTCAGTAGTGGGATATCAGTCTTGGGGTTTAGGTGATAATGGTCAGACTCCTGATGAGGAGGCAGTCCAGGGATTTCTGATGAGGGCAGGCAATTTGAGCTCGGGGATGGGATTCATTGCACTTGAGTCACTGAGGGAACAATGATGGTGAAACACATTCCAAAGCTAGCACAGAAAGGGAAAGCTTCTCAGCTGCCACATTCTCAGACTGAAATGTAAGAAGGTAAGGGCATGGCCAATGATGTGGAAGGGAGTATTTTCTCTGAGGGATGGTTTTAATGGCAGCATACTGGTAGAATTTTGCCCCAAACATAGCATGAAACCTTTGGTTTTGAAAGCTACAATTGGATAAAAATTCTGTGCTCCTTGTGTGGGGATGACAATGACCTCCTTATGAAGGTCTACAATGCCACAGAATGAGGGTACAGCATGAGGCTTCATTATGATGGGTATGAGGCCTGAGAGGTTCCCTCCATAAACCTGTGCTATCTTGCTGATGTACCCTGGGGGTATTCTGTCAGTGGACCTCACGTGGAGGTTGCTGTGATTCGGGTTCTGAATGTCCCTGTGAAGGATGTTTTAATGTCTAAAGCTATCTTCAGGCAGGAATCGGTTGCTTGTGAGATATGACACAGGAGCATGGCAGTTTAAGAGTGCAAGTGAAGATATATTTACAGAAGTGTAAGGTTATTTACAGCTCTGTGTTACCAGTGCTACCTCTTGTTAACTTTTGTTTGAGCAGCGTGTGTCTGACTTATTTGCTTACTTACTGAGACTTGCTTAACACTAATAATGAGATGTGTTTTATGATCATTGAAACACAAAATATAACAATGCAATTCTATGAAACTGTCTTTCCCTCTAATTTCCCAAGTAACCTTACAGTTTTTAAATTACTGTGTTCTCAACAGGTTTGTATTCTGCTTTGGAAGTGCATGATGGTAAAGAGTTTTGTACTACCCCGATTATAGCTGGCCAAATGGAGGTTGGGGCTGCTCTTCTCTCTCTCTCTCTCTCTCTCTCTCTCTCTCTTTCTCTCTCTTTCTCTCCCTCTCTCTCTCCCTCTCTCACTCTCCCTTGGTTTCTGCTCCTCGTGCTGACATTGTCTCTGGAGTGTCAGCCCCTCTGATTCAAGTGGCCCCTTTAAATACAGTTCTCTGGGTCATCCCCAACTACAGTGGCTTACTATAGTTTACTATGTCGGCATGGAAACTGACACTCAGATTCCTCCCATGTAGTCACAGCAGTTTGATACAGCAATGTAATTAATTAACATTATTCAGTCACTCCATGTTAATGAGTTTTTGCCTCAGGAAAAGCTGTTACAAAAGGCAGGATTGGATATTGTAATTTCCCTATTAATTGAGCCAACCCGAAAATCTGGGCTGTATCAAAAACAGTTCGAGCAGAACTCTAATGTATTGTTCCATCTGAAACCTCACAATATTGTCTCATCAATATCTATTCAATATAGTCAATCAAGGTTTGTATATCTGTCTGGCCTGATCCAATTTGACAGTGAATTCTGTAACCTTAATAACTCACTACTTTAGTTCTCTTCCCAGCATGCCATTCAATTGGCCAATGTTGGTTTTAGTGTCCCAAAGGAGCTATTATTTTATTTCACTACCCACATTTCCCTCTTTTTAAACCAATGAGTTCTTTATGAATTTGGTTCAAAATTTAGATTGCTGTTGACAGGACGTCCCCTTTGAAGAATACATAAGGAGAGAAGTTAAAAGCCATTTTTAGCTCTGGTCTGTGTTTGTTAGTTGCTGATGCCCTCATGTCAATGTGAACTAGTGTGCTATGAGGGTCACAGCTCTGAGAACAACCATTTAAACACCCCTGCAATGCAAGTGAATCAAGCGATAACATTCTCTCTCACCCTCAATATTGCCAGTCAGGTACTGCTGAAAGGAATCAACGAGTTCCAATCAACCGACAAAGCCAAGAATCTTGAAATTGACTGTTCACCAACTAATGTCAACATGACAAGGAACATTCACTGCAATGACCACCATGATGTTCAACTCTCTGTTCTTCATGACCAGTTCAGAGTTGAGCTGTAATATAATTTCTTAACCTTTATCTTATTGACTTACAGTGTTTATTTTGAACTTGTGTATATGTTGTGTTACAATTTCATCTCTCATTTAGTAATTACATTAGTAAATTCAATTTTTTGGTTAATTCAAAAAAG
Source organism: Hemiscyllium ocellatum (assembly GCF_020745735.1). Lineage (NCBI taxonomy): Eukaryota > Metazoa > Chordata > Chondrichthyes > Orectolobiformes > Hemiscylliidae > Hemiscyllium > Hemiscyllium ocellatum. The sequence goes on from NC_083430.1 coordinate 40,978,786, forward strand.
TTAGTTTATCCCCTTTCAAAGCTTAAGTATGTTTCTGGCGAGAATAGGATATTTGCAAGTGACGGAATCATTTTGAAATTAACCTTGTAAGGACTAACTGAGGGGACCCAATTTGTGCTGAAACTGTATAAACTGAGGAATCTCACCAGGGGATGCATCATAATAGCAGAAAATCTATGGATAAGTGAAAATGTCTGAGACTTTGAAAGACAAGTAGAAATATGAGAGAATACTACACTTTATTTTGGGTATTGGGAACCAGTGATGCATGGGAACAAGAAAATCCCTGGTAACTAGTCTCTGTCGAGCGAATGATGATCAATCTTAGTTCTTGCCAGGCATGGAATCAATGTGTGATTATTGTCCTGAGGAGGAGGTAACCCCAAGTCTCTTTCGAACTGAGACTGTTCCAAATATCAGGTCCTTGGGTTGAAAGTTGCCTCTGAGTCAAACCCATACAGCAAGGTTTGAATCTAACATCAGAGTTAGACAAGCTTTGCATGATCCACTGAAACCACATATTGACCATCTGTCCAGCTGACATCGGAAATTGAAGGAGTATGCTATTATTGACAATAGGGATCCTTCCTATTGTGCTCTGGGTAATTTTGCAGAGCAATGCTTTAATCGGTCAAATACTGCAGATGCTGGACATTTGAAATAAAAACAGAAAGTGCTGGAGAAACTCAGCAGGTCTGGCAGTGTCTATGAAGAGAGAAAAACAGTGTTAATGTTTAGAGTGTAACATGACTATTCTTCAGAATTACAGGGATTGAAAAATATTTTAGGTTTTATTCAGCTTTGACGAAGTTTTGAAGAAGGGTCACATCGGATCAAACTATTAACTGTGTTTTGCTCTCCAATGATATTCTACTGAGTTTCTCCAGCATTCTCTGATTTAATGGATAGGGTGGTCTTGACTTTGCTTACTACATAGTTTTATTTTGTGGGCACCTATGGAATTCCCTTCAGTTAACCTAATCTAAGGCAATTAGTTTCAGGTTGGGGAGGAAGTGTCCTTTCCCTATGGGGCACCTTTGAGGATTCTATGGGGAGTTAGTGGTGTAATGGTAATTCACTGAACTAGAAACCCATATAGAAGGGTGGGAACCAACATCATGAGCTTGGTGTCGGATTTGATGTTGTTGTCTTCAAAGACCCTCTTCCCCAAGTGGCTGAGTAATAGTAATGTCGCTTGACTAGAAACCCAGAATCCCAGCCTAATGATCTGAGAAAATGGGTTTGAATCCCACCGTGGCAGATATGGAGTTTGAATTCAATTAGAAACCAACTCTGGAATCAGAAGATGATCTAATGGTGACGCCTAACCACCGTCAACTGCCACTAAGAAACCCATGTGGGTCACTAAAGTCTTTTAGAGAAGGAAATCTGCCATCCTTACCCTGTCTGGCCTGGATGTGACTTTAAACCCCCAGCAATGTGGTTGACTCTGAACTGCCCTCTGTAATGGCTTGACAAGACATTCAGCCCAAGGCCAGTTAAAGATGATCAATAAATGCCGGCTTAGGCAACAATGTCAAAGAAACAAATAAAAAGACTCAGGGCTGGGGTCACTTAAAGACCACACTGAGCTTTTGCCAACATCAGACTCTCCACGGAACCCTAAAAGTTTCCACATTTTAAATCCTTCCTTAGTTTTGTCCCACTGTGTCTCAGGAATCTGCTTAAATCACATTCCCTCACTCTGACCTTCTATTCTCCCGACTATAGATTGCAGCTTCTCCATCATCTTTGTGTTAATTCCCCATCAGAGATTAATCTTTCAGTCTGTAAGACCACTTACCTGAAGTATTCCCTTCCAAATCCACTTACCTCACAGTTTCTCTTCTTGCCTTCAAAATTCTCCTAAATGTTTCTGTAATTATCTGATGGGCTAATTCCTCCATCAAAGCAGTGGACTGTGGAATGTCATAAGAATGTATTACGTTCCATCTGTTAATATTGCTGCAGGTAATTTCTAGCCTCATCGCTCCGGCAGTGGTAAACATATTGTCATCTGCTGAGGCTGTTAGCAGTGAATTTCTTCCCTAAACCTCTCTGTCTCTCTTCCTCACTTTACCCTTTTGAGATGCTGATTGAAATCTACCTTGCTGGGTCAGCTGGTGAGCATTCATCCTAATAGCTCCTTAAGTGCAATATTCATTTTTTAATGCCTTGTGAAGCTTCTGAGGATGATTGCTATCTTAAAAGTGCTACATAAAAGTAAGTTGTTGTTATGTTTGGCTGTGCCTTCGCTATGCCTCCATATAAAACACCTAACCATCTTTCCGCTGAAACATTCAGACGAGCGCTATAGCAATGCAATTTATGGCTCTTAGTTGTTGACTCAGTTTCAATCTTGCATGCACAAGTGGGTCCAAATTCACTTGTAGATTTTTTTTGTTCCAAAGTGTGATTTAGATTTTGGAATTTGGTGACAAATGTTATTAAAAGGATTTAAGGTTTCTCCTTTTTGGAAGACTCCCCAAACTTCAGAATTCCCAAATTGGTCTATTCCTTAAAGTTAAAAATCACACAACACCAGGTTATAGTCTAACAGGTTTATTTGGAAGCACTAGCTTTTGGAGCGTTGCTCTTTCATCAGGTGGTAGTGATGAAGGAACAGCGCTCCGAAAGCTAGTGCGTTCAAATAAACCGGTTGGACTATAACCTGGTGTTGTGTGATGTTTAACTTTGTACACCCCTGTCCAACACTGGCACCCCTAAGTCATTAAAGTGACTAGCCTTGCTTCCAATCAATGGTCACGTTCTTGCTGAGCGATAGTGTGAATATCTTTGATAGTGTATGACTGATTGTTTCTCGCACAGAAATTCTAAAGGAGTTACCTTGCCAGGAAATGTGATAGTTGGATTGACTACAGAATGTGAATTACTCTGGACATTTTAAGAGGTTATCCAGATTCCACTGTAATTTAAGTACTCCACTAACTGAGAGGACAAAGATAACGAGGTGACGTTGAGCGTGGCCAGCTGGGTATGAGGGGCAATTGGTGAATCAAAAGCTGACTTTTCATTCGTCCCAAGATTCTCCCTAATGAATTTCACAGAATAATTATTCAAACACTTTTTGGAGACTTCTTAGTCTCAATGTCGCTTTTATTCATGAAATTAAAAGCCTTGGCAATATTTTTGAATTCAATGAAAATAGATCATCTGCTGTTTCGTTAGCAGCCTCTTTTGGATTGCTGACGTCGATTGAGTTCACCCCCAGTGAGTTAATTATTGTAACATATTCAGATTGGAAAATGTGAAAGCTGTACAGAAACTGACTGCTGTTACGTTAACCCATTCTATTTATCCCAATCTCAGACCTAACTGCATAATTTCACTGGTTTCATTTCGTTGCATTTTGAGCAATGGATTTGATAACTAACAAATCCCAGCACCAGAGAAAAATGGCAAAGCAGTTCAGGCTGATTAAGATTCAGAAAGGGTTGGTTCTTTAAAGAAATGTCAGCATGTCCATTTGAAAGGACACTGTCCAAAGCTCCCCTTTAGGTACCAGCTTGGCTGTCTTTTAGAAGCTGCAGCAAATAGACTTACAGCTGGTGTCAGTTCCTAAAAAGGAAACGAAAAGCGAATGGTTTCTTCAGATAACGAAATACTAGATAATCTGGGAATGATTACCAGGGAGTAATCTCATCAAGGATTCATACATAGTTTGAAACGTTTATATTGAATGTCAAGACAGTTCCACTTATCTTGTTTTTAATAACATACCCTAGCAGGTCTTCAAGAACATTCCTCATGTTAAGTCGAGGCATGCTATTTAACATGGTCATAACATACCATTCATGATTCGACAACAACAACAATCTATTTATAAAGCACTTTCAACATAATCAAACACCCATTTTCAAAAGCATTAGAAGATATACTCATAAAGAGATATTAGCGTAGGTAACCAAAAGCACATTCAAAGAGACAGTTCTTAAGGAGTGTCTTAAATGCAGTGAGAAAGAGAAAAATGGAGCAGTGAAGAATGTTTATCAGATTTGCTGAACTTACATTAAAGGGAAGGATGTTTGTCAATGATGAGGAGGTGGATATCAAGGCTTCTCAAGAGGCCAAAATTGGAGGAACACAGAGGCCAGTTGTGTTTTGGGAAGGTTCTGGTGGTAGGGAGAGGTGGGGCCACAGGATGATTTGAACACAATATTGGGAATATTAAACAAAGTCAATTTTAACCTTCAGTGCTTCTGTACCAGGAGTTATAAAAGACCAGCAAACACAAGAAGGGATAGGTAAAACATCAGTAGGTCACCTTAGCTATTTGAAAATGCTCTCTGCCCACATCCACTGAATCCAGAGACAATGACTGAAGAGTTGACAGAGTCTGAGAGTCTATCTCAAGATATAGCTGTATCGTTCCAATATCTGGAGGAGGCAAGGTTGGAAGTGGGTGGACGTGTGATTTGCTGGCATTGGCTGGTGGGCTGGTTTGCTAATTATGGTGATGACAACATAGCTGCAAGTGCTAGGTATCCAATTACAGGATTTCTTATGAGCACAGCACAGATACCAACTGAAATATTTCAGTCATCAGTTGGACTTTTCCCAACCCCTACTGAGGAAGTGTTCTCCATCTTGAGATTCCTTCTCTTTCCCATCTAGTTGGGCCCCTCCTGCCTTCAATAGTAAAATGTCTCAGGGCTGAAGGGCCTCCTATTGGCTTTCTGGTCTTGGGAGCCCATCACCCTCAATTGGAGGGCAAGGATGCCCTCTGGCTTGCGTGTAAAATTCATGTACAGCATCTGACGCCAAAGCCACACAATATCCTGACCAAGCGACACAGCTAATGCTGGGGTTCCGACCCTGCAAAGGCATTCTGCCCCATGTGTGCTGAAATTAATTTTCAAATATTTTTCAACCTTTCTAAACTTTATATGTGCAAAAGTATTTGAGTCACTAACAAGGTAAATCCAAAATGGGAACACAAAATGGAGTTTGTGGTTTAATGCAGCACCACATTAGACTTGATTACCAGTGAGGTAGATGTATAATTGCGGAATGTATCTATGAGTAGGTTTGGGTGTGTTCAGCCCTCCAGGAGAATGCACCATCACTAGTGGGAGACCTCTCAGATGTAGGAACAGATAAAAGTAAAAAGCAGGCTTATTTCTTTTTTAATTCTTTCATGGGTTCTGGACTTTTGTTGTCCATTCCTAATTGCTCATGAACTGAGTGGCTTGTTGGACCATTTCAGAGAGCATTAACAGTTAACCACATTGTTGAGGATCTTGAGTTATGTCTAAAGCAGAGCAGGCAAGGATCTCTCTAAAGGGTATTAGTGATATATTTTTACAGTTGTTGACAGTTTTCAGGTCACCATCACTGAGACTAAATTTTAATTCCTGCAACTGCTATGATGTAAACAGAAAATACTGAAGAAACTTAGCAGATCAGGTCGCATTTGTAGAGAGAGAAACAGAGTTAACCTTTTGAATCTAGTAAGACTCTGCTTCTGAACCCAAAAAAAAAGTCATATTGGGCTCAAAAGTTTAACTCTGTTTCTCTTTTCACAGATGCTGCCAGACCTACTGAGTTTCTCCAGCATTTTCTGTTCCTATGCTCAGAATTATTAGCTTGGTTCTCTAAATCATGACACCTAAGACATTATCATTACACTCCACAATCTCCTATTCATTAAGACTATCCAAAGTATAGCCCAACAGGAAGGTGACTCAAAGCTACATGCTGCAAAATGCCAGTTAATCAGTTTTATATTTATTGCTGGCTACAGGAACTGGTCACTCAGCCTCTCAAGCCTGTTTCGTATCCAACGTGGTTATGGCTTATCTATATCTTAAGTCCATTCACTCAGGTTCTGTAATAACAACAGCAGAAATCTAACAATCTCAGTTTTGATATTTTCAATAGGCTTTAGGTTGGCCATGCACCAGTGCTCACAGACCTTCTCTACTTTGAGAACTGAGTTGATACCATTCATTTGGACAACAGTTTCATGTTGTTCACCGATAAAGAAAACCACTGGTGGAGTTGACTGGTGCATTAGTCATGTACGGGTTGTTCTGCAATAATGCATGTTTTGCCAACGCAAGTTCACTGTAACGCTATTGATAAATTGGGTCACTGTTTCTAAAGAGTGAACTTTTAAAATGTGTGTTGGCTGTAATGCGATTATATCGCCAACACTTTAAGCACTGTTTCTAAAGTGCAATTTTTCTATAATTGGGATTGCACATGAATACAACCGTTACGTTGTACAAGAACCAATTATAAGTGATACGTAACTAGGAGCACTAACTGGGAACACAGACAGTAGTTGGCAAGTTAGTATTGTTTTCAACTGAAGTTCATTCCCAGTTAGTGCTCCTAGTTACGTATCACTTATAATTGGTTCTTGTACAACGTAACGGTTGTATTCATGTGCAATCCCGATTATAGAAAAATTGCACTTTAGAAACAGTGCTTAAAGTGTTGGCAATATAATAGCATTACAGCCAACACACATTTTAAAAGTTCACTCTTTAGAAACAGTGACCCAATTTATCAATAGCGTTACAGTGAACTTGCGTTGGCAAAACATGCATTATTGCAGAACAACCCGTACATGACTAATGCACCAGTCAACTCCACCAGTGGTTTTCTTTATCAGTGAACAACGTGAAACTGTTGTCCAAATGAATGGTATCAACTCAGTTCTCAAAGTAGAGAAGGTCTGTGAGCACTGGCGCATGGCCAACCTAAAGCCTATTGAAAATATCAAAACTGAGATTGTTAGATTTCTGCTGTTGTTATTACAGAACCTGAGTGAATGGACTTAAGATATAGATATGGAGGAAGATGGAGCAATTATATCTGGGGAGGGAGTGGTTTCCTTGGTAATGCCACTGATTAATAATCCAGCAACCCTGCCTAGTGTTTTGGGGATAAGGATCGAATCCTACTGAGGGAGAAGGTAAAATTTGAAGAACAAACTAGGCTTACACTATCAATAGCTGCACAAAAAATGCCTACTTCACTAATGTTCTTTAGGAGAGGAAATCTGCCATCCTTACCTGGTCCAGTCTACATGCAACTCCACAGCAATGTGATTGACCCTTAACTATCCTCTGGACAATTAATGATGGACAGTAAATCTTGATCTAGCTGGTGATTCCCACATTCCAATAATTTTTTTTGTAAATGGAAAAAAAAACTGCTGCTCTGCATTTTGCCTTCCATCATGTACAGAGTCATAGAGATGTACAACATAAAAACAGACCCTTCGGTCCAACTCATCCATTCCAACCAGATATCCCAACCCAATCTAGTCCGACCTATATCCGGCCTATATCCCTTCAAACCCTTCCTATTCATATACCCATCCAGATGCCTTTTAAATGTTGCAATTGTGCAAGCCTCCACCATTTCCTCTGGCAGCTCATTCCATACACATAGCACCCTCTGCCCCTTAGGTCTCCTTTATATCTTTCCCTATCACCCTAAACCTATGCCCTCTAGTTCTGGACTCCCCCACCCCTGGGAAAAGACTTCGTCTATTTATCCTATTTATGCCCCTCATGATTTTACAAACCTCTTCAAGGTCACCCCTCAGCCTCCGACGCCCCAGGGAAAACAGCCCCACCATATTCGGCCTTTCCCTATAGCTCAAATCCTCCAATCCTGGCAACATCCTTGTAATTCTTTTCTGAACACTTTCAAGTTTCACAACATCCTTCTGGTAGGAAGGAGATGAGAATTGCATGCAATATTCCAACAATGGCCTCACCAACATCCTGTACAGCAGCAACATAACCTCCCAACTCCCATACTCAATACTCTGACCAATAAAGGAAAGCAAACCTAACGCCTTCTTCACTATCCTATCTACCTACAACTCCACTTTCAAGGAGCTATGAACCTGCACTCCAAGGTCTCTTTGTTCAGCAACCTTACTGTTAAGTGTATAAGTCATTGAACATGTTCAGATGCTGGGACTTGTTTTTCTTTTGCAGAGTGTTGGTGACACTGGGAGAACACACCAGCTGCCAGCACTGAAAGAAACATCAAAGTTTCTGCAAATAGTTAACACTGCTTTTATTAGAAGCTGGATGGTGCACTGAGTGTTGGATCAGCCCTGTTTCCCTTGAGGATTACTTGGCTGCCTGAAGGGGCTTGAGAAGAATTTCTAGCAGTGTTTGATAAAGGTTTTTTTTCCCTACTTTTCTAGTCCCTTTCGAATGCCTGTGCGCGAGGGTGGGTCAGTGATATAATATCTAACTTATAAAGTTGCAGTGCAGCGTCGGCTTGAAGGGCCATTTACTTCTTCCTTCTCATCTTTCATGTTCTACGTGTTTGCATTTTGTCCCATCCTACAGATGATTTACTGCAAGAGCAAAGGAGCTGTGAGAAATGAAAGATTACAGTTAAGTTAGTCTTTGATTGATGGTGTCTGGTCTCCCCCTGTGGCTTCCTGAATTAATCTGATGATTTTAAGCTGAAATGAGGGACCTGTAATGCAAAGGGTTCACATAAGGTGAACTTAAAAACAGGAATAGATTAACTACTTTGGCTATTTGATGACTTGCATCTTGTTTCAGAACCTGCACCTTGGACTCATGGAGAACTGATGAACCTATCGGATCTTCATGCAAACGACTCCTGGCAAACCTTTGTTCAGACAAGTAATACGCCTGTCTTGCCATCTGGCTCTTCAGAATTCCAACATATTTTCCAAAGCAGCTGTTGTGTTCCACATGCTGTACTGTGGGTCAACATTTCTGAGGTCCACGTAGTCTAATTTGGATGGGGGAGGCTTTTGTGATACAATGTGAAGTTGATAGTGACCATTAAGTTTTGATCTTCTCTTCTGGATGGTATGAATCATGGAGAAAAGGCAATCTGGAAACCCCATAGTCTTCAGATGTTGATCCATTCTTAGGAATGTGTGAGTTCCTCACAGAGTTGGGAGGTATCTTTCCCTATGTTCACAATTAATTAAGAATTCTCCAGGAGACGTGGTACTATTTGTAATCTAAATACCACTCTTACTAGCCCTCTTATCAGCTTGTTTGTTTCAAATTTTGAGAAGTACTGGTATTGCCTGACAATCCATAATATGACATTCTTTTTATCATAATATGACATGCCTGTACCAAGAACTGTGGATGCTGAATACCTGAAAGAGAAACATAAATTGCTGGAGAAACCCAGCAGGTCTGACAGCAATTGTGGACAGAAAGCATAGTCAACATTTTGGGTCCAATGATCCTTCTTCAGTTCTGACAACAGCGAGCAGAAAGTGGCTGAGGGGAAGAAACAGCAAGTAGATAAGTGGCGATGCCCAGCCAGCTATCCCCACATCCCATAATAGCATTTTTTAAATGACCTGGTAAACCCAACTCTTGTGGTTAACCTACACCAGCAGCATTGAAAATGTCATGAGAATGACATTATTGTCTTTACTGATTACAATAGCTATTCTAATCACCTGAAAGATGGGACTGAAAACATGAAGGAAGGCATTGACAAAAATAGGAAAACAAATGGTGAGCTACATTCAGGATCTGTGAAGATGAAGCGATGGGCAGTGAAATAAGACAGATTATGATGGTACTTTTCCCTTTTCAGCTTGTCAAGGATTTTAAAGTCTTCTCTGTCATTGACAACCAGCTATTGGCTTATAACTCATCCCTGTTCCTTCCTTCAGTGAACTATGTTGGCAGAAAATGGGAATAAGGTCCGTAAAACAGTCAGGATGGATCTGGAATATTATAGTTTCAAAGACTTCAGAGGATACCTAACCTTACCATTTGGATTCATGTTCTACACAGTTAGACAGCCTTTCACAAGTAACTGAGAGAGATTCACAACATGCCACACCCAGTTGGTACAAACTATGACATGGTTGGTTGCACAAGAAATTACAGCTGAATGAGACAATTTTAGTCCATCTGCATTAGCCACCCAGCATTACTTCACAGACAACTTATTGAATTCTCTCTTGAATGATTCCTGGGTTAACAAAGAGAGAAGTGAAAGAATTGACATGTACTAATTATAATTTCCCAAAATCTATCAGATTCATGACTTGTGTTTTTATGTTAGAAAGCGCCCAGGTGATCCCAAGGACTGAGACCCTGGAGTGGGGAATAGGATCTCTTGCCTGGAGCAAAGTGTAACTCTGAGAATTTTGGGCCAGCGCGTTCTGTCCAGTGTGCTCCAGCCATCACTCTTTGTTAAGGATGTAATTTAAAAACAGCAAATGTAATTTATAAAGTGCCTTTAATGTCACACTTCACAGCAGCCTAATGAAACAAGAAAAGGAGAAAGCTATCTCCAATTCTGTTTTGTTCTTTCATGGAGGTGGGTGTTATTGGAAAGGCATTTCCCTCCCATCCCTTGAACTGAATTTCCATTTGACAGGGTCGTAAACAGGGGATCTAAAACCACAGGTAGGCCAGACTGAGTAAGGGCCACAGATTTCTTCCCCTCAAGGACGTAAGTGAACTAGATGGATTTTCCAACTATCGGTAGGGGGTGTCATAGTCACAATTACTGAGACTTGCTTTATATTCCAGATTTACCAATGGGAGGCAAAGACTTGGTGGTATTATTACTGGATTGTTAATCCAGAGATCGATGTGATGCCCTTGGGGCCCCCAGGTTCAAATCCTGCTTATGGCAGATGGTGGAATTTGAATTCAATTGAAAAACAAAATCTGGAATGAGGAGTCTAAATGATGACCTTGAATCCATTGTCAATTATTAAGGAAAGGCCCATCTGATTCACTTATGTCCTTTAGGGAAGGAAACTGCCATCCTACCTGGTCTGGCCTACATGTAACTCCAGACCCACAGCAATGTGGTTGACTCTTAACTGACCTCTGGGCAATTAGGGATGGGCAGTAAATGCTGGCCGAGCCAGTGGTGCCCTCATCCCATGAATGAATTTTAAAAAATTTAAAGTCTACTCAGTGGTGGAATCCATGTCCCCAGGGTGTTAGTCTTGGCTGCTGGTTATTTGAGTGCAGTTAGAAGGCTACGACACCCACCACACCTCCCTGGACTGACACTTAATGCTGCTTAGTCCTCAATCGATCAAACGTTTTCCAAGGTGCAGAATCCCTTCTGTCAACAACTACAATTTAGTTTGACCTCACCTTTTGTTTACTTAACAATTTGGCTTGGTGACCTTATAAGGCATGTAGTTTCATCGTATCAGGAGATTAACAAATCGAACTTTACCTGGTGTAACACTCCTGCCCTTATCAAGCAGTACGTTGTTTAACTTCCTGTGAACCTGGGAGATAAGCGAACATTTGAAAAAAAAATGAATGAGACACCGTGAGGAGAATCATGTGCAATTGTACTTGTACGCTATGAGAGCAAGGAGATATGGATTCAGGAAAGGACAATGCAGATGATTACAGATTTTTGGTCATTGTGCTATTTTCAATAGTAAGAGGATTGAAAGGATACATGAGCCAAGCTTTTAAATAATGAAAGGAATCAATAATGTCGATATTGAGTGCTGCTTCTGTAAAACCAACAGAGGAAAGTCAGAAGGTGCATTTTAAGTTAAAAGAGACACACGCTGAATTTAACTTAATGAATAGTGTCTTCACATTTACTGAGTCTCATTGATTTTGGAATGGATTGCCTTTCTGCTGTGGCCGAGCTGGTTCACCTTCGATATGTGCTTTGCTTCCTGGGTTGGTGGGAGTAAAACCAGGTCACATCCTCCTATAGAATGGTGTTGTCAAAATGAGCTATTCTTACATTCAGGAGTTTTTAATTGATTCCTATATCAATCTATTTTCACTGGATTATTGTTTAAAACGGCATATAATTTTGAAAACTCGACTAAAGTCCAGAAAGAGACACAGACTTACATTTTACATTGAACCCAACCAAATCCTCTGGTTCCAAAGTATTTCATCGCCAATTCTCACAGTCTTTTGGAATGCAGTCATTATCGTTTGTCCAGGAGAACCTGGCAACAAAGTTTCATACATTAAGCTCTCAAAAACCTCAATAAAGTCTGTATATTGTTTAAGAGTTAAATGTTGGTGCCTGCAATACATTATTAATTGTGATTAGATGGTTCTGCATGAACATATCTTTTAAGAAATTTATTTGGGTATCTTTACCCTTTGATCTGCTAAGACCGTTTCAGAGGGCAATCAAGAGTCAAACACACAGCTATGGGCTAGACCTGCAGATTTTCCTAAAGAACATTATTGGACCAGATGGGTTGTTACAATTGACAATGGTTACAATTAGGCTTCTGATTTTTATTTCACCATCTACCATAGCCCAACAATATGTAGGTTAGGTGGATTAGCCATGGGAAATGCAGGATCACACGCATAAGGTAGGGAGTTGGGTCTGGGCGAGATGCTTTTCGGAGGGTTGGTGTTGGCAAAATGGCTTCAACACAGTAGGGATTCTATCATTTTATAGTGGGACTTTACCCATGTCTCCACAGCATTAGTCTGGTACCTTAGGCCGCTCGCCGATTGACTATAGCACTATTGATTAATATAACATTAACACCACTATTCTCTCTAACTGGTTTGGAGTGTGCGGCTGATTTAGTTAAGTGTGTGGTTACTTGAGAAGGTGACTTCCTGCATGGCATAAATTTTTCTCGATGATTCTTTTACAACTCATCATCAAAAAATGTAACATGTGCCTCCAAATGACTCCAAGCTGCTGCTTGTAAAGAACACACTTTGTTGGTAGCTTGTGTCTGGATGGTACCTCCACATGTAATTGTACCAGCCTCCACCACTTCCTCTGGCAGCTCATTCCATACACCACCCTCTGCAATAAAACGTTGCCCTTTAGGTCTCTTTTATATCTTTCCCCTCTCACCCTAAACCTATGACCCCTAGTTCTGGACCTTCCCAACCCAGTGAAAAGACTTTGCCTATTTATCCTATCCATGCCCCTCAGCCTCTGACACTCCAGGGAAAACAACCCCACCCTATTCAGCCTCTCCCTATAGCTCAGATCCTCCAACCCTGGCAACATCCTTGTAAATCTTTTCTGAACCCTTTCAAGTTTCACAACACCCTTCCGATAGGAAGGAGACCAGAATTGCACACAATATTCCAAAAATGGCCTAACCAATGTCCTGTACAGCTGTAACATGACCTCCCAACTCCTATACTCAACGCTCTGACCGGTAATGGAAAGCATACCAAACACCTTCCTCACTATCCTATCTACCTGAGAGTCCACTTTCAAGGAATATGAACCTGCACTTCTTTTTTCAGCAACACTCCCCAGGACCTTACCATTAAGTTATAAGTCCTGCTCTGATTTGCCTTTCCAAAATGCAGCACCTCACATTTACCTACAGCTCCTTGATAAATGAGGAGAAAGTGAGGACTGCAGATGCTGGAGATCAGAGCTGAGAGTGTGGAGCTGGAAAAGCACAGCAGGTCAGGTAGCATCTACGGAGCATGACGTTTTGGGTATAAGCCCTTCACCAGCACTGAGCTGATGAAAGGTCTGTGCCCGAAACGTTGATTCTCCTGCTCCTCAGCTGCTGCTTGACTCCCTGACAAATGAGTTCTGTTCACTTCAATCACATGGGATGGGTGGCACCATCCTCTCCCTGGAAGTGGTGAGAGAAGTGGCAAGAAGGGGAAATAATTGAGAAGGGGAAATAATTCAGTGAGTGTGTCCTGGAAAGAAACTCATCCCATTTCTGCCACCTTTACAATTAAATGCTGGCCATGAACATTTATGGGATCTTTCTCAGCTCACCAGATTTAATACTCTTAAGTGGTCCATAAATGGTCACTTAACGGTCTCAGCACTCTCTGATCACCAGCCTGATGACTTGGAAAATCAGGCTGACCTGCCAGGTAAGTTGGATAATCTCCAAATGCCAAATCTGAGGGCGATTGAAGGCATGGAGGATAGGCAAGGATGGTGCCCTCTGAAAGCCAACCCTCTGCCGTTGTCACTAATCTCTGGACCGCTCCCCTTCCATTACAACCATATTCCTGTGGTCATTGCTGGATCTCCTCCAGTGTGGGCCTAAGCATCCTTTAGGACCCAGAGCTGCTGACCTCTGATTGGCTGGCAGATCTGGCGATCTGGCACGCCACCATCAAGTCACCTGATAGGCTGAGAAAATTACCCACAGGCTGCTTTAAATGAGCTAGCTAGTGGGTAAAAGGCTGAATGATCTGGGTGGGTCAGGTCGGTGTGTTGGTTAGTACCTAACAAACTTGTCCTGGCATTTCTACAAATGTTGGGATAACCCTAGCCACATATACACACACAGAGACACACACACACACAGACACACACACACAGATGCACACACACAGACAAACAGACAGATACACACAGAGACACACACAGAGACACACACACCCTCTCTCTCACACACACAGACACACACATTCTCTCTCTGTGTCATACATACATCCTCTCTCTGACACACACATACACCCCGTCTCTATCTCTCTCTCTCACACACACACACACACGGAGACATGCACATACACACATTCTCTCTCTGTGTCATACATACACCCTCTCACTCTCACACACACACACCCTCTCTCTCTCACACACGCGCACACACACAGACACACACAGAGACACGCACACACACACATTCTCTCTGTCATACATACACCCTCTCTCTCGCACACACATACACACACACATTCTCTCTGTCATACATACACCCTCTCTCTCTCACACTCTCTCTCTCTCTCTCTCTCTCTCTCTCTCTCACACACACACACACACACACACAGCCCCAGGGAGGGCAATTTGTGAGGTTTAGACATAACTGGTACTTTAATGCAACTGATCCAGCTCTCTCAGAGGCAGCTTTCAGAGTAAGCAGAACCTCTGACACTTCTGTTTATATATATTTTTCCTTTTTTTCTCCCAGTCAGTTCAGAGTCAGTCCCCTGAACTGAGGAGACTCTGAATCTCATTGTTTTCTTTTCCTTACCCCAACACTACTGCCGAACAGTGGTAAAGCTTATATATTTTCCCCAGCACCAATATTATGTATGTGCTGGTGTGGGACACAGTAAAAGACAACAGGTGTATAAATCTTTATTCAATTTTCACCACCAGGAAGAAAGGAAACACCCGAGTGGCCAGTGACAAGCAGTGCCCTTCTGACACTCGTGTGTATGTCTGTCAGCCAGGGCTCCCTGATCGGACCGGGTTAACAGCCCCAATCAGGGAACTCATATTCTGTGAGGTCCACCCGGCTGACCTTGTTACAATCACTATAACCAGCTTGCAGCTTTACCAGCACAAATTAGATACAACAAAAGACAATATCATCACAAGCTGAAATCTCTTCTCTAATGAGCCCATTGGCTTCCTTCCAAGTTTTACTATTCTCTAAGTTGTTATATCACTTATCTTGCTTTGAAACTGGTTATTGGACCCCTGCTGATGATGTTCCCTGTTATAACTATATACATAGCCTCTGCTTCCACCAGTGTCAGGATGTACACAAGACACATCCTTCCTTGCAAGGATATTTTGGATGCAGTAATCACTCACTAGTCTCCAGAACTGTTGAGTGGTAGAGTCCATTTTAACTTTTGAATCATTGTGCAGAGTTGAGCCACTTCGGTAGTATGCTTCTGTTTAGACTGAACCAGGAAAGCGATCATAATGGCTTGCAGCAGTGATCGTGCTGCTTACATGATGCTAATCATTATCCTGATCCATTCTGAACACAATGTGTTGGTGTGACACTGCTATTATACAGCTCCTCTGGTCTGTACACTGTGCCAAGATTCTCATTGTGCTGGCACCAAATGTAGAACAATGCCAAAGTCCAAGCTCGTCAGTACTGACGCAAGCAACACTGTCTCCAAGATACTCGAATTGCTTTTGCCTTAGTGTAGTTGCAGGAAGCCCAATCTTCTGCGGTGCAGGAAGCCGCCTTCTGACATTGTATTGATTGAAAAGAATGGGTTGGGTCAGCTCTTTTCTGTCAGTAGAGACATGCCTGGAGCGCAGAGGGCTGCCCAACCATGCCCTGTGGATTTGTGGCAATGTGCAGATAAAGGGCTGTGTCACCTCACCTTCAGCTATGTAACCACATACTCCTAAGTTCACACTGTTAGACAAATGCTACAGCAGAGGGATCTTAAAATTAAGGGTAGCTGAGTAAGAATTCTAACCCCATTACCCCGAGTCCCAGCCCCTACTTTGTACTAGTATTTTGTTTCTTGGTATTCAGTACCTATTTCATTATTTGTTTGTGGTTGCAAATCACATAATTAAATAGCCACAGAGACTAGATTCTAACTCTTTCCTGACTCTCAACCGAAGTATAGTTTGCTCAAGCACAAAAATAAGGATGGTGTGTAATTTCCACATTAAAATTACAATAAGCTAACAACTCGGGGTTTCAGTTTTTTAGGTCAATGCAGACAATGTCAGTCAAGTCCTGTAGATGGCATTCTTTCCTTCTTCGGAAGCTTTATTTAATAAAGTCTGCTATTGTGTTTCTCCCAGACCCTCAATAACTTGACCTCCTTCATATATATCCATTTGTAGCCTCTCTGCCCATTCTGTGGATAACTAGATATCTGTAAATTAAGTCTTGACTGCCACTCCCTAAGGAGATCTGCTGTCGAGTCTTTTCACATTTGATATTTATAAGAGAAACAACATATGCCTTTTGTTTTGGCTTCCCTCTGCTGTCATTCAGTATGAAAAGAAATATTCCACGCAGTCCATGATCAGTTGCCTTTAACAGTTATTTTTTATAAAGCATGCCATCTACTAATAATTTTTACGGCGAGTGTGCTGGGGACCAGAGTACGCTGCTGAACACACAAGTCTCCCCCTTATTTTGAATATTTCTCTCATTTTGCAGTCTGCGTGGCAAAGACAGAAATATCAAATTTCCCTCTTGGCAAACTGTAATCCTTAGATAGCAGCTAACCTGCTGCCCAGCCTGGATATTGACTCCTAGCTATTTGTTCCAGTCTCAGTGAAGAAAGTGTTACTTTGGTGGGTTTGTGTTCCTTCCATTTGTGGCTTGTTGTGACTGAAGTTCATTTGCCTGATTACACTGGTACATCAAAGGAAAGCTTAGACTCCAACCTCAGACTTAACAGCTCCGTGCTGCCAATGTTCTGTTTGGGAGCTGGTGGGGATTTATGAATCTCACAGAATTGCTATGACTCAAATCACACTTTGATTGACGGAGACTCCATTGAGCCTTTCCTGTGTTGGGAGGCTTTAGGTTCTGGTCTTGCATGATGCAGGTTGTAACTTCCTAATCGGCAGCTTTGGCACTGGGCCTTTACTGGGACCTAGAGTCATAGAGGTGTACAGCACAGAAACAGAACCTTCAGTTCATGCTGACCAGCATTTGGCCCATATCCCCCTAAACTCTTCCTATTCATATACCCATCCAGGTGCCTTTTAGATGTTGTAATTGTACCAGTCTCCACCACTTTTCCTGGCAGCTCATTCCATACATGGTTAGAGACAAAAAAACTGCAGATGCTGGAATCCAAAGTAGACAGGCAGAAGGGTGGATGAACACAGCAAGCCAGGCATCATCAGGAGGGACAGGCAGGAGGCTGGGGGAACACAGCAAGTCAGGCAGCATCAGGAGGGACAGGCAGAAGGGTGGATGAACACAGCAAGCCAGGCAGCATCAGGAGGGACAGGCAGGAGGCTGGGGGAGCACAGCAAGACAGGCAGCATCAGGAGGTGGAGAAGTCAAACCTTGGGGTGTAACCCTTCTTCAATCCGTACACACACCACCCTCTGCAGGAAAAGGTTACCCCTGAGGTCCTGCCCCTCTCACCTTAAACCTATGCCCTCTAACTTTGGACTCCCCTATCTTGGGAAAAAAGACCTTTTTTACTTACCCTATCCAAGACCCTCATGATTTTATAAACCTCTACAATGTCACCCCTCAGCCTCTGATGCTCCAGGTAAAATAGCCTAATCAGCCTCTCCCTAAAGCTCAAACCTCCCAAAACTGGCAACATCCTTGTAAATCTTTTCTGAACCCTTTCAAGTTTCACAACATCCTTCTGGTAGGAATGAGACCAGAACTGAATCCATTGGGTGTCAGTGAGTTTATAAACCTCCCCTTTCTCTACTTCAGACAGGGTTCGACTCTCCTGAAGGTGCAGACTCATCCTTAGGCACTTCCCAGCAGTGAATGTCCAATGGTGAGCCCCTCAATGGGGTATTCAACAATGGAGCAGTCGCACTAGCACAGGCCCTAGTGGGTAGATCACAAAGAGGATTGGGAGAAGGTATAACCTGTAGCTCAGTCTCTAACCTTCTCCTAAAATGTCACTGACAACTTAGTTTGCCCCACATTGAAAATAAATAGAGGCAATGGAGGGGAGAGGAGGAGAGGGGTAGGGAAAAGGCTGAAGAGGAGGTGGAGTGGGGATGGGGGAAAGAGGGTCGCAGAGGTAGGGAGAAGGATGGACGGTATGGGAGGGCAGGAGGAGTTGGGATAGGGAGGGAGTGGGGAGGTAGAGATAATGATGAAGTGGAGGGGAAGGAGGGGTGGGGAGGTAGGAAGGAGAGTGAGTGGAGGCAGGGGGCTGAAAGGGGAGGTGGGAATGGAGGAGGTGGGGAGCAGGGTGGAGAGGATGGGAGCATGTGGGTGGGGAGGAACAGTGGGGATAGGGGAGAGGAAATAGGGGCAGGTAGGGAGGAGGTGGAGGGAGGGGAGTGGGTAGTGGAGGGGGAAGGGTGGGGATTGCTGTCGTACCTCCTGTGTCCTGCCTTGGGTGAGACAATCTTGTGTTCACATTCTCGACAAATCGCAAGATTTGACATTTTCTCACCAACGTGTGAAGATGTTTTGAAATGAATAAACCAGTGATTCTGGTTGATTTTATGCAGAGAGCAACAGGGACAGATTCGAGGGGTGTAATCAGCTGCACGCGATGGGGGTAATGGCTCGACAGTCAGAAATAACTGTGGGTCACCTCTGTTCAGGAACACCATCTGCATCCTGTACCATGCCAGCATCCTGTCGACCAACAGCGGGTAATCCCCTGGGATCACAGACATCCACCGCCCATCCCCCCACAGGATCACTGACCACTGACCAGTGGATCATAGATCCCCCCACAGGATGACTGACCACAGGATCACAGACCACAGGGTCACAGACCACAGGGTCACAGACCTTCGGATCACATTCCTGGTGCAGATGTCCGGCCCATCCAAGGCTGATAGCCAATCAGAGGCTGGAGGGCCATCTGTACTCTGCAATGTCACCAGGAGGAGATGCTGCTGATACAACACCCATCAAAAAGCTCAAAGGGCTGGTGCAGCCAGACACTGATGGTGCTGTGGGGTGGAGGGCATTGGAAGGAAACTGGGGTTCAGCAGCAAGGACAAGGAGACAACGTCCTCTGTGACCCCACCCCATCACTCTCAAACATCTTTCCTTTTCCAAGATTCCTGACCAGGCACTAAGTGCCTTTGCACGAGAATCTCCCTCGTCAGCTCTCTGTACGCTAACATGCCAGGGTCTGCTGGTCATGCTCCTGGAGGGGAGATAACCCCTCCTACTACCACCCTCAGCCCACACCCCCAACCCCGAAACATTGTTGGGTCAATATCAGTGCTTCTACAATTATGCCATTAACTGGGCACCCATCTGCCACTGATTAAATACCCTTGTCACCCACAGTCTCCCGATTTGTCATGGCAGAGGCTGGACAATTTTGACCAAAGTATTAATACGTAATTGTGCTCATTATGTTTAATTCTGAAAGCGTCATTTTTTGTATCCATCCTGCTATTGCCATCTGTATTTTCAATTGCTTCATTCATTTTGATTTGAAGTCTGCTTGAAATCGATTCATTTGCCATCAGTTTTCCTCCCATTATTTATTCAAAGAAATGTTTGTCAAACTTCACTATATTTCTTTCCCAATGTGACGTGAGGACATAAATCACATGAAAAAAACATTGCTGTCTTGCTTGTGCTTGGGTTCCTGAAACTGATGGGCATTTTTGATGGTTTCTCTCTCACCCAAAATTAACAGAGTTCGCTCTGCCTCCCCTTTTACTGCTCTCTCTTCTCGGTTCCTGTGGTGTTTCATATCTTTCTCATTCTCCCTCAAAATTTATCATCTTCAGACTGACATCTAAGCTTACCCTACTATCTTGTCTTCTACTCTTTTTGACCTTATTTGTACCCATAGTGTCAGTATAAGTTGCTTACATGGGTCACTATAGGTGCTTTCTTGTTGGTTAGAATTAGGTGCTAAGTAACAGTCAAGTCAAGAACAGTTGGAGGACAAAGAGGATATTTTTAGTTCAGAGAACACAGAAGAAGTGTATTCCAGGAAATTACTATGTTGGAAATGAAGTCTTGATGAGGAAATGGAGACCATCACATGCTCAGGCAGACGTAAAATGGGCAGAGGTTCATCAAGCTGTATTACCGGTGGATTATAGAAAGGAACTGTTGTGGTACCACTTGAGGTACCAGTAGGAGGTCATTTGGAAGTAAGGACAAAATACAAAAGCATTTTTATTGGCCTGGACTGCATAGAGATGTGGCTGAATTTTGCCAGACATGTCATACATATTAGGTAGTGGGAAAGCCTCAGGCAGTGATAAAGCCTGGGGAAATTAACTTTGGATGTCCATGCAACAATCTGGAAAGGTGTCAGATAATTAGAATGTTATTGGACTAATTATCCAACAAAATGGGTTTAAATCTGACCACAAAATCATATCCCCAGGATCACACATCTTGAAATCATCCTCCAGGATCACAGGCCACAGGGTCACAGATTTCAGAATCCCCTTCAGTGAGATACTAGTGATGAGCATGGAACTATTGGATGGTCAAAATGAGCTGTCTGATTTACTAGTGTCCTTTAGGAAGGGAAATCTGCTTTCCCTATATACAGAAACAAGGAAAATAGGAGCAGCAGGTCATTCACCCCTTGAGGCTGCTCCACCGTTCAATATAATCATGACAGATCATTGAACCGAGCCACCCGATCCTGCTGTCTCTCTTCAGCCCTATATCATGGTTTTCACTGCTCAAAAACTCTAAAAGAAATACCAAGGACAACACCAACCATTCTACATGGCCTTCATCCACTTGGCCAAGGCATTTGACCCAGTCAAGTGGGAAGTTCTATGGAAGACTCTGTCAAAGGTTGGCTGTTCAGGGAAATTCATCAACACCTTCTGTCATGGAAGGTCCTCACCGATGGTCACATGACAGAACACTTTGAGGTCCATACTGAGGTCAAGCAGGAATGCACCATTGCTCCCACCATTCTTCATCTGGTTAAGAACAAGCTTCCCGGTGGTGTGGACACTATCTACAGGATGGACAGAAGACTTTTCACTGTGATATGATTGAAATACAAGAAGAAAATGACACTGAACCAGCTTGTGAAACTTCAATGTGTGGGTGAAAATGTCATCTCTGCTTTCTCAGGGAATCTTCAAACGTCGTGCCATGCTTTCATGGAAGCAGACTGAAGAACTGGTCTCAGCCTCAATCTCATGAAGATTCAAATTCTTTATCAACCTATCCCAGGACAAGCCTTGATCTATCCTTCTATTTAAGATCAATGGAAATATCCTCCCAAATGTGGAACATTCCCTTACCTGGGAAGCTACCTCTCATTGAAGGCTGATATCAATGTGGAGATTCAAAGAGATTCAATGCTCTCCAATCTGAGAGCATTGCCTCCAGGTGCCTAAGGATGAGAGTCTTTGATGATCATGACATTTATGCTGAGTCAAGATACTTGTGTATAATGCAGCTATCCTTGTGACTCTTCCATATGGCTTTGAAAACTGGACTACATCTAGTCACCACCTTAATATCCTTGAGAAATACCATCATGATTATTTGAGGCGGGTTGTCTGCATTGATAGAAACAGAGTGAATGTCTCGAGTCCCATATGACACTTCTTCAGAGCATCCTTGAAGCAGCCAATAGCACCAACGTTGAGGCCATGATCATCTGAATCAACTGTGCTGCTCTGGCCACATCCTTATGATGCCTGAGTTCCAACTACCAATCAAATCTTCTTCTCCCAGTTCAGGGAAGCCACTCGATTGAGAGAAAGTCAAAGGAAGCATTTCAAAGACTCCCTAAAGGCCTCCCTCAGGAAATGCAACATAGATGTCTACACCTGGGAGACCCTCACTTAGGAGAAACTGACTTGGAGGAACCTCTATGTGAAGGTTATGCATGCAATTGTATCATGCAATTCCTCAGGAACATCTGGCAGAAAGAGGAAGTACAGAAATAGAATAGGAGAAAGGAAAGCCAACAATTTCAAGGTCAAGATCCACTTCCATCTCCTGGAAATACCAGTCAAACATGTGGTCAGACATGTGGCCGTAGGATCAGGCTCATCAGCCACACAAGGACCCACAGAGCTCATGACCAGTAACATGGAATTTCTTAGGTGGATAATTGTACTCATTAGTGACTAGTTGTCGGTGACGATATCTAGCCTGGCCCATATGTAACTCCAGGTCCATGATAATGTGGTTCATTTTTAACTGTCCTCTGAAATGCCTACCCAGCCATTTGCTTGCATCAGACTGACACACTTGTAGAATTTTGAGAAGGTTGTGTCATAACCACCTTCTCAAGGGCGATAAACGGAAAATGATGTCCACATCTAGTGAATGAATAAAGAAGAAAGTAATGCCTTGTCTGTTAACAACTGTCACAAATGGACATTGGGAGGCTGGTACTATTTTAATATGTCTGCCTCCAGGGTTTGGCAGGAATGTAGATTTGAAATACATTTCTATTTTTAAATTCAGTGTCACCAGTCTCCTTTCTGTGGTCTACCCAAGGCATTGTAATTTCAAACTCTCATAAATGTGCTCTATGGGTGCCTTTTGGCGCCACTTAAAATAGGAAATTGGAAAACTTGATACAGTGAAAGTTAAATGACTATGACACCAGATGTGAGAAATTGATGACATTCTGCAATTCAGAAAACTTACATTGTCTAGTTAGCAAATTGTATTCGGGTGTTACGAAATATATTACAATGATAAATGTAAAAATAGAAAGCAATTTAGTAAGAATGCAAAAGGGATTTTTTTTATCTTTGTCTGGAATTTTACTTTGAACATTTGCCCACTTAAGACACTGCCCGAACTGCTGCACATTCCAAACATTTTCTTTTCTCATTTCAGAGTTGAGGTGTTCACTGCTCAGTTGTAAACAAACACATGTCCGGTGCTTTAGAACAAAACTCATTCTTTCCCAAAGCCTTTAACTTTTCAATATATTTCACCCTTTGATAGCATCTCTTTAATTGCATTCTGATCAGACTCCAGTAAGCTTTTACAGGGATAACTGATGTTATTGATTTAGCGTACAGAAATCTGTGACTCTGGATCTTGTAGTACCTGCAGGCCATCTCAAGAGGATGCTGGAAAGCTGATTCTCTCTGCATGGTACAAATACCAAATAGGCTGCATTGAAGGGCAAGATGTGTCATTTTACTTTGCTTCCCTTTCAAACCCTATTGAGGACAATTCTACAACTTCAATCCAGTTCCTAATGATCCAATGGACTGTTTCATGCAACATTTATCCTAGAGCAGATTTCCAGAAGTTAAATCCATCCCATTTTTGTCAGTTTATGACAATGCACCAGAGTCTTATGGAAGTTGACAAACGGAATTGTTTATTAAATTGCTTTTATCTCTGATTAAGCAGTTTGCGCTTTAAAATATATTGTAACATTGTTAGCAGATTCCTTCAGTGCGCCATGTGTAATTAAACTGTGAGCCCATTCGTTATGATCAAGATGACAATGTGGCTGCATGTAAGCACAGGATAAATTTTGGATGAAAGCAAAATACTGTAGATGCATGTTTCAAGCAGTTGACTCCTGAAGGACAGTTGCAGTAAAGAGTTAAGAATGTTGGTGAACGTTGTAAAACCATGAGGTGAAAAGCCACCAGATTATTAGCGAGTCAGATTTATCCCACAACTAACAGAGCGAATGCTGGAGAAACTCGGCAGGTCAGTCAGCATCCGGTGTGAGAGAAACAGAGTGAATGTCTTGAATCCCATATGACACTTGTTCAGAACTGAACAAAAAAGACAAAGGTGTGGAAGCCAGCAGCCTGCAGGCGGGAAAGTGAAAGGTTCATTTCCTTTTTCAAATAGTAGGTAGTATGTACGGGCTGTGAGGTTTGGGGAGTGAAAGAGGATGGGAAAATGGTCAAGTTCAGAATGTTAATACACAGTGGAAGGTGTCCTACCCCATCGATGATAAAACACCTGGGCCACAGGCAGAGTACATAAGAAAAGTAGGAAAGAACTTAAACATGAATTAGAAGGGCTAAAAAGCACCATGAAGTCATTAACAAACATGATTACGGAGAATCCCAATGTTTTCATACATATATAAAGGTAGGCTAGCCAGGGAAAAGGTTGGCCCACTCAAGGAGAAAGGAGGGAATCTATGTGTGGAGCCAGAAGAGGTAGGTGAGGTCCGAAACCAATGCTTTGTGAGAATGAATTGGTGGAGGATGCTCTCACAGAAGGGAGTGTTGAGTTTCTAAGCCAAGTTGCTTTTAAAAAGGAAGAGATGTCTTGAAAAGTATAAAGGTAGGTAAGTCCCCGGGTCTTGATGGGATCCATCCCAGGATATTGAGGGAGGCAAGAGAACAAATTGCTGGAGAATTGACAGACATCTTTGTATCCTCTTTGGCCACAGTGAGGTCCCAGAGGTCCTGGAGGACTGGAGAATAGCCACTGTTGTCCCATTGTTTAAGAAGGTTAACAGCGATAATCCTGGAAAT
Source organism: Hemiscyllium ocellatum (assembly GCF_020745735.1). Lineage (NCBI taxonomy): Eukaryota > Metazoa > Chordata > Chondrichthyes > Orectolobiformes > Hemiscylliidae > Hemiscyllium > Hemiscyllium ocellatum. Next base: position 41,003,584 of record NC_083430.1, read on the forward strand.
TACAGGCCTGTGAGTCTCACTTGATGGTGGAGATTATTATTGGAAAAGTTTGTCGGGAACAAGATCTCCATGTATTTTGAAGCAAATAGACTTATTAGTGATAGCACTGTTTTGTGCTGGGGAGGTCATGCCTCACTAACTTGATCAAGATTTTTGAGGAGATGATGTAGGTGATTGATGAGAGAAACGTGATTGATGTAGTCTACATGGACTTCAATAAAGCCTTTGATAAGGTTCCTCATGGCAGACTGGTACAAAAGGTACAATCACATGGTATCGAAGTGAGCTGGCAAGATGGATATAGAACTGCCTTAGTCATGAGAGACAGAGGGTAATGGTGCAAGGATGCTTTTCAGAATGGAGGCTTGTGACTCCTGGTGTTCCACAGGGATCAGTTCTGGAACCTCTGCTGTTTGTGATCTAGATAACTGATATGGAGGAAAATGTAGCTGGTCTAATTAGTAAGTTTGAGGGCGATACAAAGATCGTGGCTAGTAGGAGAATTGTCAGTGGATATAGCAGGATATAGATCAGTTGGAGGCATGGGCAGAAGAATGACAGATGGAGATTAATCTGAACAAATATGAGGTGATGTATTTTGGAAGATCAAGTACAGGTGGAAATTATACAGTGAATGGCAGAGCCTTTAGGAGTATTGATATGCAGAGGGATCTGGGTGTGTAGGTTCACAAATTGCTGAAGGTGACAGCGCAGGTAGATAAGGTGGTAAAAAAGGTTTGTGGCATGCTTGCCTCCATTGGAAGGGGCATTGAGTATAAGGACAGACAAGTTATGCTGCAGCTTTATAGAACTTTAGTTAGGTCACACTTGGAATATTGCATACAGTTCCTGACACCACACAACCGGAAGGATGTGGATGATTTGGAGAGGGTGCAGAAAAGAATGTGCCGGTATGGGGAATTGTAGAAATGCAGAAAGTTGGATAGACTTTGCTTGTTTTCACTAGAATGCAGGAGGTTGCAGGAAGTTTATAAGATTGTGAATTGACATGGATGGGGTGAAAAGTATGATGCTTTTTCCAGGGTGGAAAGGTCAATTACTTAGGCAAACAGGTTCAAAGTGCAAGGGGGAAGTTTAAAAGCAATGTGCGAAGCACGTTTTTCACACAAAGGGTGGTGAGTGCCAGGAATGCTTTGCCAGAGGAAATGGTGGAAGCAGACATAATAGCAGCATTCAATAAGCACCTGAACGAAAACATGAATAGGAAGTTAAAAATCACACAACACCAGATTGTAGTCCAACAGGTTTAATTGGAAGCACACTAGCTTTCAGACCACCGTTTCTTCATCAGGTGAAGGAACGGTGGTCTGAAAGCTAGTGTGCTTCCAAATAAACCTGTTGGACTATAACCTGGTGTTGTGTGATTTTTAATTTTGTACACCCCAGTCCAACACCGGCATCTCCAAATCATGGATAGGACAGGAATAGAGGGATAAGGATCCTATAAGCGAAGGAAGGACAAAACATGGTGGCGCACACTTGGAGGACTGAAGGGCCTGTTCCTGCGCTGTTTTGTTTTTGTTTATTCCTGATCATAAATCCTGATCAAAAGATGCAACACAACTGCAGTAGAAGGAGAACATTAGGGAGAGCCAAAACTGTTTCTTTCTCTAACATTGTTTCATTATTAAACAATATCAGGCTCTGGGGGAAGATTCCAAATTTCATTTATAATATTTCCCAGCAAAGCGAACTATAAAGAGGTTGGAGCAGAAGTAGACCATTTGGCCCAACGAGCCTGCTCCACCTTTCAATGAGATCAGAGTTAATCTGATAATCATCAACTCTGCTTTCCTGCCTTTTCCTCATTTGTTGATTAAAAATCTGAGTGCCATGAATTGGCCATTTAAAGGTGCCCATTGACCTAGGGTTGGCAGGTGACCCACTACCTATCTTGCTAAAATTGCAGCGGTGTCAGGTTGGTGCAGACTTACTTCCCAGTTATACCACCTGATTATACACCCCTCCTCAACGTTCCAAACTGCCTGGGACATAAAATTCCAACCTACACACGAATGAGCAATTAAACCTGATCTAAACCTACAATGGAAAATGCATCCCTGTATTCCCATTTTAAATTTGCTCCCATTTAAAACATCGTCATAGCAGACATGTCTCTTGAATTATTGGTTAAAACATTTCCAAGTTTTAATTTATAATTAGTACTGTTTTCCCAGAAAATATGAACGGTATATTTATTATGCTAAAAGGGAAAATGTTCAATAAGTTATGCAAATTAATCTGAGATTGTATAAAAAAAGGGGTTAATTAGAAAATCATATTTTCTTTTAACTCAAGCCCTTCATGATATGTAGAGGAGATATTTAGTGTAACAAAAAAATGCAGAACAGATTCCTGAAGTACTGTATGTTAATTCAGTGTGCTTTGAAATGCAAAAACATTTCAATTAAGGTAAATAATACTATTGCTGCACCATGTGGAGGTGCTTGTGTTGGCGCTCTGAAAGCTTGTGATTTAAAACCGACCTGTTAGACTATTGGCGAAAGTGAGGACTGTAGATACTGGTGCTCGAAAAGCACAGTAGGTAAGGGAAGTATCCGAGGAACAGGAAAATCGACGTTGCGGGCAAATGCCCTTCATCCGGAAGCACTATAGCCAGTTAGACTATAGCCTGACGTTCGACTTCTGACTTATTTCTGCACAACGTCAGTCTGAACCCAAAATTCATATCCTTTATTAAACCTGGGCTCATGCTTCGTGGAAACAATGAAAGAATGCAACAATTTTACCAAATATTACACTTTCAAGTCAAATATCACAAATAGATAAGGTTGAGCATCCTTACAAATAGTTCGCTATAATGGCTTTGCTGGGAAATATTATAAATGAAATTTGGAATCTTCCCCCAGAGCCTGATGTTGTTTAATAATGAAACAATGTTAGAGAAAGAAACAGTTTTGGCTCTCCCTAATGTTCTCCTTCTACTGCAGTTGTGTTGCATCTCAGAGTAATGTTTGTGATTCGCCAACGTTTCTATGTGTAGCTCCATCTAAACCAGGTATGAACTGCTGAAATGGCCATCCTGATAATGACAGCTGTTAAATGGAAATAATCTAAAGATGGGTCGAGATGATTTCACGTGATGGGAACTCTGACTATTTCCTCTGGCAGCCTGTTCCATTCTCATCTCTATGTTGTTTATAATGAAACATTTATGCAGCAAATTGAACTGCAAATAGATATCACAGTTGTCTTTGGTCTCAACCAATCTGAAGCACAAGCGCTGTCCTCAGGACTTTTGGAAACCAGAAGGTCAAATGTGCCCAGAGCTCGTGTCATTGCCTAAGGCACTGTGAGGGAAGACAATGTAATTCAAGCACATAAGGACTAGGAGCAGGACTAGGCCATTCAGCCCCTCAAACCTGTTCTGGCATTTAATTTGATCTTGTCTGATCCTATCTTGGCCTCAACTCCACTTTCCTGCCCGTTCTCCATGACCTGTCAAACTGTTCCTAATTGAAAGTCTGTCCATCTCCTCCTGAGGTTTACTCTGTGCCCTGGCATCCACTGTGGCCTGGGGTAGTGAATAGTTTCGCGATCCTTTGAGAGAAATAGTGGGACCTGAGCCAGAACAGCATTGGTTAGCACATGGGAAATAAGTGAGAGATACCTTCTGAAAGGCAAGTACCTTAGCAGCACAACACATTCACACAACTTGCAAAAAAAAACAGTCAACATAGTCCTGCTTTCCAATTTTTGTGTATTAATACAGTCTTCCTAACATCGATATAACATATCAACAAGTGTAGAGCACCTTTAAGCTATTAATGGCTATTCATCACCTTGGAGGAACATAAACAGAAAGAAATTGATATTGTGTAAAACAAAAAGACATTGGGACAGGCCAAATACTTGGTCAGAGAAATAGATTCTTGGTAGCTCCACTGGGGACAAATTCGTAGAGCTGAAGGCGATTGCGCAGAGAGTTCTAGAGTTTTGGACTTACTGTAACTGTACACAAGATTGTGAGTAGCAGAAGGAAATTGGAGTGTACAAGAGCCTTGTGTTGTTTGAATGCAGCGTTCCTGATGGGTTATAATCTGGATGAAGTTACAGAGATAGGGAATTGTAATGTTATAATCGCACTATATGAAACAACACATTTATCTTCGTCTTCGTTAAAACTATAACAAAATGATCAAATATTGCACAATCTTATTCATTTAAACTTTAACGAAAAGATCAAAAATATCATCCTGTGTTTTTGTGTGCATGTGAATTTTAAGCTGCCCGTCCTATTGTTCTGATTGGTGTCGTCAGGGTTATTGTGTAAAATTACTAATTTTGAAGATGAACAATGTAGCAGTTTTTTCGAGCAATGTGGAATTTCTTCCATTTACTTATGGAACATAGGCACTGTTGGCAAAGCCAGCATTTATTGCCCATCCCTAATTACCCTGAATAATACGTTGATGATTTATGCAATTGTATTACTGTAATCCACAGAGTGCAAGTACCCTGTTAGAAGGGATACCCAGTATTTTGACTTAGCAATCATGAACTATTGATTAGTGATTATTGATTATCAATTATGATATAGTTCCAAGTTAGGTTGGTGCATGGCTTGAAGGGAAACTTGCAGATGGTGGTCTTCCCAAGTGCCTGTTGCCCTTGTTCTTCTATTGATCGACGTTGTTACTGAAGAAGCTCTGTGAGTTGCTGCAATGTGTCTTGTAGATTGTCACACATAGCAACCATGGTAGGCCAGTAACAAAGGGATTGAATAGCTGAGCTGGTGGAAGTAATGTCATTCAATGCATAGCTGATTTTTGTGTGATATTGGAGCTGCATTTATCCAGGCCAACCGAGTGTATTCCATCATACTTGTGGTTTGTGGCTTGTAGATGGTAAGGATACAGGAGGTGAGTTATTCACTGGAGAATTCCCAGCCTCTGTGCTATTCTTGTAGCTGCAGTATATATGTGGCTGATCCAGTTCAGTTCAGTTCAGTTCAGTTTCTGGCCAGTAATGACACCAGTAAGTTCATGATGGGGATTCAGTGATGGTAAATGTATTGAACAATAAAGGAAAGTGATTGGATTCTCTTTCTTGTTGGAGATAGTTAATATCTGGTACATTAATGTGGCAAATGTTACTTGCAACATTAACCCAAGCCTGAATATTCACTGCATGAGATCATGGACTGCTTCAGCACCTGAGAAATTGTGAAAGGACATGAGTATGGAGGTATGATGGCTCAGTGGTTAGCACTGCTGCCTCACAGCACCAGGGACCCGGGTTCAACTCCATGCTTAGAGTTAGTCTGGGTGGAGTTTGCACATTTTTTTTTCCCCGTGTCTGTGTGGGTTTCCTCCGGATGCTCCAGTTTCCTCCCACAGTCCAAAGATATGCAGATTAGGTGAATTGGTCATGCTAAGTTGCCCATAATGTTCAGGCATATATAGATTAGGTGCATTAGTCATGGTAAATGTACAGCAATAGAGTAGGGGAATGGGTCTGGGTGGGATACACTTCAGAGGGTCGGTGTGGACTTGTTGGGCCAAAGGGCCTGTTTCCACACTGTAAGGATCCTATAATTCTATACACACTGTGCTATTATCAATGAGCATCCCCACGTCTAACCACACATGGTCATTCTACAGAACTCAACTGATGCACGTGCATAGTCATTTCTATACCATCCATCTCCGATGCAAAACACTGCTGTGCAGCCTTAAACATTTTTAATTAGAATTTTAACATGTCCTGTTAAAAAAGAATGGAAAGAACAGCAAGCATTACAACAGTGGTACAGTTTTACTAAATACTCACTTCAAAGTTAGCAATTATTCAGTTAATTTATGCTGAATAACCTTCCCAATCATGCATAGACTGTTGTTATTTCCAAGGATTCCTGATGTGTGCTGTAACTACACAAACTGATACTTGTGTAGTTGAAGCTTGCAGAATTGTCATGGTTCAAGTCTCCTTCTACTACATTACAAGCTGCTGACTTTGCATGAGCAGGTACAAAATACCCTGGGGAGTTCACATCAGACGTAGTTGCTGAAGCCCAGATTGCACATACCCAGTCTTTTAATGTTGAATACCATCTAGGATTAGGTAGTTTTGTTGCCACCAACCCTCCTTAGTGAATGTGGGGAAGGATGCCATGGCATCTTAAGATAGAGTAAAAAGTGAGGTCTGCAGATGCTGGAGATCACAGCTGAAAATGTGTTGCTGATGAAGGGCTCTGGCCCGAAACGTCGAATTTCCTGTTCCTTGGATGCTGCCTAACCTGCTGTGCTTTAACCAGCAACACATTTTCATCTTAAGATAGACTCACATGAATAGGGAGCAGGAATAGGTCATTTGGCCCTGCCCGAACATTCAATAAGATTGTAGCTGATTTGACTGTAATCTCAAATTCACTTTCCCATTTACCTGTGATAACTTCTCAGAATTAGTTTTTAAAAAATATTCCAGGACTCAGTTTCCAACGCCTTTTCAGGGAGAGCATTTCAAAGATTCACGACCTGCTGAGAGAAAAAGTTCCTCCTGATCTCTGTTTTAGGGGGGCTGCTCCTCACTTAAGCAGCGACTCCTCGTCCTAAATTCTTGCAAAAGGGGAACCATTCTTTCCACATTCAACATGTCCAGTCCATTCAAGATCTTGTATTGATGAACAGTAAAAACTCTTCTTGCATACTACTTAGTGGTGAGGTATGTGATGTCCTCTTGTGAGACATTAAGACCAGAAGACGTAGGAAAAGATTTAGGCCATTCATCCCATTGAGGCTGCTCCACCATTTAATGGGACCATAGCTAATCTGATAATCCTTAACTCCAGTTCCCTGTCTTATCCCCATAACCCTTGATTTCCTCACTGATTAAACATCTGTCTTGAATATATAAGAGACCATAAGACCATAAGACATAGGAGTGGAAGTAAGGCCATTCGGCCCATCGAGTCCACCCCACCATTCAATCATGGCTGATGGGCATTTCAACTCCACTTACCCGCATTCTCCCCATAGCCCCTTAATTCCTTGTGACATCAAGAATTTATCAATCTCTGCCTTGAAGACATTTAGTGTCCCGGCCTCCACTGCACTCTGCGGCAATGAATTCCACAGGCCCACCACTCTCTGGCTGAAGAAATGCCTCTGCATTTCTGTTTTGAATTTATCCCCTCTAATTTTAAGGCTGTGTCCATGGGTCCTAGTCCCCTCGCCTAACGGAAACAATTTCCTAGCATCCACCCTTTCCAAGCCATGTATTATCTTGTAAGTTTCTATTAGATCTCCCCTTAATCTTCTAAACTCTAATGAATACAATCCCAGGATCCTCAGCCGTTCCTCATATGTTAGACCTACCATTCCAGGGATCATCCGTGTGAATCTCCGCTGGACACGTTCCAGTGCCAGTATGTCCTTCCTGAGGTGTGGGGACCAAAACTGGACACAGTACTCCAAATGATGCCTAACCAGAGCTTTATAAAGGCTCAGTAGCACAATGGTGCTTTTATATTCCAACCCTCTTGAGATAAATGGCAACATTGCATTTGCTTTCTTAATCATGGACTCAACCTGCATATTTACCTTTCGAGAATCCTCGACTAGCACTCCCAGATCCTTTTGTACTTTGGCTTTATGAATTTTCTCACCGTTTAGAAAGTAGTCCATGCTTGTATTCTTTTTTCCAAAGTGCAAGACCCTGCATTTGCTCACATTGAATTCCATCAGCCATTTCCTGGACTACTCTCCCAAACTGTTTAGATCCTTCTGTAGCCTCCCCACTTCCTCAGTACTACCTGCCTGTCCACCTAACTTCGTATCATCGGCAAACTTTGCTAGAATGCCCCCAGTCCCTTCATCCAGATCATTAATATATAACGTGAACAGCTGTGGCCCGAACACTGAACCCTGTGGGACACCGCTTGTCACTGGCTGCCATTCCGAAAAAGAACCTTTTATCCCAACTCTCTGCCTTCTGTCAGACAGCCAATCCTCAATCCATACCAGTAGCTCACCTCAAACACCATGGGCCCTCACCTTGCTCAGCAGCCTCCCGTGTGGTACCTTATCAAAGGCCTTTTGGAAGTCTAGATAGACCACATCCACTAGGTTTCCCTGGTCTAACCTACTTGTCACCTCTTCAAAGAATTCCAACAGGTTTGTCAGGCATGACCTCCCCTTACTAAATCCATGTTGACTTGTTCTAATCTGACCCTGCTCTTCCAAGAATTTAGAAACCTCATCTTTAATGATGGATTCTAGAATTTTACCAACAACCGAGGTTAGGCTAATTGGCCTATAATTTTCCATTTTTTGTCTTGATCCTTTCTTGAACAAGGGGGTTACAACAGCGATCTTCCAATCATCCGGGACTTTCCCTGACTCCAATGACTTTTGAAAGATCTAATGACCCAGCCTCGATAGCCCCCATGGTAAAGAATTCCACTCAATGTAAGAGTAAATAAACATTATTACTTTAGATACATGGAATTATCACTCAGAATAATCACTGAAAAGCACACTAGAGACCAGAGACCACATAGAAAGCTTGTAGGACACTGGTAGCTCCTCCCAGAAACTGTCCTTTATATCCGAAGGGTATGAGGCTTATCTGGTGATAACACTGACCTGTTCAGGTAGTAATTGTCTATCAAGCACCCAGTTATTCCAGACCCTGCCAGCTGTATTGCAGTGAGCTCGATCAACAAGAGAGCATTGCCACATGTGCATTACAATGATTAGATTAGATTACTTACAGTGTGGAAACAGGCCCTTCAGCCCAACAAGTCCACACCGACCCACCAATGCGCAACCCACCCAGACCCATTCCTCTACATTTACCTAACACTACGGGCAATTTAGCCTGGACTGTGGGAGGAAACTGGAGCACCCAGAGGAAACCAACGCAGACATGGGGAGAATGTGCAAACTCCACACAGACAGTTGCCTGAAGCGGGAATTGAACCCGGGGCTCTGGCACTGTGAGGCAGCAGTGCTGACCGCTGAGCCACCGTGCCACTCACTAACAGCTCAATGCTGTGAGCAGGATACGAACCTGTGCAGGAAGCCCCCATTGGATTGTAAATCCAATGACCATCCTGCTAATTTGAAGAACAGATTGTTGCAGCATAACTTTGGCCCCATCATAATTTATGTCTGCCTTATATGAGAGAAGTGTAAGTCTAACTGTTTAAGTGATGATATTGTTTTGCACTTTATGATTGCTCACGACTGCAACATCTTGGAACATGTGTCACATTGAAGAAACCATTTCCTCAGAGTTTGAACAGGTTCAGTGACCTTGCTCAGTGATCAATATATTGCAAACCTACACAGTACAGAGTCTTTACTCTTTGGTCCAGTTGGTGCACTGCATCACATCAGGAAGTTCCATCAAATGGTAAAAAGACAATGCAGAGTTCTGTGCTTTGAGCTGCTTCAATGTCTTGTGCTGGTTCTTAATCCTTAGAGAACCCTGGAATGACTGCTATGATCCATGACATTTTCTGTGTGCTGGGTGTCTATACTGCACTGTCTAGTTCATCCTGACATGGAGTAAGTCTCTGGCTGGAGCTTTCCCACACACTGAATGATGTGGCCAATGGCAAGAAAGTTGGAAGAATACGTTGAGCATGAGAACTGAGATTCTTGATGCCAGGATAAAGTCTGATTTTCCCTCTAAGATTGGAATAGCTAATTGTGAATCTCATTAGTAAACAACGAGGTGCATGAACATCCTATTATTGACTAATGTCTCCTCAGTTCTATGCAGGTTACTGTTCTCTCAGGTCCCAGTGAGAAACGAGACAGTGTGAATTCCCCACTTGAGAGGTGGAGCGTGTCCCCGGAGGCTGCAGTTGATGGTATCTTCGCTGGGAATCCACCTTGGCCAGGAACTCCCATCATTTATAAAATACCTCATAAAAAGAGCAGCTCTTACAGCCACAACTTTTCCTGTCTTCCATCTTGGATTACCCAGAATCCTAAAAGTTGAAGTTGAAAAAGGATTTAAAAGTTGAAGTTCTAAATTTGAGGAAGGCTAATTTTGGTGGTATTAGGCAAGAACTTTCAAAAGCTGAATGGAGGTAGATGTTCACTGGTAAAGGGATGGGTGCAAAATAGGAAGCCTTCAGAAATGAAATAATGAGAGTTCTCAGACAGTATATTCCTATTAGGGTGAAAGAAAAGACTGGAAGGTGTAGGGAATTCTGGATGACTGGGGAAATTGAGGTTTTGGTTAAGAAAAAGAAGGAAACGTATGACAGGTATAGACAAGAGAGATCGAGTGAATCCTTAGAAGAGTATAAAGGCAGTAGGAGTATACTTAAGAGGGAAATCAAGAGGCCAAAAACGGGACATGAGATAGCTTTGGCACAAAGGGTTAAGGAGAATCCAAAGGGATTTTACTAATACGTTAAGGACAAAAGGGTAATGAGGGAGAGAAGAGGGCCCCTCAAAGATCAACAAGGCAGTTTATGTGCGGAGTGGCAGGAAATGGGCGAGATACTAAATGAGTATTTTGCATCAGTATTTACTGTGGAGAAGGACATGGAAGATATAGAATGTGGGGAAATAGATGGTGACATCTTGAAAAATGTCCATATTACAGAGGAGGAGATGCTGTATGTCTTGAAACACATAAAAGTGGATAAATCCTCAGGATCTGATCAGGTGTACCCTAGAATTCGTGAGAAGCTGGGGAAGTGATTGCTGGGCCCCTTGCTGAGATATTTGTATCATTGATAGTCACAGGTGAGGTGCCAGAAGACTGGAGGCTGGATAACCTTATGCCACTATTTAATAAATGTGGTAAGGATACGCCAGGGAACTATAGACTAGTGAGCCTGATGTCAGTGGTGGGCAAGTTGTTGGAGGGAATCCTGATGGTCAGGATTTGCACATATTTGGAAAGGCAAGGACCGATTAGGGATAGACAACATGGATTTGTGTATGGGAAATCATGTCTCACAAACTTGATTGAGGTTTTTGAAGAAATAACAGATGATTGATGAGGACAGAGCAGTAGACATGATCTATATGGACTTCAGTAAGGTGTTCAACAAGGTTCCCCATGAGAGACTGGTTAGCAAGGTTAGATCTCAAGGAATACAGGGAGAACTAGCCATTTGGATACAGAACTGGCTCGAGGTTGAAGACAGAGGGTGGTGGTAGAGGGTTGCTTTTCAGACTGCAGGCCTGTGACCAGTAGAGTGCCACAGGGATCTACACGGTGCTGGGTCCACTAATTTTCATCATTTAGATAAATGATTTGGATATGAACATAGGAGTATAGTTAGTAAATTTGCAGATGACACCAAAATTGGAGGTGTAGTGGACAGCGAAGAGCATTACCTCAGATTACAATATGATCTTGATCAAATGGGCCAATGTGCTCAGGAGTGGCAGATGGAGTTTCATTCAGATAAATGCAAGGTGCTGCATTTTGGGAAAGCAAATCTCAGCAGGATGTATACACTTAATGGTAAGGTCCTAGGGAGTGTTGCTGAACAAAGGGACCCTGGAATACAAGTTTATAATTCCTTGAAAGTGGAGTTGCAGGTAGATAGGATAGTGGTATGCTTTCCTTTATTGGTCAGAGTATTGAATACAGGAGTTGGGAGGTCATGTTGTGACTGTACAGGACATTGGTTAGGCCTCTTTTGGAATATTGCATGTAATTCTGGTCTCCTGCCTATTGGAAGGATGTTGTGAAACTTGAAAAGGTTCAGAAAAAATTACAAGGACGTTGCGAAGTTTGGAGAATTTGAGCCATAGGGAGAGGCTGAATTGGCTGGGGCTGTTTTCCCTGGAGCATCGGAGGCTGAGGGATGACCTTATTGAGGTTTATAAAATCATGAGGCGCATGGATAGGATAAACAGACAATGCTTTTCCCTGGGGTCGGGAAGTCCAGAACTAGAGGGCATAGCTTTAGGGTGAGAGGGGAAAGATATAAAAGAGACTTAAGGGGCGACATTTTCACACAGAAGGTTGTGTGTGTATGGAATGAGCTGCCAGAGGAAGTGGTGGAGGCTAATACAATTGCAACATTTAACAGGCATCTGGATGGGTATATGAAGAGGAAGAGGGATATGGGCCAAGTGCTGGCAAATGGGACTAGGTTAGATTAGGATAACTGATCATTATAGACAAGTTGGACTGAAGGATCTGTTTCTGTGCTATACAGCTCTATGACTCTATGACTCTATCTCAGGGCATTCTCCATGGGCAGTGTGAAACCTGCACCCTCCGGCTACGGAGGGTAGCATCGTTGAAGTGCCACACCATAATGGGACAACTCAGATTAACATTCAGCGCTTCAATATGCACGTTGAAGCTCAGAGACATTGCAATGGTGCTGCCCGGTCACCTTGCCCACAGTAACAGGGAACCATCTCCTTCAGTGAAACAGACTGCATCTCAGGGCTCTTAGCTTGCTTTCTTTGCATTTGCTCACTTTGGACTTCCTCGGGTGTCTGCAGCATGTCTCTCTTGCTTTACATTCCAGTGCAGACAGAAAGCCAGGCAGCTTGTGCCGGTTGCCTGCACTGAACAGACAGAAGGATGGATGTGTTGCTGTATGGCACGGTGCTATGCCAATGCTACACCTAAGACAGCTCACATTGCAAATACCTGGCCAGTTGATGGAAGCACATGCAATGTCTGAAAGTCTAAGTGGAGTAGCTCTTGTCCAATCTAATCTTCGAGTAAAAAATGAGGTCTGCAGATGCTGGAGATCACAGCTGCAAATGTGTTGCTGGTCAAAGCACAGCAGGTTAGGCAGCATCTCAGGAATAGAGAATTCGACGTTTCGAGCATAAGCCCTTCATCAGGAATAAGAGAGAGAGAGCCAAGCAGGCTGAGATAAAAGGTAGGGAGGAGGGACTAGGGGGAGGGGCGATGGAGGTGGGATAGGTGGAAGGAGGTCAAGGTGAGGGTGATAGGCCGGAGTGGGGTGGGGGCGGAGAGGTCAGGAAGAGGATTGCAGGTTAGGAGGGCGGTGCTGAGTTGAGGGAACCGACTGAGACAAGGTGGGGGGAGGGGAAATGAGGAAGCTGGAGAAATCTGAATTCATACCTTGTGGTTGGAGGGTTTCCAGGCGGAAGATGAGGCGCTCCTCCTCCCTCCAAGGCCCCAAGGGATCCTTCCATATCCGCCACAAGTTCACCTGTACCTCCACACACATCATCTATTGCATCCGCTGCACCCGATGTGGCCTCCTCTATATTGGTGAGACAGGCCGCTTACTTGCGGAACGCTTCAGAGAACACCTCTGGGCCGCCCGAACCAACCAACCCAATCACCCCGTGGCTCAACACTTTAACTCCCCCTCCCACTCCACCGAGGACATGCAGGTCCTTGGACTCCTCCACCGGCAGAACACAACTACACGACGGCTGGAGGAGGAGCGCCTCATCTTCCGCCTGGGAACCCTCCAACCACAAGGTATGAATTCAGATTTCTCCAGCTTCCTCATTTCCCCTCCCCCCACCTTGTCTCAGTCGGTTCCCTCAACTCAGCACCGCCCTCCGAACCTGCAATCCGCTTCCTGACCTCTCCGCCCCCACCCCACTCCGGCCTATCACCCTCACCTTGACCTCCTTCCACCTATCCCACCTCCATCGCCCCTCCCCCTAGTCCCTCCTCCCTACCTTTTATCTCAGCCGGCTTGGCTCTCTCTCTCTTATTCCTGATGAAGGGCTTATGCTCGAAACGTCGAATTCTCTATTCCTGAGATGCTGCCTAACCTGCTGTGCTTTGACCAGCAACACATTTGCAGCTTGTCCAATCTAAGGCAGACTATGCTCAGTCAGGGGGCTAGTATGATTTCAGTCAGTAAACATGAGAAACAAAAAAAACTGCTGATGCTAGAATGCAAAGTAGACACGCAGGAGACTGGAAGAACACAACATGTCGGGCAGCACCATGAGATGGAGAAGTAAAGATTTCAGGTGTAACTCTTCTTCAGAACTGAGAGTGGAGGTAGGGGAGAGCTGCAGATAAAGGTGGGGGTAGGGTTATGGAGGGGGGGAGAGACGCAGAGTGGTGAGGTAGGAATAGGTGAATACAGGTGGAGGGTACAGCCTGGTTGGTCAATGGGAGGAATGAATCCGGTTGGTAACTGGAAGGAAGGGTCGGTCAGAGGAATGGAAGGGAGAAGCACTGCAAGGATCTAGGTGGTTACTGTAGACCCCGGGCTAGTAGGGATTGAAATGATTTGTAGCTGAACTTCATGCTATGGGTGCCATGGGGTGCCCATGTTTTTGGCACTGCCAAACACAAGAATTGTTGACAGCAGCACCACGGAGTTGATGTGCATACTTAATGAGGTGCACAGCTGAGAAAGGTCACCAGGGCGTCACGGAAAGAAACCCTGAAATTGAAATTAGCGGAAATATGAGAAAATTCAGCCCTCTGTCTCTCCATCGCACTGAAAACTCTTTATATCCATTAGGATATTAAATTCAGCTCTCAGCAGTATTTCCTCAGGGCTACGCCATATTCCTTCATGGTTGCTCAGCCCAGCTGCTGATCTGCTCTGCCCTTGATGGTGAAATCTTCACTCATGAACATATCCATTGGACATAATACCACATCGTGGATGGAGAGGCTCAGGAACGCAAGACACAAACAGAAGAAAAAGCAGGCAGCCTGAGTGAAAACAGAGAGAAAGGAAGGCTGTCACTGAGAGTGGACAAAGAGGAAGTGGGATTCTGGGATGATGCCCTCCCATCAGATCCGCATCACTCTGTCTGAATGTATCTCACACTAACATCAGAATGAAAGCAGGAAACACTCAGCAGGTGTGTGGAGAGAGAAACAGCGTGAACAGGTCTGAGATTTTGGAGAAGGTTTGTAGCTCAGGTTGTTGGTTTGCTTACTGAGCTGGTCAGTTTGGTTTCAGATGTTTCATCACCGTGCGAGGTGAAGCCTTCACTAGGCCCCATTGTTACCTAGCAACCGGGATGAAACATCTGAAAACAAACCCACCAGCTCAGCGAGCAAACCTACGATCTGAGTGAGAACTGGTACGCTACCCTGATGGAGATCTCCCGAAACACTTGGGAAGATCCAATCGGAAGGGCCATGAGTCAGAGGAAACTCACATGCCAAATAAAGCTGTCAGATTCAGTTTGGAGTTGGCCGTCCAATCACAGGCTGGTTCTTCCCCGCGATCAGGTACTGGCACAGAAATGGGAATTGAGATCAGTCTGGGAGGTGGCGGGGGAGAGAGAGGCCAGAGGCCAGAGGCCATGGTGGGGTGAGGGTGGACTGGAAAGAGAAACTGGGGCCCAGAGAGGAGACCAGTTGCCTGGAGTGAAATGGTGATGGATGGGGAAATGAGACTGGACAGTGGGCAGGATGGGATTGCTCAGTGATAGACAGGGGCTGCAAAATAGAGTGTGGGCTATAGAGTAGTTGAGTGGGGGGAAGAGTGAGGGGCTACCGTGAGGGTGGAGTGAATGGCTACAGGGGTAGATGAGGGGCTATGAAGGCGGGTATTGAGGAGGTACACAGTGGGGAGATGATGAGGGGTTTTGCGGGGCTAAGGAGGAAATACTTGGGAGGAGTTGATAATAGGGTATGGGGGCAAGTGTTGAGGGGCTTTGGGGGGGAATGAGGAGCTACACAGTGGGGGGTGATGAGGGGCGATGGGGGGGTGATGAGGAGCTATACAGTGGGAGGTGATGAGGGGCAATGGGGGTGATGTGGCACTATAGGGGGGTGATGAGGAGCTACACAGCGGGGGTTGATGTGAGTCTATGGGGGGGTGATGAGGAGCTACACAGTGGGGGTGATGAGGGGCTATGGGGGGTGATGAGGAGGTATACAGCGGGGGTGATGAGGTGCTATGGTGGGGTGATGAGGAGGTAGACAGTGGGTGGTGATGAGGAGCTATGGGGGTTGATGAGGAGTTCCACTGTGGGGGTGATGAGGGGTTATGGGAGTGATGTAGGGTTATGGGGAGATGATGTGAGGCTATGGGGAGGTGATGAGGAGCTACACAGTGGGGGTGATGAGGGGCTATGGGGAGTGATGAGGAGCTACATGTTGGGGGTGTGAGAGGTTATGGGTGTGATGAGGAGAAATGGGGCAATGGGGGATGATGAGGAGCTATTGTGGGGGGTGATGAGGGGCTATGGGGTGTGATGAGCTATACAATGGGGAGTGATGAGGGGCTATGGGGGATGATGAGGATCTACACAGTGGGGGTGATGATGGGCTATGGGGTGGTGATGAGCTATACAGTAAGGGGTGATGAGGGGGTATACAGTGGGGGATGATGAGGTGCAATGGGGGATGATGAGGAGCTACACAGTGGGGGGTGATGAGGGGCTATGGGGGGGTGATGAGGAGCTACATAGTGGGGGGTGATGAGGAGCTATATAGTGGGGGGTGATGAGGAGCTACACAGTGGGGCTTGATGAGGGGCTGGGGGGGTGATGAGGAGCTACATAGTGGGGGGTGATGAGGAGCTATATAGTGGGGGGTGATGAGGAGCTACACAGTGGGGCTTGATGAGGGGCTATGGGCGGTAATGAGGAGGTATGCAGTGGGGGGTGATGAAGGGTTATGGGGGGTTATGAGGAGCTATACAGTGGGGGGTGATGAGGGGCTATGGGGGGGTGATGAGGTATACAGTGCGGGGTGATGAGGGGCTATGGGGGTGATGAGGAGGTATGCAGTGGGGGGTGATGAGGGGCTATGGGGGTTATGAGGAGGCATACAGTGGGGGCTGATGAGAGGCTATGGGGGGGTGATGAGGAGCTATATAGTGGGGGGTGATGAGGAGCTACACAATGGGGCTTGATGAGGGGCTATGGGCGGTAATGAGGAGGTATGCAGTGGGGGATGATGAGGGGCTATGGGGGGGTGATGAGGAGGTATACAGTGGGGGGTGATGAGGGGCTATGGGCGGTAATGAGGAGGTATGCAGTGGGGGTTGATGAGGGGCTATGGGAGGTGATGAGGAGGTATACTGTGGGGGGGTGATGAGGAGCTACACAGTGGGGGGTGATGTGGGGCTGTACAGTGGGAGGTGATGAGGGGCTATGGGGGTTGATAAGGAGCTACACTGTGGGGGGTGATGAGCGGCTATGGGGAGTGATGAGAAGTTACACAGTGGGGTGTGATGAGGTGCTATGGTGGGGTGATGAGGAGCTACACATTGGGGGTGATGAGAGGTTATGGGGGTAATGAGGAGCTGTGGGGGGGGTTGATGTGGGGCTATGGGGGTGATGAGGAGCTATTGTGAGGGGTGATGAGAGGCTATGGGGGTGATGAGCTATACAGTGGGGGGGTGATGAGGAGGTATACAGTGGGGGGGTGATGAGGAGGTATACAGTGTGGGGTGATGAGGTGCTATGGGGGGTGATGTGGGGCTATACAGTGGGGGGGGTGATGAGGGGCTATGGGGGTTGATGAGGAGCTACATTGTGGGGGGTGATGAGCAGCTATGGGGAGGTGATGAGGAGTTATACAGTGGGAGGTGATGAGGGGGTATACAGTGGGGGGTGATGAAGGTCTATGGGGCGTGATGATGATGAGCTACACAGTGGGGGTGATGAGGGGCTATGGGGAGGTGATGAGGAGGTATATAGTGGGGGGTGATGAGGAAGTATACAGTGGGGAGTGATGAGGGGCTATGGGGGGTGATGAGGAGGTATACAGTGGGGGGTGATGAGGGGCTATGGGGGTGTGTGAAGATGAGCTACTCAGTGGGGGGTGATGAGGGGCTATGGGGGTGTGATGATGAGCTACACAGTGGAGGGTGATGAGGGGCTATGGGGGTGTGATGATGAGCTACACAGTAGGGAATGATTAGGGGCTATGGGGGTAATGGGCTATGGGGGTGATAAGGAGCTACACAGTGGGGGGTGATGAGGGATTATGTGGGTGATGAGTTCTGGGGGGGTGATGAGGAGCTACACAGTAGGGAATGATGAGGGGCTATGGGGGTGATAGGGGCTATGGGGGGTGATAAGGAGCTACACAGTGGGGGGTGATGAGGGGTTATGGGGGTGATGAGTTCTGGGGGGGTGATGAGGAGCTACACAGTGGCGGTGATGAGGGGCTATGGAAGGGCTTGATGGGGAGCTATGAGGGGGTGATGAGGGGCTACGGGGTTGATGAGGGGCTATGGGGGATGATGAGGAGCTATATAGTGGTGGGTGATGAGGAGCTACACAGTGGGGGGTGATGAGGGCTATGGGGGGGTGATGAGGAGCTATACAGTGGGGGGTGATGAGGGGGTATACAGTGGCAGTGATGAGGGGCTATGGGGGTGATGAGGAGCTACATAGTGAGGGAGATGAGGGGCTATACAGTGGGGGGTGATGAAGAGCTACACAGTGGAGGGTGATGAGGAGCTATACAGTGGGGGGTGATGAGGGGCTATGGGGGGTGATGAGGGGCTATACAGTGGGGGGTGATGAAGAGCTACACAGTGGAGGGTGATGAGGAGCTATACAGTGGGGGGTGATGAGGGGCTATGGGGAGGTGATGAGGAGTTATTGTGTGTGTGTGTGTGTGTGTGTGTGTGTGTGTGTGTGTGTGTGTGTGTGTGTGTGGGGTGATGAGGAGTTACACAGCTGGGTTGAGAAATTATAAAGGGGCAGCAGGAGTCTACAAAACACAGCACAAGATGTTGTAAAATGGAGTAAAGGGCTACTGAGAGGGGGCATGAGGAGCTGAGGTTGCGGGGATGGGGAGGGTGTAAGGGGCTGCAAAGTGGAAGACAAATTATGGATACTATTACAATAAACACTGTGTCAATTGGACAATTTAATATTGAGCCGTTTTATTGCATGAAGATTTGCATTTACCCACCACAATGTTCAAAGCATTTTATGTACCTTCAGCCACTTGAGGCGTTGTGACTGCTTTGGAGACAAAAATGCACCGGTTTATCCGTGACCTCACCAGTAAATGGCACAGCAATAAACAGATATACAAAGGGAAATATGCAAAAACAAGATTAAGACCCATATATGCAAAAATAAAACAAAAAAATGTGGGGAAGGTCACAGAGAATATTATCTAAAATTGTGGAACTTCATGCTGAGTTTAGACACAGTGGAGTGCCTTATTGAAAGATGGGAGCAGACCTTGGCTATTCCCTGCTGTCATTATATTCCAGGGTATAAAAGAGCTACAACTCATAAATACCACGAAACATTTTACATACATTAGAGACTTGGTGACGTATTTCTAATAGTGCAAATGCTGTAGGTGGGCTGTTTGTTTCTTGTATTATTCTTTTCCACTGGACATTTATAGATTGTTCTCAAAGATTACATTTATAATTCACCATCAAAAAATAAGCGTGAGCCTATAGCAAAGCAATGAAAAACAAAATGTCGCAGGGATTTCCATGATGGGGCTCATGGGGAGGGGTAGGGAACCCCAAAGATTTCAAGATCTAACATTTAAGAATGGTTACTGTGAGAGTAAAAGACTGAAAGAATCTCTCAGTCATTGGTGATATCCTCTGTTTATTTTAACAAGGGTAAACCAGCACTGGGAATTTTAGACTAATCTTTAAATTAATTCCAGAATACTGCATGCAGCTGCTGAGCTTTAAATGATAGCAATTATTTTCCACTTTTGCAAATTTTCCCTTCACTGGCAGAGAGATTATTGATCATTCCCATCGAACAACATAAATTCTCCGAACAAACAAATGGTGGCAAACCTTGTACTAAAATGCTCGCTCATTTGAAACGACAGCAAAGAACTTATACTGTCATGACCATCTTAAAACTCAGAGGAATAGGGGAAAGCTTTAACATCAGTCTTAGTAGCTTTGTTCTTTCTGTAGCATTAGCTACCCTCCTGTCCCCAAGCCTTCCTGCTCAGGCTCTCTTTGTGAACAAAGAAATGAAGAATTCATTGAGTTCACTTGGTCACTTGGCAAGTTCCTTTGGGACATTCAATGGTCCCACTATTTTGTTTAACACATGCATCTGCTTAATCTATTTATAGGCTGCTTCACATATTGTTTAATATCCCTGACCGCTCCTAATATCTCCATAGGAACACAGGAATTAGGAGTGGGAGTAGGCAATTCAGCCCTTCGAACTCGCTTGACCATTTAACATGATCATGGCTGATCTCATTCGGGTCTCAACTCCACTTTCCTGCCTGCTTCCTAAAGCCTAGGAGAAAGTGAGGACTGCAGATGCTGGAGATCAGAGTTGAAATGTGTGGCGTTGGAAAAGCACAGCCGGTCAGGCAACATCCGAGGAGCAGGAGAATCAACGTTTCAGGCATAGGCCCTTCATCAGTGCCACACTTCTGGATGACTGCTTCCTAAAGCTCTTTGTCCCACTTTGATCAGAAAGATATCGATATCTATCTTGAATCTGTTGTTTGATTCTGTCTCCACTGCACTCTGGAGCAGTGAGCTCCACAGATTCACCACACTCTGGGAGAAGGAGTTTCTCCTCATCTCAGCTTTGAACTGACCTCCTCTCACTCTGTACCTGTGACCTCGTGCTTGACAGCCGAGTGTGTTTGGTAACGCACATGTGAAACACCTTGTCGTGATTTTTTGCAAGCGCTACACAAATTCAATTGTTGTCAACATCATTTCGAAGAAGGGTGCCCTGGCCAACAGCCATTTCTGCATCAAGGTCATGTAAGATAGATTGTCCAGCAGTTATATTTTTATTTTCAAATGATTACATTGTCTTTGATAGCAGATGTATTTCTATTGACGTTTCAAATCACCTGTGACCTTTGGTAAATAATGATGCGAATTATATCGCAAAGCTCTGTGAGGCTCAGTGACTGTCACCATTGCTACACAGGAACACAAAGAAAGCAGCTGAAATGGCCGTTTGGTCCTTCAAGATTTCTCGGTCCTCTACCTTCACTTCACTTTCCAATGCTCTCCCCATGTCACAGCGCTCTGTCAGAGTCCAAACATTTATCAACCTCTGCCTGGAGTATATGTAATTATGGATCATCCACAGCTCTGCGTGTTAGAGAACTCCAAAGACCCGTGCTTCCTTGAGCCCTTCCATCAGCAATACACAATGATTCCAGGGCTATAATTAACCAGTTGAAACACATACCTCTCGACAATGGGCCGCACCCTATACCTGAGCCCTTTCCTAATGCAAATGTTGTTCCTACAGAAGCATGGGCTTTCTTTAAAAATAATGGGCCTAAATGTGAGTCATGTTTGTTGGGAACATGGCAGGGTAGCAAAACCTGGGCATGGAGCAGGAGCTGGCATTACAGGAATGACAGGAGAAGCTATGCCTGGGAAATATCACTGAGGGAGAGTACAGCGAGGCCAATGAAGGATTTGAAAGGGAACAGAAGGATCTCTGGGCATGAGTGTAGTGAGCTGGTTGAACATGGCAAGGGTTTGGGGTGATTAGGCTGTGGGCTTCAAATAAAGGTAGGTAGGCAATTGTACATTTAGTCCCTTCAACTTGATTTTGCCAACAAATGTTTTATTGTTTATTTGAGTTATACTTATGGGATCAGAGTGTACCCTTAATCGTCACTGTAACTCCAAGTGAGACTGTGTTCCAATCTTGGTAGAAATGATTGCTATCTTAAAAATCCCTTGAGCGAGATCAGTCCAAAACAATATTGGCAAATGTAGCCTTAAAATCCTCCTAACACGTTTGTTTGTTTTGATCTTATTTTATCTCTCTGGCTTATTGGGCTCAAAATGTTCCTCAAACAAATTGATTCCGAGAAAGCTTGTTGTCAGGATCTGGGTAAAATGATGGGTATTAAGGAAGAGATAGATTCATTGCTGCACTTTTACTGATGGCTATAAAGCCAATTGTGAGAGGCAGCTTCTTCTACAAATAACATGTATGAGGTGGTTATCCGATAACAAATAAAGAATCATTAATAGTAATAGCAATTGAGAGTACCACATTGAAAATTGCTAACCAGGTTGGTTTATGCAGTGAATTTTCTTTTAAAAGTGTGATCTGCTCATTGTGAGTAAATGATTTAAATAACAAGAGATCCTTACAGAACAGTTAAAAAAAAGTTTCAATTTCTATAACACATTTTGAAATCCCAGGGTTTCCTAAAGCATCTTACAGATAATGAAGCATCCTTGAAATGTTGTCACTGTAGTAATCAGCTCTCAAAATATACAAGAATTGGTGAGTGAACTGACACCTGGAAGACACAAATAGTCCAAGAGGTTTCAATCACTATGACAGCCAATCTGAAAATGTCACCCCTCCTCTTCCCCTACATGGATCAGACAGAATCTGAAGTGTGTTGCTTGTCCAATCACAGGCGGCCCTTCTCCTGATCTTCCTCCTGATTTGTTAGCTGTGGACAGGCACAACCAATCGGTCCCAAATTTAGGAGAGAAGCTGCCTGTGAATGAAGGAGCAGTAAGCGTGGAGTGTGAATAATTAGGGAATTGGATAACACCATTGCTGACAGGTGTGGGGAGAAGGAGGCTGCAAAGGGAGGCGGAAGGATATTGCAAATTGGAGAGAATAATGTTATACCTGTCAACAAAGAAATATTCAGCTAACTGAGAGTCAGGAAAGATTTGAAGTTACTGAGGGAATGAATTCATTGCAAATGAACCAGGAATATTTAGGTCAAGGCTGTATATGTTCAGGGATTATTATATAAGGGAAATGTAATGTATCAATTCTTTCTTGTGTGCTGTAGCTTTAAGTTCATTGGTTGGACGATGAACATTGAGAATGTTGATGAATTCTTCTCATTTTTCTTTGTGAGTTCAAATTCCCTATTTAGCAACATAAATACAGAAGGTATATATGTGACTGCATCACCTAATGAAGGAATGGTGGCTGAGTGGTTAACACTCCTGCCTCACGGTGACAGGACTAGGTTCTATCTGGCCTTGGGTGACTGTCTGTGTGGGTTTTTTCCCACAGTCCAAAGTTGTGCAGGTTAGGTGAATTGGCCATGCTAAATTGCCCATAGTGTTCAGGGATGTGTAGGTAGGTGCAATAGTCAGGGGTAAATATAGGGTAGGGGAATGGGTCTGAGTGGGTTACTGTTTGGAGGGTTGGTGTGGACTTGTTGGGCCGAAGGGTCTGTTTCCACACTGTGGGGCTTCTATGACTTAGTCATAATTAAAAAGGAACTGAAAGTTCTGAAGAAGAACGACTGGACTTGAAACATTAATTCAGTTTCTCTCTCTTCACATGCTGCCAGTACAGGGATGGGATGGATCTGGGTGTGATGCTCTTCAGAGGGTCAGTAAGGACTTGATGGGCCAAATGATCTGCTTCCACACTTCAGGGATTCTATGAGATATAATTTATTGAAGTATTTCAGATCCTGAGGCAATTTAATAGGCTGGATAGTAGGAGGATTTTTCATTTTGTGGGAGAGAATAGAACTTGGGGGGGGAGGGGGGAGAGCTTGAGTTTAAAGATAAGAGATGGAGATGAGGAGAAAGGTTTTCTCTCAGAGAGTTGTTCATCTTTGGAACTCTGTTCCCCAGAAAGTGATGAGGATGCGTCATTGAATTTGTTTGAGAAAAGGTTGGATAGATTTTTGATAGACAAGCAAAGGAGGGTTACAGAGGGCAGAAAGGGAAGTAGAGTTGAGATCACAGACAGATCAACCATGATGTGGATGGGTTGAAGGGCCCACATTGGCTCCTAAGTCCCACATTCCTGCGATGTGAAGTGGAGAAAGTGAACACGTGGACGTTTTAGCAAAGTGATCAATATGGTTTCAGGGTTTAGATCCATGGGGGGAGGGGTTCACTTTCAAGAGATAGCAACAAGCTGAAGCTGCCTGAAAAGCCACTTCTTGGTGCTTTCCAGAAATAATAGAAAGCAGGAGCAGAAAGCCTCTTCCAAGCCCAGGACAACAACAGCCAGTCAAAATGCTTTCACCTTGTCCTGAGTGAAATGAGATTGTGCAGCAGAGACCTCATACTGAATGTGCTGTTGACAGCGTTGTGCCCATTGCAAAGTGCAATATTCCTTGATGTTCATCAAAGAAAACAATAACATCTCTTTCTCACTCCTAAAATAGTAGAAAATTTTATCTATTTTATTTTTATGAAATACAACACCATTTGCATCATTTGTTCGATATCATCATCTTCAACTCTGCTTGGTTGTGTAAGGGAGAACCAGATAGTGAATGATGACCTTGAAATTGGGATCAGCCCATATTTGAGCAGAACCCTGCGTGCTGCCCCCTGCTGGATGCAGGCACCAAGAACATAGGTCACAGGGCCAGCAGCTTCCCCTGACTGTGAGCTTCAAGGACTGCCAACAGTACCCAATGGGAACTCAGGGGCGTGAGTGAGAGTGGCTGGTATTCCAACCGATGAGTATATGCCAGGGAGTGTGCTGTTACTGGTGCTGGTGCCGGGGGTAGCAGGAATGGGGGCTTGGGGTTGGTAGTCATGGTAGTGGGTGATGGGTGGGGGAAGTGGGTGTGTGGGATGGTGGGGTGGGGATATGGGTTAGTGGTCATGGTGGTGGTTGATGAGTGGGTGAAGTGGGTGTAGTGATGGATGACGGGTGGGGGAAGTTATGATGGTGGGTGTAGGGGATAGTGATGATGGCAGGAACTGGGACTTGAGGTTGGTGGTTATGGTGGTGGGTGAAATGGGTGTTGATGGGGGATATGGATTGGTGATGGTTGTGGTGACATTGGTGGGGTGGGATACCACATTCAGGTCAAAAACCAAATTCATTCCAATTTGGTGGAGGGCCCTTTAAGGGATGCTGTTTTAACTGCAGCAGAATGATAGAAACCGATGGCAACGTGCACTAAGCTGGTCACAGTCAGCTGCAGTTTGAGGAATGAACCAGAAACACTGATGTGCAATGATGCTCATTTCAGAAGAGTGTCTGGGCTGGCTGCAGGACGCCTAACCAAAATGGCGTCTGCCCCGTCCCTGCGCACGGACAGACTCAGGCTGTACAACCACCTTGAATCGTTCAGCATCCAATCCCCGTCTGAAAAATCGGCACGATGCAATCAGGTGTCTGGGTCACACAATGTCTGTTTCCAATACATGGACGTGGCCATTCATTCCTGAAAAGGTTAAAGCTCTTGTCTCCCTTTCTCAGGCATCCATTTGTCAAAATCCGGTCAGCTCCATAATTTAATATCAGTCAACGAATCCTGTCTGTGTGCTGGCATTGATTTAGAACCAAGACTGTCAGTAATGAGATTATTACAATAAGATTGAAATAAATTTTTGAAAGATGAATGACTCAGGTTTGAAGTAATTACATATGTTCAAAGAGGGGAAGTGCACTTTGATTTCATTACTGAGCTCAATGTACAGCAGATGATTAAAACGAATGGCACTGAAGTACTCCTAAAAGTAGTTTCATATTTTTTATTTGTCATGGACTTATTTTCTTCATTCATCTGATACGGGCATCACAGGCTAAGCCATCCCTAATTGCCCTTGAGAAGATGGTAGAGAATTGCCTTCTAGGCCACTTCAGAGGGTAGTCAGGCTCTGGGTCTGTAATTACTTGTAGGCCAGACCAGGTAAGACTGGTGGTTATCCTTCCCAAAGGACTTCAGTGAACCAGATGGGTTTTTTTTTACATCAGTCTAAAAGTTATCGTTCCTGATATTAGCTTTTAATTCCATTAACTGAGTTTTGTTTCGGTGTTGCAATGGGAAGTTGTGTGGCACACTGGATTATGTCCCTACCTCTAAGCAGTGTATTCAAGACATGATCAAATAGGTTGATTGTCAAATGCTTCCAGTATTCTGTTGGCAGGCGGTGAAACGGGGAATCTCCTGCTCAGCTATCGTGCAGAAGGCAATCACAAACCACTTGCAATTCTTTGTCAGACATTATCACGGCCAGCCATTTGAAATCCCATGGACACCATTGTCCTTTTAAAGCATAGCACCTGGAAGGGGAGGGGGTGTCAGGGAGATGGGTGGGAGTTGTAATGGTGAGATTTGTCTCTGGATCTTTATCTAGAATTCTGGAATAACAGTGCTGTATCATGTCTAAAATCCTAATATGGTAGCTTTCCCCAGAAACCCATGATCCTGAACCTGATGGTTTTTTTGAAATCATCCCTGCTATTGGTCTCCAGTGCAGGATTAACGGAAAATCATCAATGTGCGGCTCATCTAATGTAGCTCAAATACCAGACACCTGCCCAACTGCCATGGTGAAAGTTTTCTGTTTGTCCAGGGTCCCGAACCCTCAACCACCCTAAAAGACTGGATCCATCACTTTTCCTTGTTAGCCATATGGTTGCATAGCAACCCAAATTCCCTGTGCAACCCGCATACATCATACGTATGCGATCTGTGTCAAACTTTTGTTGGAATCTTATGGTAATACTTCTCTGGAAACGCAAGAATTTCATTTCTCTGAATCTTCTTATGATGTTGAAATGTTTGCACTCAACTTCAACCAGAAATGCTGAGTCCTCATTGGTCTCTGAGACTCCAGTTTCACAGATGTTCAGCCGGTCTTCAGGCACATCGATTCACTCCATGTGATATGGCCTGAAGGTCCTGACAACACCCTGCTGTAATACGTGCTCCAGAACTAGCGTGTCCCTCGTCAAACTCTGGCATCTATCGGACAATGTGGATAATCTACCCTGCTATGTGCTGACCACAACAAAGCATGACAAATCTGATTCCGCCAATTATTGCACTATCCCTCTGCTCCCAGTATCAGCAAAATGTTAGAAAATATCATTGACAGTTCCTGTCAAGTGGCAGTTGCTCAGCAATAACCTGCCTTCTGATACTCAGTTTAGGTTCTATCCTGACAGGGTTTGATCATTATGTGAATAGGACCCAGCGGTAAACAGTTATATTACTGAACTCATGGGTTAGAGTTTCAGTAAAAAGGTTGGGCCCTGTAGCTTTAACTTCATACACAGTGTTACAGTGAACACCCAGTAATGAGATCCAGCCTGAGTTTATACCAATCCCAGAATATGATAGGAAAACATGATCAAACAGCATCTATCAAGTTCCTCCCAACTCCTGACCACATTACAATGTTTATAGAAACATGAACAAAGTGTTGAACTCCAGAGGGGAGGGGAGGGGAGTGAATGTGACACTGCCCTTGACGTCAAGGCTGTTTTTGATTCAAAACTGAAGTCAATGTGAATCCAGGGGAAACTTTTCACTGGTTGGAGTTGTATATAATGGAAAGGATGTGTTTGGTGCAGACCGAACAACTTAGTCCCAGAACACTGCTGCAGATGTTCCTCAGGATAGGGTCCTAGGTCCAACCAACTTTTAAAAACAAATCATCTATTTGTCCTAATCAACCTGTTCAGAGTAGTTTTTTAAAAAACACCTCTGGAGCAGGTGGGACTTGAACCCAGGTCCCCTTGTCCAGTGGTAGTGACACTACCACTGCATCACAAGGGAGCTCCCCCTTCCCCTCCCCCAAGGCCCAGCTATCTTCAACTCCTTCATCAATGCCTTTCCCTCTATTATAAAGTCAAATGTTGAATGTTTACAAATATTTAGCACAATTTGTGACTTCTCAGGTTTAGACTGAGCTTGTGCCCAAATGCACAAAAACCAGGACGATATTCAGGCTTAGGCTGATTAGTGGCAAATAATGTTTGCAGCACCAAGGTGTCAGGAAATGATCTTTTCAAACAAAAGAAAATCTCACCGTCTTTTCTGGATGTCTAACATCATT
Source organism: Hemiscyllium ocellatum (assembly GCF_020745735.1). NCBI lineage: Eukaryota > Metazoa > Chordata > Chondrichthyes > Orectolobiformes > Hemiscylliidae > Hemiscyllium > Hemiscyllium ocellatum. The sequence goes on from NC_083430.1 coordinate 41,031,239, forward strand.
ATCTCCACTGAATACCCCACTGGCAACATTCTGGGAGTTACATTGAACAGAAACTGAACTGGACTTCCAAATAATTACTGTGGCTAAAAAAGTAGATCAGGGCCGGGAATTCTGTAATGAATAACTAACCTCCTGACTCGCCCAATCCTGTCCCCCATCAAGTCAAGAATGTGATGGAATACTCTCCACTGGATGTATGCAGCTCCAACAATCAAGAAGCTCAACACATCCAGTTAGGAGCAACCTGTGTGTTTGACAATCCAATCACCATCTAATTACTCAGTGCTTTCACTGGCACACAGTAGCAACAATGTGAACCATCAAAAAGATGTACTGCAGCAATTTGCCGAACTTTCTTTGTCAGCACCTTCCAAATTCCCAATCTAAGGCAACAGATGCATGATAACACCACCACCTGCACATTCCCTCCAGGTCACGCACTACCCTGACTTTTCTATATATTATATAAGATATATATATCGCTGTTCTTTTACTATCCTTAAATCCAAACTCTGGAACTCCTTTCATGACAGTGCTGTTGCTGTGCTTACAACAGATATGGGCTGCAGCATTTTAAGATGGTTCATCACCACTTCTCAATGACAAATGGGGATGGGCACTATTGGCAGCTTTTCCAGTCTGACTCACATCCTAAGATTTAATTTTAAAAATCATTAGTATTTTGTGTCCACCTGTAACATGCCTGAATGATAAAATGTGCTAAAGCATTTTGTCAGAAGCAAGGAATAATGTGAGAACTGGCAGTTTGGTATTGAACTTGAGATGTTTTGGGATTTGAATGCCTTTGGAAAGTTGTAAAGGAAACCAAATGCTTCATGTGTGATATGAGGCCACAGAAATATTTGCCTCTGTAAATATATTCTCTGTAACTACTCCAAATCTTAGAGATGCACACTTCTTACAAATAGGGTGAGTCCCAGTTGGAGTGGGGTGGTGGGCTGGAAGCCAGCTAGTGTTCTCTGTTCAATGGCAGAGCTGAACCGGAGCTTTCTGACCTCCCCAATCGGGAGTTGAAGGAGGGCAAGTCCCAGATCCACCCGAGGGTGGCCAAGGATTGAACCCATGTTGCTAGCACCAGTCTGATCCACGTTAGCCAACCAGTCAACTGAACAAACCACCTCAATGAGTTTGAGTTGCTGTGATAACATACACTTGCTTGATACCAAGGCTGACTTTCATTCACTCTGGGGGTTGTGGGTCCTTCGTCGCTAAGTAGTTCAATGTGGGGCCTGTATGCCCTGCCATCAGTGGGCTGTTTCAGGAGCTAGTGGGTGGGACATTTGGTTTTCTGGACTGGAGAAGAAATGTCCACAATGGTGACAACTGCACTGAGCGTGTCTGTCAGCCTCAAGCAGAAGGAGTGTCTGAAAATCCAACTGTCTCTCCTCTTCAAGCACCGCCTGCTAATCCACTCCAGCTCTCCAGCCAACTGAGCAAACCTCCACCATCCCCCCACCCACCAAAGGGTCCAGTTCCTGTGACAACATCTGTTTTCACATGCATGCTGTAAGAACTTAAGCACCAGAAGCAGGAGGAGGGAATTCAGCCTCTCAAGCCTGTTCAGTCATTTAATACGATCTTGAAAGATCTCGTCTTGGCCTCAACTCCACTTTGCTGCCCACTCCCCAAAGCCCTTCAACCCATTACTAATTAAAAATCTGTCCACATCCTCCTTAAATTTACTCAATATCCCAGCATCCACCGCACTCTGGGCGAGTGAATTGCACAGAATCATGATTTATTGAGAGAAGTAATTTCTCCTCATCTCTGTTTTAAATTTGCTGCTTCTTATCTTGAAACCATGACCTCTTATTCTAGATGACCCCCACAAGAGGAAACTTCCCCTGGAGGCTGGAATGATGATGCTGAGGCTCTGATTTCACTCGATCCTGTGGCTGAGCAGGACTGTCTCCAGTTGATTCCAGTGGGTGCTGAGAGGATTTACACGTTGATTCCTCAACCTGAATGTACCCTCTCTGCCCAGGAAGTTTCTGGACTGGGATGTAACCTGGGAAACTTCAGGCTCAGAAACAGGGATTCTATGTGCCACGTCACAAAGACTTCCACTGGACTGGAACGGTCCTTCCTCTACATCTCTGCACGTACTGCAGTGCCGTACTTTCAACTCCTTTGTGGAAGGTGAGTGTTGTTGGCAAGGGTGTTTCAATGTTTCTTGCCCATCCCTAATAGCCCTTGAACTGAATCATTTGCTTGGCCATTTCAGCATCGATAAAGTGTGGAGCTTGAAAATGCGCAGCAGGTCAAGCAGTATCAGAAGAGCAGGAGAGTCAATGTTTCGGGCAGGACCCTTCATCAGGACTGATGAACAGTTCAGACTTAATCACATTGCTTTGGATCCAAAATCACATGTAGGCCTGACCAGAGAAGAATTAGATTACTTACAGTGTGGAAACATGACCTAGGGCCCAACAAGTCCACACTGACCCTCCGAAGAGCAACCTACCCAGACCTGTTTCCCTACACCTAACACTACGGGCAACTTAACATGGCCAAGTCACCTGACCTGCACATCTGTGGGAGGAAATTGGAGCACCTGGAGGAAACCCACGCAGACACGGGAAGAATGTGCAAACTCCACACAGGAGGCAGGAATTGAACCCGGGTCTCTGGCACTGTGAGGCAGCAGTGCTAACCACTGTGCCACCTTGCCGCCCAAATTCTCTTACCTAAAGGGCGTTAGTGAACCAGATTGGCAGTTAGAACCACTAATCCGCATGTCAGTGTATCAGAAACGTTTACAACCAACATGACCTCATTATGAAACATCTCCCATGGCCAATGAGATGTGACTTGAACCCAGATCTTCCAACCTCAAAACTGTGGCACAAGACTACAACACCACCAGGAGTATGCATCCCTGAAGTTTCACCAGCTACTGTTGTGCTATGTCTTTAAGCAGCTAGGTTACTTAAGCTTTCAACTTTGGTGTAAAGCATCTCAATCTTTTGAATGGCAGATGCCAAGTGGATCTGACCTTTTAACTTCATCCAGATATTGATGTAATTTGAGAAAGATAAAGAAGTTTTAAAGGTTTCATCTAATTTCTAAAATCAGCACTGAATGCTTTGTCATAATATTGAAAACAAATTAGACGTAACCTTGTTTACAATGCTCACTGAACTCATATTGGTTCTGAAGTTCTAAAAGCTACTTTGACAGAGTGCTAATGAAGTGAATGTTCAGCATGGATTAGCAATAAAAGGAAGGAACCAAAATGGTTTATTAATTGATGCTTATATAATATGCTGGCAAGTGGAGCATGCGGTTATATAATATAATCTGGCAGGTGGGATACAAGGCTGGTGAACAGAACATTGCAGTGGAATTGATAACATGGGCTCATTGAGTTGAATGAGCTGGAATCTAGAGTGAGTGTGCAGTGGTGCACACATTAATGTAACCTTTCTCCAACTCGCTGACTGAGTGTGGAATGTTAGAACATCAGCTTGGAGAAAGAGGCCATTTGGCCCATAGAGATTCATGGAGTCATACAGCTGTACAACACGGAAACAGATCCATCGGTCCAACTCATCCATGCAGGACAGATATCCTAATTAATCAAGACCCATTTTCCCTCATTTGACCCATATTCTTCTAAACTCTTCCTATTCCTATACCCATCCTGATGCCTTTTAAATGTTGGAATTGTATCAGCTTCCACCACTTCCTCTGGCAGTTCATTCAATACACACACCACTCCCTGTGTGAAAAAGTTGCCCCTTAGGTCCCTTTTAAATCTTTCCCCTCTCACCCTAAACCTATGCCCTTGAGTTTTGTACTCCCTTACCCTAGTGAAAAGACCTTGCCTATTCACCCTATCCCTCCCTCTTTAAGTTGTTTTTCTCAAGTCTTTGCCTTCAACCTTGCAAAATGTTCCTTTGTTAATACAAGTCCTTGAATAGTCACAGAAACAAGATTAATCAATCACTTAGCCTTTTTGCTGTTCCTGGGAGTTTCCTATGAGTAAATCGACTACAAAGTTCCCAGGACTTTAACAATACATTTTGAAAGTAATTAATTAGTTGCAAAGCATTTGGAATGGTGTGAAATTGTCCAAGGTATTCAACATTTCCTGGTGATGGCTTCAGCTTGTGTTGGTAGAATGGGATGTTTATCAATTGACATAGCCTGTTTGGTTTCTGTGTGTTAGCTTTTCTGGGAAATAATGTTATTTTTCCTGGCAAACATCTCTGTGAGTATTCCTACTGCTTGTTCTTCAACATTTATTCTTCTCCTGGTTGATTGATCTAGTCATTTTCATCAGATTTTCCTCATTAAAAGCAAGATGAGAACAAAACTAGGTCTGAGTAAGCTGCATAAAGGGACGATTAATATGCTGGGTAGTTTTCACTGTCAAAAAGCATCTGCTACAAAATGGATTAGGATTTGCTCTTTGGAAGTCGAGAGAAAACAAAGTAACTGAAACAAAGCACAAGCCATTAAAGAGATGCATGCAGGTATAGAATAAAACATAAAAACTCAGCTCATCTATATTACTTCATTCAGTCATTGTCAAGATCATTGCTCCTGGCTAGTATTAAAAAAATACCCGGGTAAAATCACAACTACTAGAGAATATTGAGAGTGCTCACTTCAGCAGTAAATAGATCCTTTTAGTAATTTATGGAGCTGACAATATAAATCATTTAAATTCAATAAGACGATTGTTCTAAGGAAAATTATTCCTTCAAGTACAGATCATTTATTAAGTAAAAATCTCTCTATTCCCCGACTTCTCTTCAGGCTGTTTGGTTCCTTCTCTCCTTGGGGTGGCAGAGTGGCTCAGTGGTTAGCACTGCTGCCTCACAGTGTCAGGGACAATGGCTCAATTCCACCCTTGCACGACTGTCTCCATGGGTTTCCTCCAGGTGCTCTGGCTTCCTCCCACAGTCCAAAGATGATCAGGTTAGGGTGGATTGGCCATGTTAAATTGCCCATAGTGTCCCAGATGTGCAGACTACATGGGTTAGCCATGGGAAATAGAGAGTTACAGAGATGGGGGGGGGGGGGTTCTAGGTGTGATGCTGTTTGGAGGGTTGGTGTGGGCTGCCTCTACTTTGTAGGGATTCTATGTTACCTCATAATTTTTGAATGTCAGGAGTTTGCTTCCACTTTTACGCTCTGTGGAACTGCTCTCACCTTCTGGTTCTTCGGCATGTACCGTGCTTGACAGCATTGTGAGTATACCTCCCATCTGGTTCACTGGACTGCGGCAATTCACCAACACCTTCACTTTAGGGATGGACTATGTGTGCTGGGCTATGTGAATGAATACAAAGAACCCAACAATACTCAGCAAGGAGCTGAAATTTGGGTGTTGCTGTATTTCAGTAGAACAATGCATTGTCAACTGCATTCGATTGTTGAATTGTTCAATGTTTGATTATGTCTGCCTGCTGACCCTTTGTTGTTCTTGCTCTTCACCTCGCCTGAATGCTGTTATGGAGAAAGAGGAACCAAACTGAAATAAAAAGCTGGAAACATGAGTACAGGCATTTAGCATCAGGCATAGGATCCCTACAGTATGGAAAGAGGCCATTCAGCCCATTGAGTCTGCACTGTTTCTCCAAAGAGCATCCCATCTGGACCCATATCCCTGAATGCCACGTTTATTATGGCTGATCCACCTAGCCTACACATCCCTGGACACTTCAGGGCAAATTAGCATGGCCAATTGACCCAACTTGCACATTGATTCCTGAAGAAGGGCTTATGCCCGAAACGTCGAATCTCCTGTTCCCTGGATGCTGCCTGACCTGCTGCGCTTTTTCAGCAACACATTTCCAACTTGCACATTGTTGGACTGGGGAAGGAAACCCACACAGACAGAGGGGGAACGTGCAAACTCCACACTATCACCCAAGGCTGGAATCAACCCTGGGTCCCTGGCGCTGTGAGACAGTAGTGATAAACACTATGCCACTGTGCCACCCTAAACACTCGAACATTTTAAATTCAAGAAATGAAACTCCTGTTCAGGGGTAGAAGCTGACGTGTGACATCTGTGAATCTCCAAGGCACAAAGTACAACAATGGAGTTGAAGATGGAAAATTTAACCTTCATAGCACTTTTACTTCCTTCACCAGGAGATCAACTTGAGGGATCAATAGAGTTTGAGATTCAAGATATGCATCAGCACTTCCCAAACCTTTTCCCACTGTGATCTCATATCGAAGCTTGAAAATGATTGTGACATCTCAGGAAGTAATGTCAGGTTGGAAAAGGGGGACAGGGAGAGATGGGGCACAGCTGGTGTAACTTGGTCAGAGCATCCATGATGGTCATTCATTCTTCAAAGCTCAGGACCCCAAAATCTTAGCTCATGACTCCACTAGGGGTCCTTACTTGCTTGCTACAGGGATAGACACTCACAGGAAGACAATACTTGTACGTTGTCTTGGAGGTGAATGCCTGCAAATATTCCAGTGGCTTGCTGAAGGCACACCTATGTTTATTCTGGCAATAAGTGCTTTTGGAAAATAATTCAAGCCAAAGAAAAATGTGATGATCTAGCGGTATGCATTCTACCGCAGATGCCAAAATGTAGTGAGCCCGTACATTATCCTTAGATATAGTATATATGTATGCACAATATTCTCAAACATTTCATACCTACATATATCACATACATACATATGCACATTACTGTAAGAGTTAACAAGGATTCTATATTCTTGGCGCATAATTCTCCAGATGACCCTTGTACTCCATAAGGGCCAATATCAGCAGAAGCCTCTAGAATGGTATTGGGAATCATAAAAGGAATAACTGCTCAGGAGATAGAAGGGAAGAGGAGGATTAACAGAAAAGGGTTGAAGCAAACAATATTAAAGGCGGAGCCAGGACAGGACAAGATATAACGGCTCTGCATGGGTGTGTACCAGGGACTGCTTATTATGTGCTCTCAAGATGAACCTTGAATAATAACAGGGTTGAGCAGTGTATAAAAGGATGTTTTTGCTGTAATCGGCAGAGTTCTGCTTTAGCTAAGCTAAAAGCAGCCTCTTCCATCGTCCACTTGTATAAATGATCATTAACCAGTGGCTGATAGTTCTGTGGTTGATCCTGACCAGTAACCACAACAAAACATATGAAAATGGCAGCATTGCAGGGACTGACTTCTGTGCGTAAATCTGGAACTCTAGCTGATGAATTAATTGGACTTATTGAAAAAAAAGTTCCAATCCACAAATTTAGGCCATTTACTCATTGAGGATGATTGTTTAGCCTTGGAAAACACAAGTCCCAACCAAATCTGCCATGTTTGATGAGACTAGATTACAGAAAAATGGTCCCAGGCCCAATTGGCTCAAGTGTCAGGATTCCAATTGATGAGATCTCCAATAGGTTCTTCAGGATGTAGAGAGGATTAAAGGAGCTGCAGGAGACAGTGTGGCCCTTCAGGCCTGCTGTAGCCTTCAGTAAGTCTATGGCTGATTTGGTTGTGGTCTCAGTTCCACTTTTCCTTTACCCCACATAACCCTTGCCTCCCTTGTCCATCAAAATGATGGCTAATGGGTTGTAGCAATAGAGAGGGGTGTACCTGCCAACTTGTTCTCTCTCCAGATTGACAGGAGAAACATGACCACATGACTGAGGAATGAGTCCTACTAACATCTGAAAACCAGATTCCAACATTCAAGTAGAGAAAATTGGGACAAAGAAAACTTTCCATCTATATTGCTTTTGAGCCGCAGAAGATACCATTTTTAACGCTGGATTTGAGAGATGTAACCACCTGGGAATGGCCACAATTATAGAATAAACAGACTTTTTTAAAAGAAAAGGGATTACTTGTAATTCCTTCCTACTCATCACCGTGCTATCTGTCAATGCACTGAATCAATCATTTCCCTTTGCTTTGGACATCAACAATGTATGTCCACATTTGATGAACCAATAGTGCTAGCCTTGAGGACATATGAATCCAGGCTCTATAATCTGCTGTTTCAAAGATTTGCACTCCAGTCACCAGAGGTGCCATTAATCAACTGCAAACATTTTAGCACACAACATCAATAGGTTAATTGAAAAACTGTTATATCCTTGCTTTGCAGTTTGTAAAACACTTTATATTTTGCAAGGTACTGCAAATGCAGGAGTGATCTCTGCTGCAATTGTCCTTTATGTTAACATGAAAAATAGAGAGCACTAACACATTTGCATAATTATATTAATGTTCCAGCAGCTGCAATTCAAACAAGAATCAGCGACATGCCCAATATTGTCTGTGGATTTGTAGCAAACTGATGACACAAAACATTCACCTATTTCATAATCTACGGAAATGAAATCAATAGAAAAGGTATAATTAGTCACCCTTATTTTTATTTTCTTTGAAGTCATGATGGATGTAACTACACATCATGGAACATGTTGGCAACAGAAGGCTTGAGCTACAGGGAAGGTTTAAGGAATGGGAGAGGATTTTTGAACTGTTTAGCCTACCTTGCCAACCCCAAAGGATGGGGTCAGAAGAGGCTCCATACCTCCTGCCTGAGAGTTACCCCGGGAAACTCATGTCGGGTTCGTAAAGAGAGAGGCTATTGTCTGATACTCAGTGAAATCATGACCTGGGGCAATGGCCATTCAGGTGGGATTTTCAGACAGTTATAAGGGATGAATGGGCCAACAGAGGCCAAAACTTTGCTTACCATGTGGCTGGAAGTTCTCCTGCTCCAGATTAAGTTTTACCTATCTTCTAGCACTTCCGCTTCTGTTCAGAGAGGCTTTTCAGGTTAAAGAGTCTTCATTGGATAGTCCAATCAGCGATCTCAAAATTGCCTTGGGATACTATTTTTTAAAGTATTATTCATTTGGGGGGTGTTGGCTTCACTGGTTGAGCCAGCATTTACTGTCCATCCCTAATTACCCAGAGGGCATTTAGGAGTAGGCCACATTGCTGCAAATCTGAAGTTGCATGTAGTCCAGACCAGGTAAGGACTGCGTTCTCCTCCTGTAAAATACATTAGTGACCTCCAGATGAGTTTTTACAACTGTTGACAGTGTTTACATGGTAAAAACAATGACTGCAGATGCTGGAAACCAGATTCTGGATCAGTGGTGCTGGAAGAGCACAGCAGTTCAGGCAGCATCCAATGAGCAGCGAAATCGACGTTTTGGGCAAAAACCCTTCATCAGGAATAAAGGCAGAGAGCCTGAAGTGTGGAGAGATAAGCTATAGGAAGGTGGGGGTGGGGAGAAAGTAGCATAGAGTACAGTAGGTGAGTGGGAGAGGGGATGAAGGTGATAGGTCAGGAAGGAGACGGTGGAGTGGATAGGTGGAACCATTAGGCTAGTTTTTACTTCAAGATTTTCTTTATGGAGTCAGGATTTCACCATCTGCCATCATGTGATTTGAACTCCCCCCACCCCGCACCTCCGAATGCTAGCCTGGACTTCTGGATTACTAGTCTGGACATTTGGTTATATCATTTGTACCTCAATTTATGACTTACACACCTGCTACTGAAGGAGCCCAGGACAGAATGTGAACAGCCAAAAATTGCAGCGCAGCTTTAACTTCTGTTGCTTCTGATTTCTGTTGGACAGAGGTGTATAAAATCCCTCTGCACACATTGACATGCCCTAGTTCGGTTGCAATGCCATTACTTGGATGTCAAAGAAGGTTTAAAAATAGACTGTGTTGAGCAACAAGTACATTTGTTGACATGAACCTGATTGTTAGCAGCTCCAGGAATGAAACTAAATTTTGCCTTTTGCTCTTGATTTCACTTAATGATACTCTTGCCATGTTTTACGCCAAAAACAAATCAAACAATTGAACCTTTTAAAACAAGAGAAATGAGAAATAAAAAATAAGCAGGGGTCTGAAATAAAAACCGCAAGCACTAGAAATAACTGTCCAATCTGTCAAAGGGACCCACCTTAAAGCTTCGCAGCACATTAACTTTTAATGGCATGTTCCACATGCTGAAAGCAAGCCTTTGAAATATGAAAGCTAAGACACACAGTATGCTCAAAATTCCACACACAGACCAAAAGACAAATGAAGAGGTGCTTGACATTGCAAGAGCAAACACTACTGTAAAAAGTGACACCCAGGAAATAAAATGTCAGCATTTCAGCCGCTTGATCAGAGCTGAAAAACAACAGAGATCTGCTTCAGAGGGGTCGCCTGAGACAGAGCCAGATGATGGATGTCACAGAGCAGCTGTGGATGGGCTGCAGTGGATGTGTGAGGATAGTGCAGGGCACAACAAGCATGTCATACCTTGGCACATCTCCGAGCAGGAGAAGCAGCAGCTCAGGAGAACAGTGATGGAGAAAAACAAAAAATGGAAGATTGTTGAGGGGATTAGTGACAATGTTTGAAAAGCAAGGCATAATGGTTGCAAGGCATGGAGAATCAGGCAGGAGCATAGTAGTTCAACAAGTGGATACCAATGATAGAGCAATGGCAATGGGAGTCAACCACTAAGAGGGCAGGGAGCCAGTGAAGTTTGACAATAAATTCTTCTTTCTCATTCAAACACTGACTGACCTGCTGTTCATTTTCACTTGAAGTTTAGAATGTCTAGCCCTGATGCAAACATATTAGTTGATTAACTAGGTCCTTGAAATGTAAGTGTTAACTTGCCATATTATGTCCATTTGCTAAGTTATTTTACTTAAAGATTGGAACATAGGAACAGGAAGAGGCCAGTTAGTCCAATGCCTTGCCAATCAACTCCACTATCATTCAAAAGGATCATGGCTGAACTGCCTCCTAATTCCATATAGTCCTGTTTAATCACCCTATATTCCATAACCTCTTTAGTCAACAATATCTACCAATGGCAGATTTGGTCAGAAGTCAGAAACCACTAGGTTATAGTCCAACAGGTTTATTTGAAATCACAAACTTTTGAAGCACTACTCCGAATGTTTGTGATTTCAAATAAACCTGTTGGACTAGAATCTAGTGTCAAGTGACACTCTGACCTTGTCCACCCCAGTCCAACACCAGCAGCTCCACATCAATCTCAAACCCAACATTAACAATTGACCGAGCATCTCCTGCTGCCTGTGTAGGACAATTGTAAATCTCTATCACCTTTAGTATCTAGGAGCTAATACTGCTCCTGAAGAACTTGCTTCTAATTTTTCAGCTATGTTTTCAAATCCTAAATTCCCCAGTCAACGGAAATAGTTTCTCTCAATCTATACAAAAGGGCATCAAATCATTCAAACATTAGCACTTATACACACTACTGTTTCTTCATATTTTCAAAACAGTCCAGCATCTTAAATTGCAGAATGAATATTTAACTGGGCAGAGATACAGCTGTTCCCACCTGGGAGTTTTTTTCCATCCAGGCCGGCACTGGAAAGTATTACATTTCTTGGCAAGCCACTCGTGCACTTTTTTTTGACTTCACAAGGGACGACACCTGGTGAGCATTTAACATTGTTTCTGAGCTGGTCATTTACAGATTTCCACCGATTAAAGAGAGAGGCTTGAATAGTCTGGGGCTGTTTTCTGTGGAATGTCGGAGACTGATGGGTGACCTTTTAGAGATTTATAAAATCATGAGGGGCATGGATAAGGTAAATAGACAAGGGCTTTTCCCTAGGGTGGGACAGTCCAGAACTTGTGGGCAAGGGTTTAGGGTGAGATGGGAAAAATTGAAAAGGGGCAACTCTTTCACTCAGAGGGTGGTGTGTGTATGGAATGGCCTGCCAGAGGAAATGGTGGAGGCTGATACAATTACAACATTTAAGAGGCATCTGGATGGGTGGATGAATAGGAAGGTGTTTAGAGGGATATGGACCAAGTGCTGGCAAATTGGACTAGATTAGTTTAGAATATTTGCTCAGCATGGACCGAAGGGTCTGTTTCTGTGCTGTATATCTCTATGACTCTATGATATCTGATCAGCATGGACGAGTTGGACCGAAGGGTCTGTTTCCATGCTGCATATCTCTATGACTCTATGGTATCTGATCAGCATGGATGAGTTGGACCGAAGGGTCTGTTTCTGTGCTGTATATCTCTATGACTTTATGATATCTGATCAGCATGGACGAGTTGGACCAAAGGGTTTGTTTCTGTGCAGTACACCTCTATGACTGTATGATTGCTGAGGGCGTCAAGCACTGCAGCTAGAGAGAAAGGGCGAACATTTTGCCAAGGTGCATTCTCCGGTTCTGGAGATAGTGATGAGTGATAGGCCCACACCAGTTTCATTGATGCAAACATAAACAAACCTTGCGCTGTTTCCTTCTCGGACTGATTTCTACGTGCAGCCTAGCACAGAAAATGTTGCTCACTGTTTGTTCCCACAACAGAGGGACCCGCGTCATAACTGGTGAGCATTCAGCTTGTCTGCCATCTCAAAGGCAGCCTGCTCCTCTTAAAGGGAAGTTGCTGTCCTGCAAAAAAGGTGGAGAGAAGCAAATGATGGGATGTGGAACAACAGGTAAGGGAGTGGGCTCCCAGGTAGGCTGATGCAATGTTGGAGGGATTAGTGATTGGTTGAAAGAAGGAGAGGCAATAGTTTCTCCAGGGAGACCAGGAGGTCTCAAAGGCAATTCCTTAAGAAGCGAATGGGAGCAGATAATCACTTACCAGAATCTAACCCCAAGGACTGGGACGCAGGGCAGCAAAGAGTTTGATGACCTCATACCGATGGTCCAGTTCAGTGAATTCGCCGTCCATTTCCCACGTACTTCTACACCAACCTCTCATGCTGCTCAATGCATCATAGCCAGTTCACTCACCTTTCTGCAATCTCCAAAAATCAGGCATTGGGCATTTCATTCAGATTCACCAGCTCACTCTCAGACATGTACCCTAACTGCCAGTTTCACACCCACCCCTCACAGCCTCCAGCTGTTTGGTTATGACAGGCATATTATCAAGATACATTACAACACACTAGTAGTGTTCTTCCTTCTCTTTCGCAGGACAAAATGGCCCATGTCATATAAGGTAGTGGTTCTTTTTCTTGTATTCGTTCATAAAATATGGGCATCGCAGACTGGCCAGCATCTATTGCCCATCTCTAATTGATCTTGAGAAGGTGGTAGTGAGCTGCCTTCTTGAACTGCTGGAATCAGTTCAGGGGAGGTACATCCACAATGCTATTAGAGAGGGAGTTCCATGATTAACATCTTGGGGATTATCTTTGACCAGAAACTGAACAGAACTAGCCATATAAGTATTATGGAAACAAGAGCAAGTGAGAGGCTAGGAATCCTTCAGCAAGTAACTCACCTCCTGACTCCCCAAAGCCATCTAAAAGGCACATATAAGGAGTGTGATTGAATGACCTGAAGGAGTGCAGCTCCAACACACAAGAAGCTTGACATGATCTAGGACAATGCAATCCACTTGTTAGCACCAGCAGCATTATGGAGTCCAGTGTCACGGCTGAAGAAAAAGAAATAAGACCATATGACCGTAAGACATGGGTGCAGAAATTAGGCCATTCAGCCTATCAGATCTACTCTGCCATTTAATCATGGCTGTTAAGTTTCTCAACCCCATTCTCCCACTTCCTCCCTGTAACCCTTAATCCCTTTTACAATCAAGAACCTATCTATCTCCATCTTAAATGTATTGAGACAAAGTTGTACTGGGAGAACATTCATAAATCTAGAAAAAAAGCACAAACCTCTTCCTCTCTGAAGAAATTATAAAGCAGTGGCCTGTGAAAACAGAATGTTTTGCTTTACATCCATAATTGTTGTTATCTTTGTTTTCAAACATAGAGTAGAATCCTTTGCTCTTGGAGGTGGAAAGGGAAATTCATCCCATGGGACAGTGACACACATAATCTCCGTTGATATTCCTGCCTCCGCCAGAGTGGGAGGGTCCATTGTCAACTTATCCAACCCAACACCAACTGAAGGCCTCAAGTGGCACTGATGGGCCCCAGGACATTGCTGCTAGGACTGACCCAGCTACAGGTGGGCTGTGGCCATGAGATGATCATGATAACTGCTACCCCACAGGCAGCTTGTTACCTTAGAGGGTGGAGGTGTGGGGAGGGGAGATGATTCCTTGGTCGAGGGCAATTAGTGCTCGCTCGAGGGATGTTGCATTGGATGGTGCATACTCCTCGGGAGTCAATCGCTTGCCCCCATTTCTGAAACCCATCCACCCAGACCTCCCTCTCCCTGCCAATCCGAGGATACCAGCTACTGTTATTGTTAACAGTAGTGGATGGTACCATCATTTAGTTTGTCCTAAATCTTCCATGATCTTAGGATCTACAGGTGGTCTCCCTGCAGAGGCCATGCTCTTCCCTTTTGAGCTGCTGAATGCAAGATCTGCTGGCTTCTGATTGGTTGGTAGCAGTTGCTGAGTCACTGACCCCATGCACTCATATCCCTGTTCGTCCACTCCTTTCTCATGTTCCCAGGAGTAATGTCTGGAAATGCTGATAGCCTTGTCATTGCCTGATTGTCTCTGGCTCTTGTGATGAAAACATTATTTAATTCATTCTCCTGTCAGATTTGATGCTTTTCAATGATGGCCACCGAGTTCTCATCTTTCAAAAGTATACTGTTTGAAAACAGAAAGGAGCAGTAAATTTTGGGGGCAGAATGTGGGCCAAATTTTAACTCCATACATCACCTCAAGCACGCTACCAACATGTATGCATTTGCAAATCAATCTCAACCATGAGATTCCAAATCCTGTTTCATGATTAGATTCCCTCCAGTGTGGAAACAGGCCCTTTGGCCCAACAAGTCCACACCGACCCTCCAAAGAGCAACCCACCCAGACCCATTCACCCCTGACTAACACACCTAACACTACGGGCAATTTAGCATGGCCAATTCACATAACCTGCACATTTTTGGACTGTGGGAGGAAACCCACGCAAACACAGGGAGAATGTGCAAACCTCACACAGACAGTCGCCTGAGGCTGAAATCGAACCTGGGTCCCTGGTGCTGTGAGGCAGCAGTGCTAACCACTGATCCACCATGCTGCCCTTTCATGGGAGAAGAATTGACTCTTTTCTATACTGATGAAGGGCTTTTGCCCGAAACGTCGATTTTCCTGCTCCTCGGATGCTGCCTGACTTGCTGTGCTTTTCCAGCACCACTTTTTTCTACATCCACTGGCCATTAGGATAAATTGAACAGATTTCAGTTTATTGTTCTCCTTCTGCGCCGATGTGAGGAATGTCATTACCTCATGCCTGTAGGGCTGTTCTTAAGGAGGCAAATTTCAACTTAACATTTAGAAAACTTTGCTTAGTACTTGGGGTCTCAAATAAACTGCATTTGGGTGAGAAAACCATTCTGGAAAGTTTGTCCAGCTTTTTGTCTCAGTATTGACCGCAGTAAATTCCATTTATTGACCCGCTCTTCCCTCAGCTGAAATGTTAAATGTCATAGGCTGAGTAATCACTCGATAAGAGAGTAACAATTGTCAGCTAGTGCCTCAGCAGCTCGTGATTAGTGATACACTCTCAGTTACATCTGTAAGACTCATAGCCATAATTTGACATGATAGCACTCAAGCACACACAGCGCTGCTGCCCTGTGAGGGGATGTTAAACATCCATTGCTATATCATTTCCCTCCCTGCTCCCGATGGGATTACTGTTGCTGATGTTCAGTGTTTTCTTTAAATTGGAACTGTAAATGAGCAGTCACCCATGTTTCCCCTGACCTGGGAGTGTTAAACACTGACATTGAGCAACCAACATCGAAAGCCTTCCATTCTCTATGACTCACATCACTCACCTAAATGAATATGAAATATATTTTCAGGGCTTTCTTTCATATACAAAGACTAGGAAGTTGACCAGCAGAAAATTCTCTGCAGCACCATCATTATCTCCAGAAATAAGAGCACCCAAGAAAGATGGAATCACAAAATAAAATCATTGATCAAAACAGCTCAGAAGGAGTCCTTTCAGCCTATCATGTTGTGACATTCAGTTTAGTATTCCCCTGTGTTCTACAGCCCTACAAGTTCTGAGGAAGGGTCACAGAACCTGAAACATTAGCTCTGATTTCTCTCCACAGATGCTGCCAGACCTCCTGAGCTTCTCCAGCAATTTCTGATTTACAGCCTCCGCAGTTCTTTCGGTTTAACCTCCCAAGTTAGTTCTTTTCAAATACACCTCCATTTATCTTAGGAACTTGCATGGGCAATCCGTTTTTTGCCCTCCTTCTCTGGTAACCCGTCCCAGATCTTAACAAAGCTCTGCTTGAAAAATAAAACTTTGCCCTTGCTTCTCTTTGAGTTTTTTGGAATAGTTTCCCTACTTACACTGTCCAAGCTCCTCATCATTTTCATTCACTCTACAATACCTCTCCTACTTTGAGGAGACATTATGATCCTTGTGGATACCGATGTCTTTTAAAACAAGATTTAATTTCCCAGCAATTGATGGAAAAAAAAATCACAGTAAAAAAGATGTTTGTCGACTTGGGGTTGGTTCCACTCACAGATCTGAAGAATACATCTATACTGCACTATCTTCAACCATCTTCTTTGTTAGTTCATCAAATAACCTGACCAGGCGATGTCAGACACCATAACTGCTTCACTTTTCTGTTCCAAATAAAAATTAATTCACCTTTGAAGTCATTTTTCCCACCCTTGAAGATAGACTGATTTGCATTTATTTATCTTTTTGAACCCTTAGTGGAGCGACATTTGCAATTCTTCAGTCTTCTGACACCTCACCCGTATTTTGATTGAAAGATTATGTTGTGAGTTTCTGCTATCTCTGATCTAACTTCTCTCAACAACCTAAGATAACCCCTGGTATGGAGGGATTGCCTTCGGAGCAAAGGTCAATACATTGGGATTTTACTCGCTGGAGTTGAGAAGAATGAGAGGAGATCTCATGAGAGGGGCGGCACGGAGGCTCAGTGGTTAGCACTGCTGCCTCACGGCACCAGGGTCCCAGGTTCGATTCCAGCCTTGGGCGATTGTCTGTGTGGAGTTTGCACATTCTCCCTGTATCTGTGTGGGTTTCCTTCGGGTGCTCCGGTTTCCTTCCACAGTTCAAAGATGTGCAGGTCAGGTGAATTGGCCATGCTGAATTGCCCATAGTGTTAGGTGTGTTAATCAGAGGGAAATGGGTCTGGGTGGCTTACTCTTTGGAGGGTCGGTGTGTACTTGGTCCGAAGGGCCTGTTTCCATACTGTAGGGAATCTAATCTCATTGGAACTTGTAGGATTCTTAAGGGGCTTGACAGGGTAAATGCTGAGAGGGTATTTCCCCTCATGGAAGAGTACAGGACCAGAGGCCACAGTCTCAGAATAAAGGGGCACTAGTTTCAGACAGAGATGAGGAAGAATTTTGTCTCTCTGAGAGTTGTGAATCTTTGGAACTCCTTGCTTGGGGGGGGGGAGCGGGAGGAGGGCAGAGTGCTTGTGTATGTTTAAGTCTGGGAGATAGATAGATTCTTGACCAACAGGGGAATCAAGGGGAAAATACAGAAAAGTGGACTGTGGGAATATTGGCTCAGCCATGATTCTGTTGAATAGTGGAGCAGGCTCAAAGAGGCTGAAAGGTTTATTCCTGTTTCTGTTTCTTAAATTCTTAAATGGACTGTGTGGTGTGTTATCTTTCAGTGATGCCAAGTCAACTTAATGCCTTCTTTCTATTTCTTCTTATCCTATTCAAGATCTCGATCCTCCCTCATTTCTTTCTCTTGTTCTATGGACTCAGACGCAAAGTACCGATTCGATACCTCAGCCATAGCTCTTTTGTTGAATGGTTTGATGCCATATTATGAGTTTGGGTTCTTTACAGACTGGTTGAAAATAAAATAAAGTCAAGGACTATCTTCAGGCTTAGACTTCAATGTAACAGTAATTATTATACATTAGTACTAGATACAGCTCCATACAGGATAATCATAAATACATCAGGCTCTGACTTATAGTCTCGGAATAAAGAGACACTCATTTCAGATAGAGATGAGGAGGAATTTCTTCTCTCAGAGAGTTGCGAATCTTTGGAACTCCTTGCCACAGACAGCTGGGGTGGGGGGCAGCAGAGTGCTTAAGCATGTTTAAGGCTGGGAGATAGATAGATTCTTGATCAATAGGGGAATCGAGGGGAAAATATTAGGCAAAGACTAACCTATCTTGGTTGTGCGTTCATGTTCACATTCTAGCTTCGATTGATGCAAAGTTTTAGGGCTGAATTCTACTGAGAATTGGCACAGGGTCAATGTGGTGGGTTTAATGGATGATTTCTCTGCATTGGATTTTCATCATGCTACTTCTCAAAACTCATCACACCGCTATGGTCTCCCACTCATCATATTCTCCCACTGACAGGCAGAAGTGCTGCCCTCTGCTGGGACCTCCCAGGATTCCTGCACTGCCACAATCGCTACAGCCCAACTGTGCATCTGGTCACACACTGGCAGTTCCCAGCTGTCCTGCTCAATTCCAATCAATTGCCCCACATGTGAGGGAATTTGACAGCCCATTGCTGATGGAATTTGGAGGCGCAGGGGGATGGGGTCTTCATTTGGTTGCTGCCTCTGGAGATATCCAAGATGGCAGACTGGATGACCAAATGGAGAGCTGAAATTGCGAGATTTTCACTCAGACATTTATGTTGGGAATTGTTGTTGCCTAGTTCCCGCCTGGCTGGGAGGAGATTGTGAAACTCCATATCGATCAGTGAAATGACACAATAGTCATAGAGTCATAGAGATGTACAGCATGGAAACAGACCCTTCGGTCCAACCCGTCCATGCCAACCAGATATCCCAAACCAATCTAATCCCACCTGCTAGCACCCGGCACATATCCCTCCAAACCCTTCCTATTCATATAGCCATCCAGATGCCTCTTAAATGTTGCAATTGTACCAACCGCCACCACATTCTCTGGCAGCTCATTCCATACACGTACCACCCTCTGCGTGAAAAAGTTTCCCCTTAGGTCTCTTTTATATCTTTCCCCTCTCACCGTAAACCTACGCCCTCTAGTTCTGGACTCCCCAATCCCAGGGAAAAGACTTTGCCTATTTATCCTATCCATGCCCCTCATAATTTTATAAACCTCTATAAGATCACCCCTCAGTCTCCGACGCTCCAGGAAAACAGCCCCAGCCTGTTCAGCCTCTCACTATAGCTTAGATCCTCCAACCCTAGCAACATCCTTGTAAATTTTTTCTGAACCCTTTCAAGTTTCACAACATCTTTTCGATATGAAGGAGACCAGAACTGCATGCAATATTCCAACAGTGGCCTAACCAATGTCCTGTACAGCTGCAATGTGACCTCCCAAATCCTGTATTCAATACTCTGACCAATAAAGGAAAGCATACCAAACGCCTTCTTCACTATCCTATCTACCTGCTACTCCACTTTCAAGGAGCTATGAACCTGCACTCCAAGGTCTCTTTGTTCAGCAATACTCCCTAGGACCTTACCATTAAGTGTATAAGTCCTGCTAAGATTTGGTTTCCCAAAATGCAGCACCTCGCATTTATCTGAATTAAACTCCATCTGCTACTTCTCAGCCCATTGGCCCATCTGGCCCAAATCCTGTTGTAATCTGAGGCAACGCTCTTCGCTGTCTCCTACACCACCAATTTTGGTGTCATCTGCAAACTTACTAACTGTACCTCTTATGCTTGCATCTAAATCATTTATGTAAATAACAAAAAGTAGAGGGCCCAGCTCCAATCCTTGTGGCACTCCACTGGTCACAGGCCTCCAGTCTGAAAAACAACCCCTCCACCACCAATCTCTGTCTTCTACCTTTGAGCCAGTTCTGTATCCAAATGGCTAGTTCTCCCTGTATTCCATGAGATCTAACCTTGCTAATCAGTCTCCCATGGGGAACCTTGTCGAACGCCTTACTGAAGTTCATATAGATCACATCTACTGCTCTGCCCTCATCAATCTTCTTTGTTACTTCTTCAAAAACTCAATCAAGTTTGTGAGACATGATTTCCTACACACAAAGCCATGTTGACTATCCCTAATCAGTCCTTGCCTTTCCAAGTACATGTACATCCTGTCCCTCAGGATTCCCTCCAACAACTTGCCCACCACTGAGGTCAGGCTCACTGGTCTGTAGTTCCCTGGCTTGTCCTTACCACCCTTCTAAGCAGTGGCACCACATTTGCCAACCTCCAGTCTTCCGGCACCTCACCTGTGACTATCGATGATACAAATATCTCAGCAAGAGGCCCAGCAATCACTTCTCTAGCTTCCCACAGAGATCTCGGGTACACCTGATCAGGTCCTGGGGATTTATCCACCTTTAACCGTTTCAGGACATCCAGCACTTCCTCCTCTGTAATCTGGACATTTTGCAAGATGTCACCATCTATTTCCCTACAGTCTATATCTTCCATATCCTTCTCCGCAGTAAATGCTGATGCAAAATATTCATTTAGTATCTCCCCCATTTTCTGTGGCTCCACACAAGGCCGCCTTGCTGATCTTTGAGGGGCCCTATTCTCTCCCTAGTTACCCTTTTGTCCTTAATATATTTGTAAAAACCCTTTGGATTCTCCATAATTCTATTTGCCAAACCTACCTCATGTCTCCGTTTTGCCTTCCTGAATTCCCTCTTAAGTATACTCCTCCTTTCTTTACACTCTTCTAAGGATTCACTCCATCTATCCTGTCTGTACCTGACATATGCTTCCTTCTTTTTCTTAGCCAAACCCTCAATTTCTTTAGTCATCCAGCATTCCCTATACCTACTAGCCTTCCCTTTCACCCTGACAGGAAGATACTTTCTCTGGATTCTTGTTATCTCATTTCTGAAGGCTTCCCATTTTCCAGCCGTCCCTTTACCTGCGAACATCTGCTTCCAATCAGCTTTCGTAAGTTCTTGCCTAATACTGTCAAAATTGGCCTTTCTCCAATTTAAAACTTCAACTTTTAGATCTGGTCTATCCTTTTCCATCACTATTTTAAAACAAATAGAATTATGGTCACTGGCCCCAAAGTGCTCCCCCACTGACACCTCAGTCACCTGCCCTGCCTTATTTCCCAAGAGTAGGTCAAGGTTTCCACCTTCTCTAGTAGGTACATCCACATACTGAATCAGAAAATTGTCTTGTACACACTTAAGAAATTCTTCTCCATCTAAACCTTTAACACTATGGCAGTCCCAGTCGATGTTTGGAAAGTTAAAATCCCCAACCATAACTACCCTATTATTCTTACAGATAGCTGAGACCTCCTTACAAGTTTGTTTCTCAATTTCTCTCTGACTATTAGGGGGTCTACAGTACAATCCCAATAAGGTGATCATCCCTTTCTTATTTCTCACTTCCACCCAAATAACTTCCCTGGATGTATTTCCAAGAATATCCTCCCTCGGCACAGCTGTAATGCTGTCCCTTATCAAAAATGCCACTCCCCCACCTGTCTTGCCTCCCTTTCTATCCTTCCTGCAGCATTTGTATCCTGGAACATTCAGCTGCCAGTCCTGCCCATCCCTGAGCTTTGTTTCCATAATTGCTATGATATCCCAGTCCCATCTTCCTAACCATGCCCTGAGTTCATCTGCCTTCCCTGTTATGCCCTTTGCATTGAAATAGATGTAGTTTAATTTATTAGTCCTACCTTGTCCCTGCCTGCTCTGACTGTTTGACTCACTTCTGTTCTCAGCTGTACCCGTCTCAGATCGATCCCTTTCCTCACTATCTCCCTGGGTCCCACCCCCCACCTTACTAGTTTAAATCCTCCCAAGCAGTTCCAGCAAATTTCCCTGCCAGTATATTAGTCCCCTTCCAATTTAGGTGCAATCCGTCCTTCTTGTATAGGTCACTTCTACCCCAAAAGAGATTCCAATGATCCAAAAATAATAAGGATGTTAATGGAGGAGAATGCAATAAAGAATCATTTCACCACTCATGAGCAACAAAACAATGTCTTTTTATTTTTCTGTATTTTTGACTGTGGATTGGAATGGGAAAAGAACTATTTTATAAGAAAGGGTTTTTAAATGAACTCTGCACAGTTTAAAAACAAGTAACGTGACACTCATTGTAAGTACTTCTTACACAGCTGCTTGTTCTGTGGAATTCACTACCCCAGAGTGTGGTGGATGCTGGGACGGTGAGTAAATGTAAGGAGGAGGTGGATGGATTTTTGGTTGACAATAGGTTGAAGGGTTAGGGAGAGTGGCTAGGAAAATGACATTGAAGCAGAGATTAAATTGACCATGATCATATCAAATGGCAGAGCAGGCTTGAGCGGCTAACTTGCTTATTCCTGCTCTTAATTCTTATGTTCTTATTTGTGCAAGCAATGGAAGGAGCAGATGGAGACACTGAAGATAAAGGGTGTACATGAATGAAGATTTGGCTGGCAACATGTAGCTGAATGGTCAGTGGATTAGTGACTAGCTATGAATGACAAAGGCCTTCTGCCTGTCAACATCAATGTAATTGGCTCTCTGGTAGCTGAACAATTTGGGGGTGGGAATGTTTTGGTGGAAACCATTGGACCTCTAGGGGAGAAGGGACTGTTTTTGCTCTGCAATTAAAAGCAACTCAAGCCTAACAATAGCCAGTTTATTTCCCATTTTCAATTGCTATAAGGTCTGAATTGTAATGGATAAATCAAAGATGTTTATAAATGAGAACCAGTTACCCTGTGCCTTCTGAAAATAGGTGAAACTATCTGGAGACGGATGATTGAGAAGCAGAATTCTGATCTGCACAAGAATCATTGTGGGCAGCACGGTGGCACAGTGGTTAGCACTGCTGCCTCACAGCGCCTGAGACCCGGGTTTAATTCCTGCCTCAGGCGACTGACTGTGTGGAGTTTGCACATTCTCCCCGTGTCTGCGTGGGTTTCCTCCGGGTGCTCCGGTTTCCTCCCACAGTCACAAAGATGTGCAGGTCAGGTGAATTGACATGCTAAATTGCCCGTAGTGTTAGGTGAAGGGGTAAGTGTAGGGGTGTGGGTGAGCTGCGTTTCGGTGGGTCGGTGTGGACTTGTTGGGCCAAAGGGCCTGTTTCCACAGTGTAGGTAATCTAATCATCAGCAGATCTTACAGACAGGGGCCACTGGACTGCCTTCCCGTCTTCCATACTACCCATAACACCCATACTTTTCTTGTGTCTGTAGAGGGGTGACTTTGAAACCAGCTAGTGTTTTAACCAGTTGATGGTTCATAATTGTTTATCTGTAATTAGAATCTATTTATTTGTAATAAATAATAATTATTGTTAAGGGCCCATGTTCTCTGTCAACTCGGAACTAAATGACAGTTAAATTAAGGAATTTTGTGAACTTTCATAAAATCTACAATTTTTGTGATGACTCTGACAAAAGCAGAGCTTGACTTCCAGAGTGCAACACAAGTGAATTGTAACACTAGCAAGAATTCCATCTCACCGTTAAACACTTGGATGTAAATCTCAATGTTGGGAATGTACTGACTGCTGATCTCATGCGATTCTTCCAACGTTTTCATTATTCCCCATGTCATTCAGTGGTTGAGAAGATTCTGCCTGCAGACTCAAGAATGTTTCTTCTGGTGCTCTCTAACTCCACCTACATTCTGGTATTTATACTCTATAATATGCATCTCTGTGACATCATCACTTGGTTTCCCCATGGTCTATAACCCTGAAACAACAAGGATCTCCACTTTAGCGCAAGGACATTGGTGCCAGTCCTGTTGAAATGCAACATGTTCAGCTTCAGCTGCCTGCTTCATCTCTGGTCCCAAGAATGAACAATTGAACACTTTAGTATCCACTGAGCAGACACGTGCTTTGTACAGGGGTAAGCAGAGAACAGGACTGCTACTTACTCGTTTTGATTTGCCAACATGACATGTCCGTAATAATGAGCTTTAGCACAATGAGGTCTCATTATAATTAGTAACATTGCATTTTAGTATTTAGCAAACACAGCAGAAAAGGTTTCCAAAATGCTTTTCTAGATTTATTGTTTTCAGTTAATTAAAATAGTGTACTCACCCAACAACTACTCCAGCTGTCATCTGTCTCAATGGAAATGGGAATTGTCAAAAAAAAACTGTATATCACAACAGAATCATGAAAAAGTACAAGGAAAATTTATGATATCATGCTAACTGAATGTGGAACTGCTACTACAAGGGGGGCTGAATGGCATAAATGTATTTGAGGGCACATTGGATCGACATTGATGAGTCTAAAGAAAATGGGCAAACTACAAGTAAATTAAATGTCATCCCGTCTCTAAAAGGATATTGCATACTTTTATAAAATTAATAATGGCCAATGAGTTATAAAATTAATCAAACTCTAAATGGGCCCTCTTGTTTTCATCGAAGCAACCCAACATGCCATTGTGTTGCTGCTGTTTTCAGTTCACTGCTATGTTTCATCTGAACAGGAGGAGACGGATAAAGCTCTTCCTTCTCAGATCAGTCTCCCAGAAGCTGTCAGAAAAGCTGCTGGAAAAGAAAACCTGCTGGAATTTTCAGTTATGTTTTGCGTGTTTTGAGAAACGTGTAATGCGAGATTTAAACTCAGGGCATATCCTTCATTTCTGTGCGTTAATTTATTTGCAGGTAAATGTCTTAATTTATAAGTCTTCAGCTTGAGAATAATGGACCAATGATGCAGCATTTACCACATTTTGCAGAGTCAGAGGAAGGAGGAGGACATCAGTCAAGGCCTTATCTGTGATACAACATGTTTAATGGATTACGATACTATATATCTCTCATAGTTTGCTTATTGGCGCGGATTCCAATCGAAAGGAAATGTGGTTTGTTTAGAGAATCTTATTTTTTGTTGTGAACACAAACTAAAACTGTTAGTAGAAAATCTGAACTGTAACAATGTGTGTCATAAATATTGACACCATTACATCATTGACTCTATGCTTTTATAGAACATATCTCTTACCACCCCCAGCGATTCAGCGAATAAACAGAGTGGTATCCGGGAATTTATAGATTCCAGGGTTTCAGATTTTGACTCCGAAGTTGTTCCACACTAGTTTTCTTTTTAAAATTCCGCTTGCGTGGTTTGGGATTAATCTACACCTATTTGCTTGTGTTTGGTCCACATCCCTCCACATCCATTCCCTCCATGTATCTGTCCAAACGTATTCACCGCCGCTACTACCCCCTGGCAGCCTGTTCCAGACACTCACCACCCTCTGTGTGAAAAAGGATTGCATTCTGTACCCTTTTATTTCTCTCCCGTCCCACCTTGGTGCTTGCCAGATTGAAGTCCATTTTCTGCCAGTTGATTATTCACACTCTGGATTGACCAATGTCAATTCCTAATGACATACTTTATGATACAATGATCACTGTTCCCTAAACAATCCCCCACTACTGAGCCCACCTCATTCCCAAGAACTAGGTCTGGCAATACCTTCTTTCTTGTACTGGGCACATACTGCTGGGAACAAATTCTCCAGAACCCAATCTAGGAGTGCTTACCTCATGCAGCCCTTTACCTCCTATCGGAAGGATGTTGTGAAACTTGAAAGGGTTCAGGAAAGGATATTGCCAGGGTTGAAGGGTTTGAGCTATGGGAAGAGGCTGAATAGAGTGGGGCTGTTTTCCCTGGAGTGTTGGAGGCTTAGGGGTTATAGAAGTTTATAAAATCATGAGGGGTATGCATAGGATAAATAGAAAAGGTCTTTTCCCTGGACTGGGGGAGTCCAGAACGAGAGGGCATAGGACTTGTATTAACAAAGGAACATTTTGCAAGGTTGTTGGTAAAAACTGGGGAAAGCAACCAAGGAGGGAGGGATAGGGTGAATAGGAAAGGTCTTTTCCCCAGGGTAAGGGAGTCCAAAACTTGAGGGCATAGGATTAGGGGGAGAGGGGAAAGATTGAAAAGGGACCTAAGTGGCAACTTTTTCACTCAGAGAGTGGTGTGTGTATGGAGCAAGCTGCCAGAGGAAATGGTGGAGGCTAGTACAATTACAACATTTAAAAAGCATCTGGATGGGTATATGAATAGGAAGGGTTTAGAGGTTATGGGCAAAGTGCTGGCAAATGGGACTGGATTAGGTTAGGATATGTGTTCCGTATAGAAGGGTTGGACTGAAGGATCTGTTTCCGTGCTGTACCTCTCTATGACTTTATGACAATACCACTATCCCAATTGATATGTGGGTCACTAAAGTCCCTTTCCAAATACGACTACACAATAATGTTTATAACTTTCTGTGATTCTGTGCTCCTCTCCATCCTTCACTCGTTAGTGGTCTATAGATTATACTGAGCAGTATAAGCCCCTCTTCTTATTCCTTACCTCTAGCCAAAATAATTCTGCTTTGAAAGAGGAAACGTCCTCTTTCTCCAGCACGGCAATGTTCTACTCAACTAAAAATGTTGCTCTTTCTCCTTTTTCACCTTTCCCATCTTTTCTGAGCACATTGTAACCAGGAATACTTAACACTCAGATCTCCTCTTCCTTATACCAGGTCTCCTCTGTCGCCACAACATCTCAATCCCACAGGACAGTCTGTGTCTATAATTTGGTAGTCTTATTAACTGTACTCTGTGCATGCACATTTATACCGTGTAATCTTGACTTAGACTTCATTACATCCTCCCTTACTGTAACTCCACCTCTTAACATTTTATTCTCTACTTTATTGCAATCTGCCAGCATTTCGTGCTCCCCGGTTTACTTTTTAATATTTCCTCGTAGTCCCCATACTCTTGTCAAGTTAGTTTAAACCCTCCCCGAAAACTCAAACAAAACACCCTGCAAGGAACTCAGTTCTAGCTCTGCTCATGTGCAAACATCTGGCTTGTACAGATGCCATCTCCCACAGAGCCAGTCTCAGAAATCTAAAGCCCTCCCTCCTGCGTTCTCTTTCCTCCATGCATTCATCTGCCTTACCCTCCTATTTTTGGACTCAGTTGCAATTGGGTACTCCTGACATTACGGGTCCTCCTTGCTAATTTTTTACCTAGCTCCCTAAACTCCGATTGTAGGACCACATCCCCCTTCTAGCCTCTGTCATTAACACCAATGTGGACCTTGATCTCTGGCTATTTGCACTGCTCTAGAAGGATGTCCCGCAGCCACTCTTTGACATGCCTGACCCTGACACCAAAAATATCACATGACACACACATACCGCTTGCTTAGCTCTGTCTAAAGTACATGCCTGCCTGATCATAGATACACACATTACAACAGCTTCCTGTCAATATTAGCTTGTTCTTTCTGATGACTGTCAAGTAGAGTCAATTATTTAAAAGATTAATAAGGCCTTCACATTCCCAATCCTGCCCCCAGCTGCTCTCCTTCCCTCCCTTTCCCTCCCCAATTCTTGAGTAATATTGGAGCCATTCTTTCTATGCTAACAGATTGAGACTCACCACTCCAGTGAGATATTATAGGGCTTGTGGGAAATGTGGAATCTTCATCCTCAGGGCAAGGTTCTCAACTCTCCAAGATTCAAAAAGTGTGGTGCATAAGCCCTTCATCAGGAATCTTCTAGAACATTCCTGATGAAGGGCTTATGCCCGAACCGTCGACTCTCCTGCTCCTCAGATGCTGCCTGAGCTGCTGTGCTTTTCCAGTGCCACACTTTTCAACTCTGATTTCCAGCATCTACAGTCTTCACTGTCTCCAACTCTCCAAGATTGACCTGGAATTGAAGATTAATCTCCAGGACACTTTTGGAAACAATGCTGGAGTAAAAGACATGAGAATAGTTTGCATTTTATTCATCACCTTGGTATGCTGTTGTTTTCCTGTTTTACAACACACTGGCTGAAGAAGAGCTTGTTTCTGGATCAGTGAAGCTGGAAGAGCACAGCAGTTCATGCAGCATCCAATAAGCAGTGAAATCGACGTTTCGGGCAAAAGCCCTTCCTGATGAAGGGCTTTTGCCCGAAACGTCGATTTCGCTGCTCGTTGGATGCTGCCTGAACTGCTGTGCTCTTCCAGCACCACTGATCCAGAATCTGGTTTCCAGCATCTGCAGTCATTGTTTTTACGAAGAAGAGCTTGTGCTGAGTTTACAATTGGTGAGGGTAGGTAGGGCACCATCAGGCAGATACACTGGGTGACCAATGGCTGGAGACCATGTGATTACACCTCCAGAAATAGGAGCAATCACAGTTGCCAGTGACACTCAGCAGAGAATGAATAGTGGATTTGACTGGCTCCGAGACTACTTATTTCAACACGGCTGATGCTCTATTACTTTAGTAAAACCAGAAATGCAATGAAAATGTGACACACTTGTTACTGGCACCACTGCAAAAGCAAACAGAGTGATTTACCATGGTAAGTAAAACAGCTGTCACTGGGCTTACAGGAAATTTAATTTGCCAAGCTTATCAAGGTCTATAACAACATAAACAGGGACTGATTTCTGCCAAATACTTGAAGATGAGCGTAGCCCCTTTTAACTCCATTGACCGACTTCTACGCATCCCTCTACCACTTTATAAAACAGCAGAGGACAGTCCATAAAATGTCGGATCTGGCATCTGAAATCATTGGAGACACTGGTTGTATTTCAGTCCATACACACATAATCAGGGTCTATGCACCCTCACAGAACACTGTTATGTCTTCTGCATCCAAGCCAGCGTTTTGTCAAAATGCCATCTGTCTCATGCTCAAACTTTTCTCCATTGTGATATGTGCCAAGGTTGTAACTTAAAACAATTTGAAATTTAATGGACCACAGTCAAGTTGATGTGTGCATTCCAATCCTGTTGACAAGTTTCTGGTACACTGATACTATTTTGACATGCTTTTACCTGTCAAAGATGGATTCTGGCCACACTCCTAATGTGTCAATGCAATTGTCTGTCCTTTCATTTGCATTTATCACAAGAAGTAATCTTTTGATTTGCTGGTAAGGAAAAAAAACAAAATAATTTGCATTTATATGGAGCCAGGGAATCCCAAAGCTTTCCAGCTAATTTAAGCACTTCTAAATTAATGTGGCAGCCAATTTCTGCACATCTAGCTCCCAAGAACAGTAATATGATTTAGTGATTAGTGTTCTATGAGGCAAAGGTTAGATTTTTTAAAAAACGTTGAAGTAATATCAGAAAATGAAAAAGTTACTAGAGGAGGGCAAGTAGAGAAGCGAAAGCCAAGGAGATTTTGTTTGCAAAATTCTAAACACAGTCAAAGAGCAAGCTTATCATTTCATACACACAGGAAGCTCTGAGCAGACGTTTATGAGATTTTCAATTAAATTATTGCATTTAGTGTTTAATCTGGAGGCAGACAATTACTTTAACTGTAATAATGCTCTGGCAAATATTGAAACACATTTGACATTTATCTTTCTGTCACTTTGCAAAAGTTGAAGGCTAAACAAATAACCCAGGAAGACTTGACTTTTTCCAGACTTGCCCACTGTCTGCAAGCTAAATACAGAATTCCTTGCTGATTAATGTCGTTGTCAAAGATGAGATGGGTTATCCATTTCCTTTGATGGAGAATCCAGAACAAGTTTCATCCCAGGTTCTTCAGCTCTGAGCTGGGAAAGAGCTGGTTTGCTTCCTGCCACCTCTGCCTTTCACTACCCCCTTCAGTTGCGAACTCTCCTGTCTCCAGCTCACAACAGTGTCTGGCTATTTTTGTGAGGAACTGTTTCCCCTCTCCTCAGCTCTGGAGAAATGCACCACCCCACAATCACCATCACTCATTGTGCTTAATGGGCTGGCAGAAAGCATTAAAGATTATGCAGACTTCTCTCTGAAGCTATACACTATGAGCACATCACATTGCAAAATAAAGTAAAACATATCCCAAGCTTGGAGGGGTGTTCCAGGCGTTTTTTTAAAAATTTGTACACCTAGGATTCATTCATGCTCATTACGTTACTAAATCTAGGATCCTGATGCACATGAAAAAACTCATTGTTCTTTACCTGTGATTTACTGGGTTGTTCCTATGCAACACATGCTTTGCTGTTCCTGAAAGATAAAAAATCTTTTAGATACCAATTTTGTTAGCTTTGCATGTAAAGGCATAACAGTGACTGATGCCTGCATTTCGATCTGTTTATGTTTGGAAGATCTTTCCATTTCAGACGCTGACTGCTATCGTTATTGGGTACCACCCCATTATTCACTGGGCTGGCTCTTCAACTCCCTAATTTGCCCCTTTCCCACAAGGCTTGAAGCTCTCCCGTTTTTTTTAATCTAGGCAGCCATCCTTCTCTGCCACTGCTTTAATCCCGAGGCTACAATTATAATTTTCTGATCTATCACTTGTCTTTTTCAAAGTCAATTCCATTATCTAGATCACTGATTCTGTTCATAAAGCCACTGTTCTTCCCTGAGGCCTTCACCTTCAGAGACCTTCACTGTAGATCCCCCAGGTTCAAAAGTATATGCAAAAAGCAAAATAACATAGATGTTCATTGAAGAGTCTGTGAAGAGTCTGAAGGCTCTTAGTATCAACTGACTGACTTCGGTTTTTCCACAGTGGCTGCCTGATCTACTCAGTGCTGTAGCCTTTCCTGTTTTCATTTATCCCTTAAAAAATTATGATTCTCTCACCACCTAACTTCAAGCAAACTGCACCACTTGATCCTCTGGAAGTTCATGAGCAATTACTTGCGACCATAAAACTCGAATTAAACATGCTATGCCATGAAACCTAGCAGTACTTACTCTACACAGTCTGTTTAAATCTCCCACCCTGTAGTCCACGCAGAGGGAGAGATCACGGTGAGATGCAACAACACTTCAGCAAATTCTCTGCTCGGAGAAAACTAATGAAAAGCTCATTGCTGTAAACAAGAACTAATCTGATTGTTACCATTTAGGGCGGTCCATGTCACAAATTCCCTGTGAAAGGCATGATCTGTGGCGTGGCTTAAATCTGGAGTTAAGAGTCTAATGATGACCATGAATCCACTATCGATTGTCAGGAGAATCCATCTGGATCATTAATATTCTTTAGGGAAGGAAACTGCCATCCTTATCTGGTCTGGACTACATGTGACTCCAGACCCACAGCAATGTGGTTCACTGTTAACTATCCTCTGGGGTGGGCAGTAAATGCTGGTCAAGCCAGCCATGCCCTCATCCCTTGAATGAAAAAGAAGATTAAGACAAATGTTCAGCACAACATTGTGGGCCGAAGGGTCTCTATGGTGCTGTACTGTTCTATGTTCTATGTAATGGCACTGAAGGCTACCTGAACTACTCAGTACTGTTTCCATTTTCATTTCTCATTTTAAACGTGGAGACCCAGAAAGAGAACTTTAAAAACTGTGCCGTCTCCCTCCTGTGGGTAACAAATTGAACTGAGCGGATTTTAAATCTAAAATATCTTTTTTGTTACTTTTCCTTACTATCTCTTTAATTTTCTTCCTTTTTAATCTACCCTCTGTACATTCCCTGTTTCTTTCTCAGCTTTTACTCCAATCCAATTTATTTCCATCTGCAGTTTTCTCTCAATCTTGTTCTCTAGATTTCATTAGTTTTGGAGGTAGATCATCAGATTAAGGCTCAGGTGGTGTGAAATGCCCACTGATCCCACCTTCTGATTAAATGTTCAATTCCAGGGGAAGTATACAACAATCTGAAAGGAAAGGGAAAATCCCTAACCATAGAATCTTACAAAAGGGTCACCTATCAAGTCTATATCAGCCAAAGCTCCTCCGAATCTACACAAGTCCCACCTTCTGGCACTAGGCCCAAGGCCTTCAATGTTATGATGCTTCAAGTGCTCATCCAAGTACGTTCTAAAGGTTGTGAGGTTCCCTCCAATGCTATACATTCCAGACCACCACCTCCCTCTGGGTGGAAAAGCTTTTCTTAAACCTTCTAAACCTCCTGCCTTTCACTTTAAAATGATGCCCTCTTGAGAAGAGCAGCTGCTTTCTATTCACCCTACTAGTTTCTAAAATCTTCAGCTTGGTTTGAAAAAATGTTTACAGGTGAACAGTAATATGAGGTAATTCATTAGGCTTGCCATATGGGTTACATTCAGTAAGATGCCCCACTGTGGACTGTTAAAGACAATTCTAGTTTAAACTCCTGTATGGTGTTGCATTGAGGATTATTGTCTTGATTCAAAATGTGCATGGACCTTTGTACCTGATTCTTCAGTTTAGATGACCAAATCCTGCCACATCTGTGAGTTATGAAATGCAAAGGTTGAACGTAAGGCTAAATGTTGCAGTATGATAACTGTTTATTTTTTTAAAAATAAGTTTGTACACATACACAGATCCCAGTGAAGGGCATGGATTCCTGCTTTTTATCATGCTGAAGGTCTTGCTAATATCCTCTGGTAACAAGGGTGTGGTTCCCAGGTCTTAGCAATGTCCTTATCCATCAGCCGACAATAGTTACACTATTGTGAATCTGTGATGACACTTCTGTTTTATTCAATCCTGGGATGTGGGTGTCGCTGGCTGGACCAGCATTTAGTGCCTGACCCTAGTTACCCTTGAGAAGATGGTGGTGAGCTGCCTTCTTGAACCGCTGCATCCCATATGCTGTAGATAGACCGCAATGCTCTTAGAGAGGGAACTCTGGGGGTTTGACCTAGCAACATGAAGGAACAGTGATGTATTTCCAAGTCAGGGTGGCGAGTCACTTGGAGGCGAACTTACATAGCGTGATGTTCCCATTTATCTGCTGTCCTTGTCCTTCTAGATGGAAGTGGTCATGGGTCTGGAAGGTGCTGTCTACGGCTCTTCACAATTGATTCCTCCAGCCCATCCACTAGGAGATTTGCTGTTCTCCGGTATGCCCCCAAATCGAAAATTGTATTGACCAAGGAAGAAATGTCCAACCTCCATCTCATTCCACAGCTCTACCCACTTTCCTTTCTTTATAATTGTTTCTAAATTAGTGTTTTTTTGAACTAAGAAACCAAATCTTTATTTAATTTATAGGAGACTCATTTGATGGTGGTAATTAGGGTTCCAATTGAATGGATTTATTTGTCTTGGATGGTGTCAAGCTGTCCAGTGTGCACAAACCATAAGTCAGGAATGTGATGGAATACTCCCTACTTGCCTGGTAGTGGATTGGCTGACTAGCAGAAAGCAAGAAGTGGGAATAAAGGAGTCTTCTTCAGAATGGCAGCCAGTAACTAGCGGTGTACCATAGAGGTCAGTGTTGGGACCACAAGTATTTACAACATATATTAATGATCTGGACAAGGGAACTGAGGGCATTGTTGCTTGGTTTTCAAATGACACAAAGATTGGTGGAGGGACAGGCAGTGTTGAGGAGGTGGGGAGGCTGCAGAAAGGCTTGGACAGGCTAGGAGAGTGGGCAAAGAAGTGGCAGATTGAATACAATGTGAGATAAGGTGATTATGCACTTTAATAGAAAAACTAAAGGTATAAGCTATTTGCTAAACAGGGAAGGCTTCAGAAATCTGAAGCAGAAAGGCACCTAGGAGTTGTAGTTCAGGATTCTCTTAAGGTGAGCATGCAGATTCAATTGGCAGTTAGGAAGGCAAATGCAATGTTAGCATTCATTTCAAGACGGTTAATGTAGAAGAGCAGGGATGTATTGTTGTGGCTGTATAAAGCTCTGGTCAGACCACATTTGGAATATTGTGAGCAGTTTTGAGTCTTGTTTCTAAGAAAGGATATGTTGGCCTTGCAGGGGGTCCAAAGGAGTTTAACAAGAATGATCCCAGGTCTGACATTCTTGTCCAATTAGGGATGGTTGAAAACTCTGGGTTTAGAAGGATGATGGGGCATCTGATTTAAACTTACAGGATACTGAGAAGATTGGATAGAGTGGACATGGGGAAGATGCTTCCACTAGTAAGGACATGAGGGCAGGGTCTCAGAGTGAAGGGTGAACCTTTAGAACTGAGATGAGGAGGAATTATTTTCAGCCAGAGGGTGGTGAATCAGTGGACCTCATTGCCGCAAAAGCGTGTGAAGGCCAAATCATAGAGTCATAGAGATGTACAACACGGAAACAGATCCTTCAGTTCAACCCGTCCATGCTGACCAGATATCCTAACCCAATCTAGTCCCATTTGCCAGCACTTGTCCCATATCTCTCTAAACCCTTCCTATTCATGTACCTATCCAGATGTTGTAATTGTACCAGCCTCCACCACTTCCTCTGGTGACTCATTCCACACATGCTCCATCCTCTGTGTGAACAAGTTACCCCTTAGGTCCCTTTTAAATCTTTCCCCTCTCACCCTGAACCTATGCCCTTTAATTCTGGATCCCCAACCCCAAGGAAATACCTTGTCTATTTACTTTGTTGATGCCCTTCACTCAGTGTATTTAAGACAGAGATAGTTGCTTGACTGGTTAGAGGATCAAGGGTTATTGAGAGAAAGCAGGAGAATGGGATTGAGAAACACATCAACCATGATTGAATTGCAGATGGCCGAATTACCGAACTCTGCTCCTGCAACTCATGGTCTTATGGTTATGAAATTGGTGCGGTCGACTGCTTCTCTATCAAAACAAGTTTTAAAAAGTGTGAAAACCAACACAAAGAAAATGAAATTGAATGGGTTTCTTGGTTGATTCAAGTACCTCCTATCCCCCCCAAATCCCGTCCACTGTCCAGAAGCTCAAGTCATGAGTGTGATGGAATGCTCCTCAATTGCTGGGCTGAGTACAACTCCAAGAACACTCAAGAAGCTTGACATCATCCAAGACAAATCAGTCTATTTGACAGACGGACTCCATCCAGCCCCATCAACCATTCTTCACCACCAATACACAGTCTGAGCAGTGCAGCCTGTGTTATCTACAGGACGTGCTGTAGCAACATACCCAGGCCCCTTTGACATCACCTTCCAACCTCATGGTCTCCATGACAATGGCAATAGAAAGAAGGGAACAGCACCTCCTGCAAGTTTTCCTCCGAACCACTCACTATCCTGAGCTTCAAACCTGTTCCTTCAGTGTCATTGGGTCCAGTTTTTGGAATTCTCTTCGGAACAGCATTGTGGTAACTCCTGTAACCCCACAGATGATGAAAACTCGAGAGAGAGAGTGGCTCATGTGCACCTTCTCAAGGGCAATTACAAATGACCAATGAATGCCGACCCAGCTGTTGACACTTACATCTCAGGAATAAGGAGAGAAAATTGCTCAATATTCGTAATGTGTGTGGCCAAGAGGAACAACCAATCAGTATCTGGTCTGGGGCCAGCAATGGGGTGTTTAGGATCAATAAACCAGGGACAATTGTAAAATTGGCTTCCCACAGTGACTGGTGACATAGTGACTCCAGTAGGAAAAAGCAATTGGCTGGGTCTCAGTCTCAGTCGCAGTCTCAGTTTTCCAAATGAAGACTGAAGTGTCATTGGCACCAGGGGAACTGGATCACAACAAACCTCAGAATCTACTTGAGTGGAGAAAAATAATTTCAAATGTAAACTTTGCAGTAATAGGCATGCCTGAAGCACTCTCTGCCTGCAATGGTTATATCTAACCTCTTAATTGGAAACTCCAAACTGGAAACAATTGTCTTTCAATAAACTGAATATTTCTCCAGCCTTCCAGCACCCATTCATTTCTAAACTTCCCTTTTAAAAGGAAAATACAGGCCTTTATAGAGATGTTATTTCCCCCACTGTCTGAAAGCAGCTATTTGTGATGGTAAAGGGAGAGAGCAGTTGTTGATTACCAACTGATGATATCAAAGTATTTGGATCAAAACTCACGCACATGAACAGGTCACTTTAGGCCCTCACTTGGTGATGCCTTCCTTCATAAACTTCATTTGAGCAGAGGTAGGCAGGCTATAGGGTCCCTGAAATAATTACATAGAGACTGGTATCTCATCACCAAGTCAGCCTTTATTTCCACATGCATAGTATGTGACATTGACACAGTTAACACAGAGCCATCCCCGAGAGTGAGCAGTATTTTGGACACTTTTTTTTTGTTAGCAGATACACAAGGACGTCCTCTAACCTACCCTCACCCCTCCGCACCGGTTGATAACCAACCTTTATCTTTTCTGTTTTTCTAATTTCCCCCCCACAGTACATCCTAAGAGTAGCCATGCTTCCTTTTCCCCAGCACCCATGTCACGTCTGTGCAGGTGTAGGACACAGTGAAGAACAACCAAGTGTGTAAATCTTTATATGTATTCCACCACCAGGAAGAGAGGAAACACCCGAGAGGCTAGTGACAAGCAATGCCCTTCTCATCAAAGGGTAATGCTGCAGGATCAAAAATGTGAAGGGGAGGGCAGGGATTAAATCAAAATAGAGTTGGAAGGGGAAATAATACACTCCACTCCCTGCGGTGCCCACCTTTCCCTGAACAGCTCAAGGGAGTTGGTGGACACCACATGCTCCTTCTCTAGGGACACCTGGGCTCAAACACAGCCACAGCAGAGGGGCAGGGACACTCCTTTTAATTTTTTTTTCCTTTTTTTCCTCCCCCTAACCCCACACTACCGCCTAACTGCGGTAGTGCTTATTATTTTTAACCCCAGCACCCATGGTGTGTGTGCGCAGGTGTGAGACACAGTGAGAGACAAGGTGTACAAATCTTTATTCAATTTCCACCACCAGGAAAAGTAGGACAACACCCGAGTGGCCAGTGACAAGCAGTGCCCTTCACATCAAAGGGCAATGCTGTGTGAACAAACAGTGAAGGGGAGGGCAGGGACTAAATCAAAATAGAGTTGGAGGGGGAAATGATGCACTCCATGCCCTGCGGCGCCCACCTCTCCCTGAACAACTCCAGGGTGTTGGTGGACACCGCGTGCTCCTTCTCCAAGGACACCCGGGCCCTAACGTAACCGCGGAAGAGGGGCAGGGACACTCCTTTTATTTTCTTTTTCTTCTTTTTTTTCTCTTTTTTTGGGGAGGGCAGGGACTAAATCAAAATAGAGTTGGAGGGGTCTCCTCCTCTTTTTTTATATATTATTATTATTAACCCCCACACTACCGCCTAACTGCAGTAGTGCTTATTATTTTTAACCCCAGCACCCATGGTGTGTGTGTGTGCAGCTGTGAGACACAGTGAGAGACAAGGTGTACAAATCTTTATTCAATTTCCACCACCAGGAAAAGTAGGAAAACACCCGAGTGGCCTGTGACAAGCAGTACCCTTCACATCAAAGGGCAATGCTGTGTGATCAAAACAGTGAAGGGGAGGGCAAGGACTAAATTAAAATAGCGTTGGAGGGGGAAATGATGCACTCCACTCCCTGCGGCGCCCACCTCTCCCTGAACAACTCCAGGGTGTTGGTGGACACCGCGTGCTCCTTCTCCAAGGACACCCGGGCCCTAACGTAACCGCGGAAGAGGGGTAGGGACACTCCTTTTATTTCTTTTTTCTTTTTCTTCTTCTTTTTTTTATTTTTTAAATTTTTTTTCTTTTTTTATTAACCCCCACACTACCGCCTAACTGCGGTAGTGCTTATTATTTTTAACCCCAGCACCCATGGTGTGTGTGTGCAGCTGTGAGACACAGTGAGAGACATAAAGTGCACAAATCTTTATTTAATTTCCACCACCAGGAAAAGTAGGAAAACACCCGAGTGGCCTGTGACGAGCAGTGCCCTTCACATCAAAGGGCAATGCTGCGTGATCAAAACAGTGAAGGGGAGGGCAGGGACTAAATCAAAATAGAGTTGGAGGGGGAAATGATGCACTCCACTCCCTGCGGCGCCCACCTCTCCCTGAACAACTCCAGGGTGTTGGTGGACACCGCGTGCTCCTTCTCCAAGGACACCCGGGCCCTAACGTAACCGCGGAAGAGGGGTAGGGACACTCCTTTTATTTTATTTTCTTTTTTTTAAATTAACCCCCACACTACCGCCTAACTGCGGTAGTGCTTATTTTTCCCAGCACCCATGGTGTGTGTGTGTGCAGGTGTGAGACACAAAGTGCACAAATCTTTATTCAATTTCCACCACCAGAAAGATAGGAAAACACCCGAGTGGCCAATGACAAACAGTGCCCTTCACATCAAAGGGCAATGCTCACCTGGTTTTATTTTTTTTTTTTGCTTATTTTTTTCCCAGTACCCATGGTGTGTGTGTGTGTGTGCAGCTGTGAGACACAGTGAGAGACATAAAGTGCACAAATCTTTATTTAATTTCCACCACCAGGAAAAGTAGGAAAACACCCGAGTGGCCTGTGACGAGCAGTGCCCTTCACATCAAAGGGCAATGCTGTGTGATCAAAACAGTGAAGGGGAGGGCAGGGACTAAATCAAAATAGAGTTGGAGGGGGAAATGATGCACTCCACTCCCTGCGGCGCCCACCTCTCCCTGAACAACTCCAGGGTGTTGGTGGACACCGCGTGCTCCTTCTCCAAGGACACCCGGGCCCTAACGTAACCGCGGAAGAGGGGTAGGGACACTCCTTTTATTTTTTTTTTCTTTTTTTCTTAAGGGCAATGCTGTGTGATCATAATCCTGGTTTTTTTAAAATTTTTTTTTTAATTTTTTTTCTCGTGTTTATTTTTTTTTCTTTTTTTTCTCTTTTTTTTTCTTTTTACCCCCACACTACCGCCTAACTGCGGTAGTGCTTATTATTTTTTTTCCCAGCACCCATGGTGTGTGTGTGTGTGCAGCTGTGAGACACAGTGAGAGACATAAAGTGCACAAATCTTTATTTAATTTCCACCACCAGGAAAAGTAGGAAAACACCCGAGTGGCCTGTGACGAGCAGTGCCCTTCACATCAAAGGGCAATGCTGTGTGATCAAAACAGTGAAGGGGAGGGCAGGGACTAAATCAAAATAGAGTTGGAGGGGGAAATGATGCACTCCACTCCCTGCGGCGCCCACCTCTCCCTGAACAACTCCAGGGTGTTGGTGGACACCGCGTGCTCCTTCTCCAAGGACACCCGGGCCCTAACGTAACCGCGGAAGAGGGGCAGGCAGTCGGCCCTAACGACCCCCTCCACGGCCCGCTGCCTGGACCTGTTTATGGCCAGTTTGGCCAGGCCCAGGAGCAGACCCACGAGGAGGTCTTCAGACCTGCCCTCCCTCCTCCGCACCGGGTGCCCGAAGATCAGGAGCGTGGGACTGAAGTGCAACCAAAAGCAGAGGAGAAGGTTTTTCAGAAAATCAAAAAGGGAGTGCAAACGCCCACACCCAACATACACATGGTCCACGGACTCCACAGCGCCACAGAACAAGCAGTTGGGCTGGGAGTCCGTGAACCACCGCAATCTGCGGTTGCAGGGGACTGCTGCGTGCAACACCCTCCACCCCAGATCCCCGAGAGAAAGGGGGAGGACTCCTGCGTAGAGAGCCCTCCACTGGGGATCCCCACCGCCCGGTGGCAAATGGGCACGCCAGGGCGTGTCCGGGCGGTGGATGAGGGAGAAGAGGTGGACGGTGTGCAGCAGCAGTCGATATAGGACACACCTTTTAACGTCCTTGAACGGGACAAAGTTAAAATTTCGGAGGCGGCTCAGGTTGTGGGGCACAGGCTCCCGCGGGAAGTACGGGACCTTGGGGCCAATGTGAAATTCCGTCCGGGCAGGGGTGAGCGCGGACGGGATCCCACCGCACACCTGAGCGTCCTCCAACTGGTGCACTACGTCGGGTCCGAGCACCGCCGTTTTAAGGCGTCGGATGCCGGTGGCCACGTACCGGACGTCTACCGCTGCCCTGCTCGCTATGTCTTGCGGCAACGTCCAGCCCAGGCCCCCGGCACCCAGCACGTCCCCGACCCTGGTCACCCTCGCCGCCACGGCCCTCCCCTCCGACAGCCACTCGAACCCGTGAGCACGGAGGTGCGGATTCCTGAGCAACGGCTCCCTGACGACAGCCGCTACTCCTGCCGGAGGGTAGGCGCGACGCGATTCGACCATGTTCCAGACAGTGATCAGGTCCTGGTAAAAGACAGGCAGCACCTTGAGGGCGACCTCCAAACCGTCACGGTCGACGAACAGGAGCTGCGTGTCGTAGTTGAGGTTACGCACCTGGCGGAAAAAAATACGTCGCCAGGGCGCACCACCTAGGAGGAGGCTCGACGTAAAGGTATCGCTGCAAGGTCTGAAGGCGGAAGGTCGCGACCTGGGTGCGGACGCACACCAGCGACTGACCGCCCTCCTCAATGGGGAGACTCAGAACCTGCGCAGCGACCCAGTGCATCTTTTTGTCCCAGAAGAAGTCGACCAACGTTCTCTGGATGTCAGCGACAAAGCCAGGAGGAGGGACCAAAGTGACCAGCCGGTACCACAGCATGGCGGCCACCAGCTGGTTTATGACCAGCACTCGGCTCCTGTAAGATAGCACTCGGAGCAGTCCTGTCCAGCGGCCTAGGCGAGCCGAGACTTTGGCCTCCAGCTCCTGCCAGTTGGCCGGCCAGGATTCCTCGGTCGGGCTGAGGTAGACCCCCAGGTAGAGGAGATGGGTGGTACTCCAGCTGAACCCCCGAAACTCCTCCGGCAGGGAGTCCACCCGCCACGGACCCACCAGTAGCCCGGAACATTTGGCCCAGTTGATCCTGGCGGAAGACGCCGCCGAGTACACGGCCTGGCACTCGCGCATCCTCCCCAGGTCAGCCGGGTCGGTGAAAGTGAGGAGCACGTCGTCGGCGTAGGCCGAGAGGACCACCCCCGCGCCCGCGCCGCGCAGAACCAGCCCCGACAACCTCCTCCGCAAGAGGCGCAGGAAAGGCTCCACGCACAGGGAATACAGTTGGCCGGACAGGGGGCAGCCTTGACGCACTCCTCTCCCGAAGCGAAGGGGCGCCGTCAGGGACCCGTTAACTTTAACCAGACACTCTGCGGCGGCGTACAAAAGTCGGATCCGGGCGACGAACTGCGTCCCGAACCCGAACGCCCGCAGAGTCCCGAGCAGGTACTCGTGATCGACCCTGTCGAACGCCTTCTCCTGGTCGAGAGACAGGAAGGCGCTCGGCAGACCAGCCCGTCGACAGAAATGGATCAGGTCCCGGACCAGATGGACGTTGTCTTGTATCCTCCGGCCCGGGACCGTGTAGGACTGGTCCGGGTGAATCATGTGGGCCAGCACGGAAGCCAGGCGAGAAGACAACACCCTGGCAAAGATTTTGTAGTCCGTGCTGAGGAGGGAGACCGGACGCCAGTTCTTCAAAGAACGAAGGTCCCCCTTCTTTGGCAGCAGGACGATGACCGCCCTGCGCCAAGAAAGGGGCAGCTCTCCGGCATTTAGACACTCCCCCAGGACCTGTGCGTAGTCGCTCCCCAGGACGTCCCAGAACGCCCTGAGGAACTCCACAGTCAGCCCGTCCAGCCCCGGGGATTTGCCCCTCGAGAGCCGGTCGAGGGCGCCGGTCAGCTCCTCTAAGGTGACGGGAGCGTCGAGCCTTCCGGCGTCCTCCGGGCTGAGCTGCGGCAGGTCCTCCCACAGAACTCTGCGAGCGTCCTCGCTGGACGGATCCGGAGAGAACAGGGCCGTGTAATAGGATCGGACGTGGGCCCTGATACCCTCCGGATCCGAGACGAGGGACCCGTCGTCGGCCAGCAGCACAAGGAGCTGCTGACGGGTGCCACGC
This sequence comes from Hemiscyllium ocellatum, assembly GCF_020745735.1. Taxonomy (NCBI): domain Eukaryota; kingdom Metazoa; phylum Chordata; class Chondrichthyes; order Orectolobiformes; family Hemiscylliidae; genus Hemiscyllium; species Hemiscyllium ocellatum. Next base: position 41,072,630 of record NC_083430.1, read on the forward strand.
CTTTTTTCCAGCGAGTAGAAGAAGGGGGAGCCGCGGTCCAGGTCCTGGAGGAGCTGGCACCGCGACCTCACGTACGCGCCCCGAGCCCCGACGAGCTGCAGGTCCCGGAGCGCGGCCTTCTTCTCTTCGTACACCCCGCGCAGGGCCGGGTCCGCGTCGGGCTGACCGAGGCGTGACTCCAGGTCGAGCATCTCCCTCTCCAACTCCCCGATCCTGGATTTCCGCCTCTTCGTCGACCCCCTCGCATACTCCTGACAGAAGACGCGGACGTGAGCCTTGCCCACGTCCCACCATAGCCTCAGGGAGGGGAAGCTTCCCCGCTTCCTTCTCCAGCCGGCCCAGAAACGACGAAACGAGTCCCGGAACCGCTCGTCCTCCAGCAGCAGGTTGTTAAAGTGCCAGTACGCGGAGCCGAGCCTGGCGCCGAACGGAAGGAGTTCCGCCCACACCAGGTGATGGTCCGTGCACGACACCTGCCGCGTGGAGGCCTTCGGAAAGCAGGAGGCGTACGCCCGCGAAACGTACAGGCGGTCGATTCTGGACGCTCCGACCCCAGGCCTCACGAAGGTGAAGGCGATGGAGTCAGGATGGAGATTCCACCAGACGTCCACCAGGTCCAAGGACTTGACCAAGTCCCCCAACCTCCTCCCCGACGTCGAACTCGTGCGGGCACCGCCGTGGTCCCTGTCCTCGAGGACGCAGTTAAAATCTCCCCCGAGGACGACGCACTGGTTCTCGTCGATGGAAGCGAGATGAGCGGACACTTCTTCGAAGAAGCTCGCTTGCCTCGGCCCGGCCAGGGGAGCGTAGACGTTCACCAAGTGAAGCACCGCGCCCCCCAGCCGAACCGTCAGGTGAAGCAAACGGCCTGGCACTGGCTCCCTGACCCCCAAGATCTCCGGCTGAAAATGCGGGGCCAACAAGATAGCCACCCCGCCAGATCTGCGGGTGAGGTGACTCATGTAGACCCCCCCTCGCCACTCCAGGAGCCAGGTGGCTTCGTCTCCCGGGGTAGTGTGGGTTTCTTGCAGGAAGCACACCGCATACCTCCCGTCCCGGAGGACCGAGAGGGTCTGGAATCTGCGCTGTGACTCCCTGCTGCCGTTGATGTTGAGGCTGGCTATAGTTGTCTCCATGTCGGAAGTATAGTGCAACCACCACCAGTACACACAGTTAAACTATGTACATATTTACTGGGAGGACGAGAGAGGGGCACAGAAATCCCTCGCCCTCACCAGGAGTGCTCCCAGGAAGTTCCTGACTCGCTTTCGCTCATTGACGTCAAGCCCGGGCGCCTGGCGCGCAGCGTGGGCCGACCAGTAGACTCTTTCGAAGGAGCTCCAGCGGTCGAGCGCCAGTTGGGCTCTATCCCGGCGACTCCGAGTTTCCTCGACAAATTCCCGGAGTTCCTCGAGGGGGATGAGGGGGAGATCGGTGGGGGGCACCTGGGACTCGAAAATGTCGCTGGAGACGGACTCCGCGTCGTCCCCGGTGTCCGCCACCGATCCAGAACCCTCCTCCGGGAGGTCGCCTTCGGTCACCGACCCCTCCCCCACCGAGAGGATGGGGGCTGGTCCGGCACCGCCAACTGGCCTCAAACCTCCAGTGACCCCACCCCCAGGGTCACCTTCCGTATCTTCCTCGGCGCACCCCTTCCCGGAACGCCCCGAGTTCGGGTCGCCGGGCGGCAGAGGCTCGGGGCCCCGCTCCTCTCCCGACACCGGGACGCCCGGCTCCTCGGGGAAAAGGTCCTCCCCCAGGGCCAAGGCCCCCGGAAAAACAGTCTGGGAGGGAGGAGCGAGGATAACACCTTCCTCCCCTCCACCGCTCGACGACCCAGCAGTGAATAAAAGTCTGTCGACTGCACCATGGCCCGTGTTGCTAATAAAATCCTCCCCAGGGGCTGGAGGAGTTATGGCGGTGGAAGGCCCAGCTGTCGCCCCTGGGGGTTTGGGCAGGTCGGGCCATGGTGCAGGACAGTGGGGGGGCACCGTCGGCTCATCCCCTGGAGAGGGGCAGCGCCGCCGGCGCGCTGATGGGATTTCTCCCCCCTCCAAGGGCCGGCGCCTCTTCCCCAGAGAGACAGGGGGGGATTTATGGGTCTTCCCCTCCCCGCCCGCCTTGGTGGTCATGGGGCCCGAGGTCCCTCCCCCCCGCCTTTCCCGGAATATGATTGGCTGGGGGAAGGCAGGGGGCGTGGCCAGGGTGGGGAGGGTCAGCCGTGTCACTTCCTGCCCCGCCCCTGGTATATCAGGTGATGGCGGGCGGGGCAGGGGCCCAGTTCCCTCTCCGGGGCCCAGAGACACGGTCGCTGCAGGAAGTGGAGCAGCGATGGTTCCCCCCAGGTTAGTGCCAGGGGGTGGCTGGGTGGGGCGGGGCTCAGTTTCTGGAGGGGGGGTTGAAGCCCCAGGAGTTTCCTTAACGAGGTGGGGGTCGGTGTTGGGGTCGGGGTCAGTGGGGCCAGGATCAGGTACGGGTTTGGGGGTTCGGGGGTCAGGGTTCCCGCGCCGGGGCGACGCTGGCACGGCCGCAGGGGCATTGTCGTGCCGGGGCGGGGCAGGTCGTGGGCTACGTGGAGGGGAAGGGGATGGGGATAGGGTGGTCTCCCCGTGGGCGGGCTTGACGCGTTGCGTCTTCCTGAGCGCCTTCCGTTCGGTCGGGCGCTCACCCCCCTCCCTGCCAGAGGCTGAGGCATTGGGAGCCTCTGGCTTAGCCCCCGGTGCCGGGGCTTGTGGTGTTGACTTTGGGGGAGGGGGAGTGGGTGCGGCGGCACCACCCGCAGCCGTTGGTGTGGGCTGGGCAGCCTTCTGGGTGGGGCAGTTTTTTCTAATATGCCCCACCTCGCGGCACAGGTGGCACCGCACGCCGTCCGCCGTCCAGAAGGCGCGGTAGGCCGCGCCCTCGTGGAGGACGGTGAAGGATCCCTCCGTGACCTCCTCCCGGGCCAGGCAAATAAACACCTGGCGTCGGAAGGAGTACACGTGACGGAGGGTGGGGTCCTTAAGACCGAGCAGGAGCGGTTGAACGCCTGACCGGATCTCCCCCAAGGTGTTGAGGTGGGGAAGAAGGAGCTCGCTGGCAATGAAGGGCGGGACGTTGGAGATCACGACTCTCTGGGCCGTGACCTCCAAAGGGTCGACTGGCAAATATGTCCCGCCTGGCTTCCGTGCTGGCCACACAGTGAGCCCCCTCGCCACGGCCAGGTGGACCGCCTGCTCGGTCTTAAGAAAGAATACGGCCTTCCCGTACATGCGGGCCGCAGCGACGATGGCCAGTGGGCCGACCACACTAGCCATGGCCTTACTGCAGGCCTCGATGGTCATGTTGGGATGGGGATAGGCCTTGACCCCCAGGCGTTTGGTCAGGTGCCTGAAGGGGGATGCGGTTGCGGCCGGGGTTGGGCCAGCCGAGCCCAAGGCAGCGGCTACCCCGGCGTAGGTCCGGCTGGGCCCTGCGACCTTCGGGCTCGCCATACTCCGTCGGCCCCCGGCAGCAGCGGTGGAGGTGGGCCTCTGGCAGTATTAGCGATGAAGTCCTTGGGGAGGTGCCCGAGGCCAGTCACCCGAGGCGAGTCCTAGGCAGCGGTGGTGGAGGCAGGCCTCAAGCAAGTCCTCGGCAGGCCCTCAATTGCAGTGTTGGGGGCAGGCCTGTTGGGGGGGCCCCAAGACAAGTCCCAGGCAGCCCCAAAATTGAGTCCTGGGCAGCAGCGGTGGAGGTGGGCCTCGGGTCGCAGCAGTGGTGGAGGTTGTGGGGAGTGGCCTCAGGCGAGTCCCAGGCTGCAGTGGTGGAGGCAGGCCTCAGGCGACAGCAGTTGAGGCAGGCCTCTGTCGAGTCCCAGGCAGGCCCTTGGTTGGGGAGTGGCCTCAGGCAGTGGTGGTGGAGGCAGGCCTCAGGCGACAGCAGCAGTTGAGGCAGGCTCTGGCAAGTCCCAGGCTGGCCCTCGGTCCCAGCAGTGGAGGCAGACCTGTTGGGGAGGGATTCCCAGGCAAGTCCCAGGCAGCAGCGGTGGAGGTGGGCCTCAGGTCGTACCAGTGGTGGAGGTTGTGGGAAGGGGCCTCAGGCGAGTCCCAGGCAGCGGTGGTGGGGGCAGGCCCGTGTGGGGTCTCAGAGACCAGCAGTGGGTGTGGGCCCCAGGTCAGCTGCAACACTGACTTGACCTGGGCAAGGCCCAGGCTGCAGCTCCAAAACTAGGCCCAGGACTCCAAGCTCGCGCCTCCTTCCACCTCCTTCTTCTCTCTTCTTTTCTCTGTCTTCCTCTTCTTGCACAGCTACACACTGCCACTGGTCCAGCCCAAGTGATAGATAAACACCCGAGTGCCCTTCACATCAAAGGGCAATGCTGTGTGATCAAAACAGTGAAGGGGAGGGCAAGGACTAAATTAAAATAGCGTTGGAGGGGGAAATGATGCACTCCACTCCCTGCGGCGCCCACCTCTCCCTGAACAACTCCAGGGTGTTGGTGGACACCGCGTGCTCCTTCTCCAAGGACACCCGGGCCCTAACGTAACCGCGGAAGAGGGGTAGGGACACTCCTTTTATTTCTTTTTTCTTTTTCTTCTTCTTTTTTTTATTTTTTTAAATTTTTTTTCTTTTTTTATTAACCCCCACACTACCGCCTAACTGCGGTAGTGCTTATTATTTTTAACCCCAGCACCCATGGTGTGTGTGTGCAGCTGTGAGACACAGTGAGAGACATAAAGTGCACAAATCTTTATTTAATTTCCACCACCAGGAAAAGTAGGAAAACACCCGAGTGGCCTGTGACGAGCAGTGCCCTTCACATCAAAGGGCAATGCTGCGTGATCAAAACAGTGAAGGGGAGGGCAGGGACTAAATCAAAATAGAGTTGGAGGGGGAAATGATGCACTCCACTCCCTGCGGCGCCCACCTCTCCCTGAACAACTCCAGGGTGTTGGTGGACACCGCGTGCTCCTTCTCCAAGGACACCCGGGCCCTAACGTAACCGCGGAAGAGGGGTAGGGACACTCCTTTTATTTTTTTTTTTGCGGGTGTGAGACACAGTGAGAGACACAAGGTGTACGAATCTTTATTCAATTTCCACCACCAGGAAGATAGGAAAACACCCGAGTGGCAACTTCCCTGTTTATCTTTTTTTCTTCTTTAGTAACTTCCCTGTTTATTTTTTTTTTTATCTTTATTTAATTTCCACCACCAGGAAAAGTAGGAAAACACCCGAGTGGCCTGTGACGAGCAGTGCCCTTCACATCAAAGGGCAATGCTGTGTGATCATAATCCTGGTTTTTTTTTTTTTTTCTTTTTTTTTTAAATTAACCCCCACACTACCGCCTAACTGGTAGTGCTTATTTTTTTCCCCGCACCCATGGTGAGTGTGTGTGTGTGTAGTTGTGAGACACAGTGAGAGACATAAAGTGCACAAATCTTTATTTAATTTCCACCACCAGGAAAAGTAGGAAAACACCCGAGTGGCCTGTGACGAGCAGTGCCCTTCACATCAAAGGGCAATGCTGTGTGATCAAAACAGTGAAGGGGAGGGCAGGGACTAAATCAAAATAGAGTTGGAGGGGGGGGAAATGATGCACTCCACTCCCTGCGGCGCCCACCTCTCCCTGAACAACTCCAGGGTGTTGGTGGACACCGCGTGCTCCTTCTCCAAGGACACCCGGGCCCTAACGTAACCGCGGAAGAGGGGCAGGCAGTCGGCCCTAACGACCCCCTCCACGGCCCGCTGCCTGGACCTGTTTATGGCCAGTTTGGCCAGGCCCAGGAGCAGACCCACGAGGAGGTCTTCAGACCTGCCCTCCCTCCTCCGCACCGGGTGCCCGAAGATCAGGAGCGTGGGACTGAAGTGCAACCAAAAGCAGAGGAGAAGGTTTTTCAGAAAATCAAAAAGGGAGTGCAAACGCCCACACCCAACATACACATGGTCCACGGACTCCACAGCGCCACAGAACAAGCAGTTGGGCTGGGAGTCCGTGAACCACCGCAATCTGCGGTTGCAGGGGACTGCTGCGTGCAGCACCCTCCACCCCAGATCCCCGAGAGAAAGGGGAAGGACTCCTGCGTAGAGAGCCCTCCACTGGGGATCCCCACCGCCCGGTGGCAAATGGGCACGCCAGGGCGTGTCCGGGCGGTGGATGAGGGAGAAGAGGTGGACGGTGTGCAGCAGCAGTCGATATAGGACACACCTTTTAACGTCCTTGAACGGGACAAAGTTAAAATTTCGGAGGCGGCTCAGGTTGTGGGGCACAGGCTCCCGCGGGAAGTACGGGACCCTGGGGCCAATGTGAAATTCCGTCCGGGCAGGGGTGAGCGCGGACGGGATCCCACCGCACACCTGAGCGTCCTCCAACTGGTGCACTACGTCGGGTCCGAGCACCGCCGTTTTAAGGCGTCGGATGCCGGTGGCCACGTACCGGACGTCTACCGCTGCCCTGCTCGCTATGTCTTGCGGCAACGTCCAGCCCAGGCCCCCGGCACCCAGCACGTCCCCGACCCTGGTCACCCTCGCCGCCACGGCCCTCCCCTCCGACAGCCACTCGAACCCGCGAGCACGGAGGTGCGGATTCCTGAGCAACGGCTCCCTGACGACAGCCGCTACTCCTGCCGGAGGGTAGGCGCGACGCGATTCGACCATGTTCCAGACAGTGATCAGGTCCTGGTAAAAGACAGGCAGCACCTTGAGGGCGACCTCCAAACCGTCACGGTCGACGAACAGGAGCTGCGTGTCGTAGTTGAGGTTACGCACCTGGCGGAAAAAATACGTCGCCAGGGCGCACCACCTAGGAGGAGGCTCGACGTAAAGGTATCGCTGCAAGGTCTGAAGGCGGAAGGTCGCGACCTGGGTGCGGACGCACACCAGCGACTGACCGCCCTCCTCAATGGGGAGACTCAGAACCTGCGCAGCGACCCAGTGCATCTTTTTGTCCCAGAAGAAGTCGACCAACGTTCTCTGGATGTCAGCGACAAAGCCAGGAGGAGGGACCAAAGTGACCAGCCGGTACCACAGCATGGCGGCCACCAGCTGGTTTATGACCAGCACTCGGCTCCTGTAAGATAGCACTCGGAGCAGTCCTGTCCAGCGGCCTAGGCGAGCCGAGACTTTGGCCTCCAGCTCCTGCCAGTTGGCCGGCCAGGATTCCTCGGTCGGGCTGAGGTAGACCCCCAGGTAGAGGAGATGGGTGGTACTCCAGCTGAACCCCCGAAACTCCTCCGGCAGGGAGTCCACCCGCCACGGACCCACCAGTAGCCCGGAACATTTGGCCCAGTTGATCCTGGCGGAAGACGCCGCCGAGTACACGGCCTGGCACTCGCGCATCCTCCCCAGGTCAGCCGGGTCGGTGAAAGTGAGGAGCACGTCGTCGGCGTAGGCCGAGAGGACCACCCCCGCGCCCGCGCCGCGCAGAACCAGCCCCGACAACCTCCTCCGCAAGAGGCGCAGGAAAGGCTCCACGCACAGGGAATACAGTTGGCCGGACAGGGGGCAGCCTTGACGCACTCCTCTCCCGAAGCGAAGGGGCGCCGTCAGGGACCCGTTAACTTTAACCAGACACTCTGCGGCGGCGTACAAAAGTCGGATCCGGGCGACGAACTGCGTCCCGAACCCGAACGCCCGCAGAGTCCCGAGCAGGTACTCGTGATCGACCCTGTCGAACGCCTTCTCCTGGTCGAGAGACAGGAAGGCGCTCGGCAGACCAGCCCGTCGACAGAAATGGATCAGGTCCCGGACCAGATGGACGTTGTCCTGTATCCTCCGGCCCGGGACCGTGTAGGACTGGTCCGGGTGAATCATGTGGGCCAGCACGGAAGCCAGGCGAGAAGACAACACCCTGGCAAAGATTTTGTAGTCCGTGCTGAGGAGGGAGACCGGACGCCAGTTCTTCAAAGAACGAAGGTCCCCCTTCTTTGGCAGCAGGACGATGACCGCCCTGCGCCAAGAAAGGGGCAGCTCTCCGGCATTTAGACACTCCCCCAGGACCTGTGCGTAGTCGCTCCCCAGGACGTCCCAGAACGCCCTGAAGAACTCCACAGTCAGTCCGTCCAGCCCCGGGGATTTGCCCCTCGAGAGCCGGTCGAGGGCGCCGGTCAGCTCCTCTAAGGTGACAGGAGCGTCGAGCCTTCCGGCGTCCTCCGGGCTGAGCTGCGGCAGGTCCTCCCACAGAACTCTGCGAGCGTCCTCGCTGGACGGATCCGGAGAGAACAGGGCCGTGTAATAGGATCGAACGTGGGCCCTGATACCCTCCGGATCCGAGACGAGGGACCCGTCGTCGGCCAGCAGCACAAGGAGCTGCTGACGGGTGCCACGCCTTTTTTCCAGCGAGTAGAAGAAGGGGGAGCCGCGGTCCAGGTCCTGGAGGAGCTGGAGCCGCGACCTCACGTACGTGCCCCGAGCCCCGACGAGCTGCAGGTCCCGGAGCGCGGCCTTCTTCTCTTCGTACACCCCGCGCAGGGCCGGGTCCGCGTCGGGCTGACCGAGGCGTGACTCCAGGTCGAGCATCTCCCTCTCCAACTCCCCGATCCTGGATTTCCGCCTCTTTGTCGACCCCCTCGCATACTCCTGACAGAAGATGCGGACGTGAGCCTTGCCCACGTCCCACCATAGCCTCAGGGAGGGGAAGCTTCCCCGCTTCCTTCTCCAGCCGGCCCAGAAACGACGAAACGAGTCCCGGAACCGCTCGTCCTCCAGCAGCAGGTTGTTAAAGTGCCAGTACGCGGAGCCCAACCTGGCGCCGAACGGAAGGAGTTCCGCCCACACCAGGTGATGGTCCGTGCACGACACCTGCCGCGTGGAGGCCTTCGGAAAGCAGGAGGCGTACGCCCGCGAAACGTACAGGCGGTCGATTCTGGACGCTCCGACCCCAGGCCTCACGAAGGTGAAGGCGATGGAGTCAGGATGGAGATTCCGCCAGACGTCCACCAGGTCCAAGGACTTGACCAAGTCCCCCAACCTCCTCCCCGACGTCGAACTCGTGCGGGCACCGCCGTGGTCCCTGTCCTCGAGGACGCAGTTAAAATCTCCCCCGAGGACGACGCACTGGTTCTCGTCGATGGAAGCGAGATGAGCGGACACTTCTTCAAAGAAGCTCGCTTGCCTCGGCCCGGCCAGGGGAGCGTAGACGTTCACCAAGTGAAGCACCGCGCCCCCCAGCCGAACCGTCAGGTGAAGCAAACGGCCTGGCACTGGCTCCCTGACCCCCAAGATCTCCGGCTGAAAATGCGGGGCCAACAAGATAGCCACCCCGCCAGATCTGCGGGTGAGGTGACTCATGTAGACCCCCCCTCGCCACTCCAGGAGCCAGGTGGCTTCGTCTCCCGGGGTAGTGTGGGTTTCTTGCAGGAAGCACACCGCATACCTCCCGTCCCGAAGGACCGAGAGGGTCTGGAATCTGCGCTGTGACTCCCTGCTGCCGTTGATGTTGAGGCTGGCTATAGTTGTCTCCATGTCGAAAGTATAGTGCAACCACCACCAGTAAACAGTTAACAAAAACTATGTACATATTTACTGGGAGGACGAGAGAGGGGCACAGAAGTCCCTCGCCCTCACCAGGAGTGCTCCCAGGAAGTTCCTGACTCGCTTTCGCTCGTTAACATCAAGCCCGGGCGCCTGGCGCGCAGCGTGGGCCGACCAGTAGACTCTTTCGAAGGAGCTCCAGCGGTCGAGCGCCAGTTGGGCTCTATCCCGGCGACTCCGAGTTTCCTCGACAAATTCCCGGAGTTCCTCGAGGGGGATGAGGGGGAGATCGGTGGGGGGCACCTGGGACTCGAAAATGTCGCTGGAGACGGACTCCGCGTCGTCCCCGGTGTCCGCCACCGATCCAGAACCCTCCTCCGGGAGGTCGCCTTCGGTCACCGACCCCTCCCCCACCGAGAGGATGGGGGCTGGTCCGGCACCGCCAACTGGCCTCAAACCTCCAGTGACCCCACCCCCAGGGTCACCTTCCGTATCTTCCTCGGCGCACCCCTTCCCGGAACGCCCCGAGTTCGGGTCGCCGGGCGGCAGAGGCTCGGGGCCCCGCTCCTCTCCCGACACCGGGACGCCCGGCTCCTCGGGGAAAAGGTCCTCCCCCAGGGCCAAGGCCCCCGGAAAAACAGTCTGGGAGGGAGGAGCGAGGATAACACCTTCCTCCCCTCCACCGCTCGACGACCCAATGTTAAAAAGAACGCGGCCGCCTGCACCATGGCCCGTGACGGTATTAAAATCCTCCCCAGGGGCTGGAGGAGTTATGGCGGTGGAAGGCCCGGCTGTCGCCCCTGGGGGTTTGGGCAGGTCAGGCCATGGTGCAGGACAGTGGGGAGACACCGTCGGCTCATCCCCTGGAGAGGGGCAGCGCCGCCGGCGCGCTGATGGGATTTCTCCCCCCTCCAAGGGCCGGCGCCTCTTCCCCAGAGAGACAGGGGGGGATTTATGGGTCTTCCCCTCCCCGCCCGCCTTGGTGGTCGTGGGGCCCGAGGTCCCTCCCCCCCGCCTTTCCCGGAATATGATTGGCTGGGGGAATGCAGGGGGCGTGGCCAGGGTGGAGAGGGTCAGCCGTGTCACTTCCTGCCCCGCCCCTGGTATATCAGGTGATGGCGGGCGGGGCAGGGGCCCAGTTCCCTCTCCGGGGCCCAGAGACACGGTCGCTGCAGGAAGTGGAGCAGCGATGGTTCCCCCCAGGTTAGTGCCAGGGGGTGGCTGGGTGGGGCGGGGCTCAGTTTCTGGAGGGGGGGTTGAAGCCCCAGGAGTTTCCTTAACGAGGTGGGGGTCGGTGTTGGGGTCGGGGTCAGTGGGGCCGGGATCAGGTACGTGTTTGGGGGTTCGGGGGTCAGGGTTCCCGCGCCGGGGTGACGCTGGCACGGCCGCAGGGGCATTGTCGTGCCGGGGCGGGGCAGGTCGTGGGTTATGTGGAGGGGAAGGGGAAGGGGATGGGGATAGGGTGGTCTCCCCGTGGGCGGGCTTGACGCGTAGCGTCTTCCTGAGCGCCTTCCGTTCGGTCGGACGCTCACCCCCCTCCCTGCCAGAGGCTGAGGCATTGGGAGCCTCTGGCTTAGCCCCCGGTGCCGGGGCTTGTGGTGTTGACTTTGGGGGAGGGGGAATGGGTGCGGCGGCACCACCCGCAGCCGTTGGTGTGGGCTGGGCAGCCTTCTGGGTGGGGCAGTTTTTTCTAATATGCCCCACCTCGCGGCACAGGTGGCACCGCACGCCGTCCGCCGTCCAGAAGGCGCGGTAGGCCGCGCCCTCGTGGAGGACGGTGAAGGATCCCTCCGTGACCTCCTCCCGGGCCAGGCAAATAAACACCTGGCGTCGGAAGGAGTACACGTGACGGAGGGTGGGGTCCTTAAGACCGAGCAGGAGCGGTTGAACACCTGACCGGATCTCCCCCAAGGTGTTGAGGTGGGGAAGAAGGAGCTCGCTGGCAATGAAGGGCGGGACGTTGGAGATCACGACTCTCTGGGCCGTGACCTCCAAAGGGTCGACTGGCAAATACGTCCCGCCCACAGTGAGCCCCCTCTCCACGGCCAGGTGGACCGCCTGCTCGGTCTTAAGAAAGAAGACGGCCTTCCCGTACATGCGGGCCGCAGCGACGATGGCCAGTGGGCCGACCACACCAGCCATGGCCTTACTGCAGGCCTCGATGGTCATGTTGGGATGGGGATAGGCCTTGACCCCCAGGCGTTTGGTCAGGTGCCTGAAGGGGGATGCGGTTGCGGCCGGGGTTGGGCCAGCCGAGCCCAAGGCAGCGGCTACCCCGGCGTAGGTCCGGCTGGGCCCTGCGACCTTCGGGCTCGCCATACTCCGTCGGCCCCCGGCAGCAGCGGTGGAGGTGGGCCTCTGGCAGTATTAGCGATGAAGTCCTTGGGGAGGTGCCCGAGGCCAGTCACCCGAGGCGAGTCCTAGGCAGCGGTGGTGGAGGCAGGCCTCAGGCAAGTCCTCGGCAGGCCCTCAATTGCAGTGTTGGGGGCAGGCCTGTTGGGGGGGGCCCCAAGACAAGTCCCAGGCAGCCCCAAAATTGAGTCCTGGGCAGCAGCGGTGGAGGTGGGCCTCGGGTCGCAGCAGTGGTGGAGGTTGTGGGGAGTGGCCTCAGGCGAGTCCCAGGCTGCAGTGGTGGAGGCAGGCCTCAGGCGACAGCAGTTGAGGCAGGCCTCTGTCGAGTCCCAGGCAGGCCCTTGGTTGGGGAGTGGCCTCAGGCAGTGGTGGTGGAGGCAGGCCTCAGGCGACAGCAGCAGTTGAGGCAGGCTCTGGCAAGTCCCAGGCTGGCCCTCGGTCCCAGCAGTGGAGGCAGACCTGTTGGGGAGGGATTCCCAGGCAAGTCCCAGGCAGCAGCGGTGGAGGTGGGCCTCAGGTCGTACCAGTGGTGGAGGTTGTGGGAAGGGGCCTCAGGCGAGTCCCAGGCAGCGGTGGTGGGGGCAGGCCCGTGTGGAGTCTCAGAGACCAGCAGTGGGTGTGGGCCCCAGGTCAGCTGCAACACTGACTTGACCTGGGCAAGGCCCAGGCTGCAGCTCCAAAACTAGGCCCAGGACTCCAAGCTCTCGCCTCCTTCTTCTCTCTTCTTTTCTCCGTCTTCCTCTTCTTGCACAGCTACACACTGCCACTGGTCCAGCCCAAGTGATAGATAAACACCCGAGTGCCCTTCACATCAAAGGGCAATGCTGTGTGATCAAAACAGTGAAGGGGAGGGCAAGGACTAAATTAAAATAGCGTTGGAGGGGGAAATGATGCACTCCACTCCCTGCGGCGCCCACCTCTCCCTGAACAACTCCAGGGTGTTGGTGGACACCGCGTGCTCCTTCTCCAAGGACACCCGGGCCCTAACGTAACCGCGGAAGAGGGGTAGGGACACTCCTTTTATTTTTTTTTTTTTTTTTTTCTTTTTTTTTTTTCTTTCTTTTTTTTTTCTTTTCTTTTTTTTCTAGCACCCATGGTGTGTGTGTGCAGCTGTGAGACACAGTGAGAGACATAAAGTGCACAAATCTTTATTTAATTTCCACCACCAGGAAAAGTAGGAAAACACCCGAGTGGCCTGTGACGAGCAGTGCCCTTCACATCAAAGGGCAACCACCTGGTTAAATTCCTTTTTTTTTTTTTTTTTTTTTTTTTTTTTCTGTTTATTTTCTTTTATTTTCTTTTTGTTAACCCCCACACTACCGCCTAACTGCGGTAGTGCTTATTTTCCCCAGCACCCATGGTGTGTGTGTGTGTAGTTTGTGAGACACAGTGAGAGACGCAAAGTGCACAAATCTTTATTCAATATCCACCACCAGGAAAAGTAGGAAAACACCCAAGTGGTCTGTGACAAGCAGTGCCCTTCACGTCAAAGGGCAATGCTGTGTGATCAAAACAGTGAAGGGGAGGGCAGGGACTAAATCAAAATAGAGTTGGAGGGGGAAATGATGCACTCCACTCCCTGCGGCGCCCACCTCTCCCTGAACAACTCCAGGGTGTTGGTGGACACCGCGTGCTCCTTCTCCAAGGACACCCGGGCCCTAACGTAACCGCGGAAGAGGGGTAGGGACACTCCTTTTATATCTGTCAGCCAGGGGTCCCTGATTGGAGCAGATTAACAGCCCCAATCAGGGAACTTATATTCTATGAGGTCCACCCGGCTGACCTCGTTACAACCACTACATTCCTCACCTTCAGAATTAAACACACTCCCGTATCGTCAAACTCTCCCAAGCCGAGGACATTTATTCTCTATCTCTCTCTCTCTCACTTTCTCTCTACAGATGCTGCCAGACCTGCTGAACATTTCAAGCATTTTCTGTTTTTACCTCTATCATTCAGAATGAGAGGTAGCTTTCTGCATTTCCATAACCATCTTTGTTAAGCATTCTCTTCCACAACTGGCAGTGGAAATGCAGTTGTTAATTTAAAATTGAACCAAGAGGTCCCGGTTTAAGTCCATTAAGAGTTGTGAACAAGTTGATTAGAAAAATAGGTTAACTTAAAAAAATTAAGGAATTATAGATCAAAGGCAGGTATATGGAAAGGAAAACACAGAACTTTGGGCAGTATGATGGCTCAGTGGTTGGCACTGCTGCCTCACAGCGCCAGGGACCTGGGTTCGATTCCTGCCTCGGGCGACTGTCTGTGTCGAGTTTGCACATTCTCCCTGAATCTGCATGGGTTTTGCTCCAGTTTCCTCCCACAGTCCAAAGCTGTGCAGGTTACATGGATTAGCCATGCTAAATTGCTCATAGTGTCTAAGGATGTGTAGGCTAGGTGGATTAGCCAGAGGAAATGCTGGATTACAGGGTTAGAGTAGGGTGTGGGTCTGTGTGGGATACCTTTCGGAGGGTCAGTGTGAACCCATTGGGCCAAATAACCTGCTTGTGTACTGTAGGGATTCTATTCTATGAACTATTATTAACTGTGGATGCTGGAAATCAGAACTCAGTTCTGAGGAAGGGTCACTGGACTCGAAACATTAACTCTCCTTTCTCTCCATAGATGATGTCAGACCAGCTGAATATTTACAGCAATTTGTATTTTTGTGGAAAGTGTATGGAGTTAGGCTGCAGATCAGCCATGATCCCATTGAATTGTGGAACCTGTTCAAATGGGCAGGTGTCTAGTATGCATCTTCTTAGCACTGTGGCTTCATAAGATCAGGGACCTGGGTGCGATTCCTGTGTCAGGTAATGGTCTGTGTGGAGTTTGCACTTTCTCCTGTTTTCTGCGTGGGTTTCCTCTGGGTGCTCCAGTTTCCTTCCACCGTTCAAAGATGTAGAGGTTAGGTGGATTGGTCAGGTTAGCTTCTCCATAGGGTTTAGGGATGTGTAGGTTGGGTGGATTAGCCACGTGAAACGTGGCGTTATAGGGGCAGGGGCGACATTGTTCGGAAGGTTGGTACAGATCTGAGAAGCTGAATAGCGTCGATCTGCACTGTAAGGGTTCCATAGGAGGGTCTCATTTTAGTTTTGCTAGACTTTGAGACAAAGGAGAAAGAGATTTGGTGTAAAATGAGGTAGAATACAGACTGCTTGTGGACGGAAATAGGAGAAGCAGCAGGCATGGATCTTACAACAATCATACAAATTCCTGCCGCCTCTTTCAGACAAATAACATCACCGCAATGACTGTTTTTTTTAGACCATAATGTTATGGACCAGACCAAACCAAGCAGTGGTTAGCACTGCTGCCTCACAGCGCCAGAGACCCGGGTTCAATTCCTGCCTCAGGCGACTGACTGTGTGGGGTTTGCACATTCCCCCCGTGTCTGCGTGGGTTTCCTCCGGGTGCTCCGGTTTCCTCCCACAGTCCAAAGATGTGCAGGTTAGGTGAATTGGCCATGCTAAATTGCCCATAGTGTTAGGTAAGGGGTAAATGTAGGGGAATGGGTCTGGGTGGGTGAGCTTCGGTGGGTCGGTGTGGACTTGTTGGGCCGAAGGGCCTGTTTCCACACTGTAAGTAATCTAATCTAATCTAATAACCCTCTCAAAATAGAATTAAGAAGATAGTCTGGGCCACACCTTTCCCTTATCATAGATTCCCTATAGCATCGAAGCAGACAATTCAACCCATCAATCCTCTAAAGAGCATCCCACCCAATCCCTGTAACCTTGTATTTCCCATGGCTAATCCACTTAGCCTACACATCATTAGATTATGGAAGGAACCCCAAGTATATAAAGGAAGAAATACAAGCTCCACATCGACAGTTGCAACATTTAAGAGGCATTTGGCTGGGTATATGAATAGGAAGGGTTTGGAGGGACATGGGCCGGGTGCTGGTAGGTGGGACTAGATTGGGTTAGGATATCTGGTCAGCATGGATGGGTTGGACCGAAGAGTCTGTTTCCATGCTGTACATCTCTATGACTCTATGACAGTTGCCCGAGGCTGGGATAGAACCTGGATCCCTCGTACTGTGAGGCAGCTGTGCTAATAAAACTGCTATTGTGCTGCTCCTTATTCTAAAGGCAAGTGACAGATGTTGCGTTCCAGAGTGCAATTTGATTGCTTTAAGACCATAAGACCATAAGACATAGGAGTGGAAGTAAGGCCATTTGGCCCATCGAGTCCACTCCGCCATTCAATCATGGCTGATGGGCATTTCAACTCCACTTACCAGCGTTCTCCCCGTAGCCCTTAATTCCTCGAGACAACAAGAATCTATCAATCTCGGCCTTGAAGACATTTAGCGTTCCGGCCTCCACTGCACTCTGTGGCAATGAATTCCACAGGCCCACCACTCTCTGGCTGAAGAAGTGTCTCCGCATTTCTGTTCTGAATTGACCCCCTCTAATTCTAAGGCTGTGTCCACGGGTCCTAGTCTCCTTGCCTAACGGAAACAATTTCCTAGCGTCCACCCTTTCCAAGCCATGTATTATCTTATACGTCTCTATTAAGTCTCCCCTCAATCTTCTAAACTTCAACGAATACAATCCCAGGATCCTCAGCCGTTCCTCATATGTTAGACCTACCATTCCAGGGATCATCCGTGTGAATCTCCGCTGGACACGTTCCAGTGCCAGTATGTCCTTCCTGAGGTGTGGGGACCAAAACTGAACACAGTACTCCAAATGGGGCCTAACCAGAGCTTTATAAAGTCTCAGTAGCACATCTCTGCTTTTATATTCCAACCCTCTTAAGATAAGAGACAACATTACATTCGCTTTCTTAATCACGGACTCAACCTGCATGTTTACCTTTAGAGAATCCTCGACTAGCACTCCCAGATCCCTTTGTACTTTGGCTTTACTAATTTTCTCACCATTTAGAAAGTAGTCTGTGCTTTTATTCTTTTTGCCAAAGTGCAAGACCTCACACTTGCTCACGTTAAATTCCATCAGCCATTTCCTGGACCACTCTCCCAACGTGTCTAGATCCTTCTGTAGCCTCCCCACTTCCTCAGTACTACCTGCCTGTCCACCTAACTTCGTATCATCGGCAAACTTCGCCAGAATGCCCCCAGTCCCCTCATCCAAATCATTAATATATAATGCGAATAGCTGTGGCCCCAACACTGAACCCTGCGGGACACCGCTCGTCACCGGCTGCCATTCTGAAAAAGAACCTTTTATCCCAACTCTCTGCCTTCTGTTAGACAGCTAATCCTCAATCCATCCCAGCAGCTCACCTCGAACACCATGGGCCCTCACCTTGCTCAGCAGCCTCCCGTGTGGCACCTTATCAAAGGCCTTTTGAAAGTCTAGATAGACCACATCCACTGGGTTTCCCTGGTCTAACCTACTTGTTACCTCTTCAAAAAAATTCCAACAGGTTTGTCAGGCATGACCTCCCCTTACTAAAACCATGTTGACTTGTTCTAATCCGACTCTGCTCTTCCAAGAATTTAGAAACCTCATCCTTACGGATGGATTCTAGAATTTTACCAACAACCGAGGTTAAGCTGATTGGCCTATAATTTTCCATCTTTTGTCTTGATCCTTTCTTGAACAAGGGGGTTACAACAGCCATCTTCCAATCATCCGGGACCTTTCCTGACTCCAGTGACTCTTGAAAGATCTCAACCAATGCCTCTGCTATTTCCTCAGCCACCTCTCTCAGAACTCTAGGGTGTATCCCATCGGGGCCAGGAGATTTATCATTTTTAAGACTTTTTAACTTTTCTAGCACTATCTCTTTCATAACGGCAACCATACTCAACTCAGCCCCGTGACTCCCTTTAATTTTGGGGATATTACTCATGTCTTCCACTGTGAAAACTGACGCAAAGTACTTGTTAAGTTCTCCTGCTATTTCCTTATCTCCCAGCACTAGGCTTCCTGCATCAGTTTGAAGTGGCCCAATGTCTACTTTTGCCTGTCGTTTGTTTCTTATGTACTGAAATAAACTTTTACTGTCATTTCTAATATTACTGGCTAGCCTACCTTCATATTTGATCTTCTCATTTTATTACACTCTTTGTTATCCTCTGTTTGTTTTTGTATCCTTCCCAATCTTCTGATTTCCCACTGTTCTTGGTCACTTTATAGGATCTCTCTTTTTCTTTAATACATTTCCTGACTTCCTTTGTCAGCCATGGTTGTCTAATCCCTCTCCGGATAATCTTTCTTTTCTTGGGGATGAACCTCTGTACAGTGTCCTCAATTATACCTACAAACTCCTGCCATTTTTGCTCTACTGTCTTCCCGGTTAGCCTCTGCTTCCAGTCTATTTTTGTCAGTTCCTCTCTCATGCCCTCATAATTACCTTTATTTAACTGTAACACCATTACATCCGATTTTGCCTTCTCTCTTTCAAACTCCAGACTGAACTCTACCATATTATGATCGCTACTTCCTAAGGGTTCCCTTACTTTAAGATCTTTTATAGAGTCTGGTTCATTGCAAAGCACTAGGTCCAGAATAGCCTGCTCCCTTGTGGGCTCCATGACAAGCTGTTCCAAAACGCCATCCTGTAAGCATTCCATGAATTCCCTTTCTTTGGATCCACGAGCAACATTATTTACCCAGTCCACCTGCATATTGGAGTCTCCCATGATCAATGTGACTTTGCCTTTCTGACATGCCTTCTCTATTTCCCGGTACATGTTGCGTCCCTGGTCCTGACCACTGTTAGGAGGTCTATACACAACTCCAATTATGGTTTTTTTTACCTTTGTGGTTCCTCAATTCCACCCACACAGACTCCACATCATCTGACGCTATGTCATTCGGTGCCATAGATTTAATTTTGTTCTTAACTAACAAGGCAACCCCACCCCCTCTGCCCACCTCTCTGTCTTTTCGATAAGTTGAAAAACCATGGAGGTTTAACTGCCAGTCCCGACCCCCCTGTAACAAAGTCTCTGTGATGCCTACCACATCATAATCATTCACTATTATCTGTGCCATTACTTCATCGGCTTTGTTATGAATGCTACAAGCATTCAGGTAAAGTGCCTTAATGCTAACTTTCTTATCATTAGAGATATTGGAAGTCATATGATGTCCTAAGTTATCCTTGCTTTTTTCTGCATTCTCAGTCTGCCTCAATTTCAAATCCGCCTGGACACATGCTATGCTGCTGCTTATCTTTCCATTTAACTCCATACTCCCTGTCGCTTTCACTTTCCCTTCCCCCCAACCCAGAAGTTTAAAGTCCTACTGACCACCCTATTTATCCTCTTCACTAGAACATTGGTACCTGATCGGTTCAGGTGGAGACCGTCCCAACGGTACAGATCCCCCCGTTCCAAAACTGATGCCAATGCCCCATGAAGTGGAATCCCTTTTTCCCACACCAATCCCTTAGCCACGTGTTTACTTGCCTAATTTTCTTGTCCCTATGCCAATTGGCACGTGGCTCGGGCAGTAATCCGGAGATTATGACCCTTGAGGACCTGTGCTTCAATTTCCTGCCTAGTGCTTTGTAATCCCCAAACAGGTCCTCCACCCTAGTCTTGCCTATGTTGTTAGTACCAACGTGGACCACAACAACTGGATCCTCCCCCTCCCGCTCCAATATCCTTTCAAGCCGGTCGGAGATGTCCCGCACCCTGGCACCGGGCAGGCAACAAACCATGCGAGACTTCCGATCTGGCTTGCAAAGGATACTATCTGTCCCCCTAATTATAGAATCCCCTATAACCACTACTTGTCTATTAGCTCCCCCCTCTTGAATGGCCTTCTGCACCATGGTGCCTTGGTCAGTTGGCTCATCCTGTCCAGAGCCCTTTTCCTCATCCGAACAGGGAGCAAGAATCTCGTACCAGTTGGACAAGGTCAAGGGCTGAGGCTCCTCCACTCCTGAACTCAGGTCCCCCCTACCTGCCTCACTTACAGTCACACTCTGATGTGCCTGATCACTAGCTGAATGTGAATTACTTAATCTCCCAGGTGTGACTGCCTCCTGAAACAAAGCGTCCAGGTAACTCTCCCCCTCCCGGATGTGCCGCAGTGTTTGAAGCTCAGATTCCAGATCATCAACTCTCTTCCAGCAACCAACACTTGCTGCAGATGTGGTCACTGCCATTCACAATGGGATCAGCCAGCTCCCACATCATACAGCTACAGCACATCACCTGCCCAGCCATCTCTGCTTAGTTAATTACTTAGTTACTTTGTACAAGTTTGAGTTAGAATACTTTCTGATATCTCTCTGCTATAGTTTTTCCCTAAAAAAGGAATTAACATACATACACACAAAAAAAAGTAAATTTTTAACTAGTCACTGGTAAAGAAATAAAAAATCCTTACCTTAAAAAAAAACCAGAGTAGTTAAGAAGGTTAGAGGAGGAGGGTGGGTGGGAGATACTACAGGTGTAGAATCTCGGGTTTAGCTGCCTTCCTGAGTTGTATACTCATTGTTTTCCTTCCCGGCTGCCCCTCTGCTCGCCGTCACTTCCTCTGCTGCTCCCGCTCTTTCTGAGAAGAGAGAGAGAAAAAAAACACCGCTACCCGCTACAGGTAAGTAATTTTAAAACAAACTGTCTTACCTTAGCTGTAGTTTCCCGGGTTCGTTTTTACTCAGCTGCTGCTCCCACTCAAAATCTTAACTACCAGTCTTAAGGCAAAACACACTTTATTCAGACACTATTGTTAAAATACAACAAAAGAAAGAATTGGAATAATTTAACATTTTTGAGAAACTTAACAGAATAGTAGATTATTAAACTAAACCAAAATATTGTAACATTCCATAAACACAACCTTGGCAGAGGCAAATTCAGTAAAATAGATTGTCTCATATGCATTTCTAGCTGCAGCAAAAGAACCCAGCTTTTAGCCACAGCAGACAGAAGAATAAAGCTTCCACATCAGCTCAAGTCCCCAGCAACTGCTATTGAGAACTAAAACTAAAATTCCTGGCTCTATTGGAGTTTGACCCCACCCGTTCAGGTTGTTTCTATTGTTCCAACTTAAAAAAATACTGAAGGCCTCACAAGCTGTTTAATTGCTTTGAGCAGACTGATCCGTATCTCTGTCTCAAACTTTAAAACAAAGGGACAAAATGCACCTCTTGAAGCCATAGTATCATCACAATACTATTTTAGGAAAAGACTATTAACAGAAGATGTGTTTTCACACAGAAGTAAAATAGCTAACCACTTTCTAATGGTGGGGGGGGGGGAATTGTATTCACTTTGGATAAACTTAATGTTATTTGAGTACGTGTGCCCATATAAATAGTACATTGCTGCACGGTGATCAGATTAACTTGTTCTTGAGCATTCTGCCATCAGTGTTTCACTCATCTTTAACTACTTTGCTGTAATTTGAACCTGCTTTTTATGCAGTACAGAATATATTAAGACAGTCAAGTCTCTATGGATTAAGTTACCAGCCTGATAGATGGACCCAGAAAATGGCAAGAGATTTGGAGCAGTTATATTAAAAGCAGCATTAATCCTAGTTGAGTTCACTGTTCAGATATTTCACCTTTTATTTTATGCAGTGAGTCGTAATGACAGGCTGCCCATGAGGGTGGTGGAAGTGTAGATGTTCAATCATTTCGGGAGGAAATTAGGTGGGTGCCTGAGGGAGATACACACACAGGCCTTCTGAGATTGAGTGGGAATGGGACTGAAAGGACTCTCCACTGAGGGCTGGCATGGACTCAATGGACTGAATGGCCTATTTCAGTGCTGCCGTGATTCATTATGAAAACATCCACCATGGAACACCTTGCGAAGAAACCTAAAAAAGTGTCCATCTCTTCAAAAATACATATTTTACACCCCATTCCAAACCCTTCCACTGTTGTTGCACATTGTTACTCATTTTTCAGAAATCAGTCATAACTCAGTTGGTTTCCATTGAGTTATGAGTTATGAAGGTTATGAGTTGAAGTTTCATTCAAGGATGTGAAAATAAAGGTCCAGATTTTTCTTTATTGATTCATGGGATGTGGGTGTCACTGTCTCAGCCAGCAGTTATAGCACATCTGTAGTTGTGCTTGAGAAAGTGGGGTTGAGCTGCCTTGGTGGCTGTTGCAACCCAATTGGTGTAGATCCCCAAAGCCATATAAAAAGGATGTTCTTCAATTAGCTTCACGAAAGCCTTACTTCTGTTCCTTTTCATTGTGCTGTTTGTGGAAGCTGGTTCTGTTGAATTGGCTGCTACATTTCCTACATTACAACCTTTCAAAAAATAGCTTATTGGCTGTAAAACATACTGGGATACCCTGCCGTGGCTAACTGCACTATATAAAGGTAAGTCTTTTTTAAATCTTAAAACAGTTACAGTGCCAGAATGAGCAGTGCCCCATTGGAGAAGCTGGGATACAAACAGATGACACCCAACTGTCCCATTCTCGAAATTACTGCAAAGCCTCAGTCTGTCTCAATCTTTCCTGATGGCCTTAGGATATAATTAGCATTGAATTATCTTTCCTACAACAATATAAAGACTAAAAGGTCAGATGTATGTCAATCAAAACTGCAAGTGTGCATTTTCCTTTGTTTTAATAAAATCTATTTAATCTGTGTCTGATTCCTCTCTTCCTTTCCTTCCTGGTATAATCGACAGGCATTAAAGGTTTCCTCTCTCCTACTTCCAATTAATTCTATTGGCATCCTACACTGTGAATCTTGCCCCTCTGAATTTATAAATATGGGGCTGGTGAAATAGAATGGCAGAGGTTTTACATCAAGACAACACGAAACAGGTGAGACCCAAAATAGGAGAATGATACAAAGAGATGATCCCACAATCTGCATTCCTACATTTCCTTTGCAGGGAACACTGGGAAATCTGTAGCCTTCAGCCTCTGATTTTCCATTTATTAATTTCAGTAGATGGAAATCACTGGCTGCAGGGAATGATTTTTCAGTTTGTCCTTTTAGTGGCTCCCAATCATTGATTCAGACCTTACATTTCCAAGGGGTATAGTCATGGGCATAAACTGCATTGCACCAAGAAACTGACTTGACTCCTACTTGCATCTACAGACATTCAGGATAAAATCAGTTGATTCAAATTAAGGGAGTAATTATTCCTGCTCCACTCCCTTCAATTATTTGTACTGGTAAAGTAAATTGCAACGTTACATTATGAACGAGGGAGAATGTCAAAACCCAGTACACACACAATATACCTTAACTATCCACTTTCAAGTTGATTCATCTTCCAAATGTCTGCAAATGATGAACTACCTGCTTTGTTTGCAATGAAAATTTGGATATAATATGGAAGAAATATCTTCAGGGTAAAAAGAGAATTTTAAAAACCTATGGATGTGGTCCCAATTGCAATATTTAAAAGAAATTTGGATAAGTACATGAATAGGAAAGGTTTTGGGGTGATATGGGCCAGGAGCAGGCAGGAGGGACTAGTTTAGTTTGGGATTATGCTCAGCATGGACTGGTTGAACCGAAGGGTCTGTTTCTATGACTCAATAACTATGACTCTATGAAAAAAAGTTGTTTTTGTTCTGAATGGATCTACTGAGCACGGTTTTATACAGGGATAGGGGAAGTGATGCTGGTGTAGTGGCCGTGTCACCTAACAAGTAACAGAGAGGGCCCAGGCTAGTGCTCTGGGGCCATGAATTTAAATCCCACTATGGAAACTGGTGGGATTCAAAATCAATTACTACACCATGGAATTAAACACAGTGCCATTAATGGTGTGCCAGAAAAGAATGATTGCCATTTTTAAAAACGCACCTTGATCACAAATGTTTTTTTAATGGAAATGAGCCACACATACCTGGTCTTGTGTACAGGTGACTGCAGACCCACAGCAGTTTGGTTGGTTCTCAGACAGCTACCTTCTCTCTGAGATGGCCTTTCCAGCTGCTTTGCTGAAGAGCTGTTAAAGCCAGGCAACAAGTGCTGACCTTGCTAGCTTTACCTATGAGGAATGTGTTTTTTAAAAAAAAAGATGTCCAACGAGCCAGCCAGGGTAGTCATAGAGTCATAGAGATGTACAGCATGGAAACAGACCCTTCGGTCCAACCCGCCCATGCCGACCAGATATCCCACCTGCCAGCACCCAGCCCATATCCCTCCAAACCCTTCCTATTCATATACCCATCCAAATGTTTTTTAAATGTTGCAATTGTACCAGCCTCTATCACATCCTCTGGCAGCTCATTCCATACATGCACCGCCCTCTTCGTGAAAAAGTTGCCCCTTAGGTCTCTTTTATACCTTGCCCCTCTCACCCTAAACCTATGGCCTCTAATTCTGGACTTCCCCACCCCAGGGAAAAGACTTTGCCTATTTACTCTATTCATGCCCCTCATAACCTCTATAAGGTCACCCTTCAGCCTCCGACCCTCCAGGGAAAACAGCCCCAGCCTGTTCAGCCTCTCCCTATAGCTCAAATCCTCTAACCCTGGCAACATCCTTGTAAATCTCTTCTGAACCCTTTCAAGTTTCACAACATCTTTCCGATAGGAAGGAGACCAGTAGTGTTGAGATTCCTAAAATTTCCTCTGTTTTTAGCTGACTGACTGGATTGATCAATGCAAATTGTGTTGGAGTTGGTGGGAGATTCCTGGAAACTGACCCAGTAATGCCAAAGGCCTAGTGAAAATATCCATGTCAAGGGTGATGTGTGATTGGAAAGGTGAACCTGGAGGTAATGTATTGAATTGATCATTTATTTCACTCTTCTCCAGCTTGGTAACATTTCCAGAGATGTCAGACTCAGGAGTTACAGTTCCTGCAAAATGAATTGTGAGCTACACTATACAATATGTTTTGGAGTAAATGTTAATGGGTCTGGAACTGGTTTAATTTCTGCCAGGATTCACTGGGTTAAAGGACTTCAGGTGGAAGCAGATTGGAAAGTTGGACTGTGATAGAATATGAGCTTCTTTTTAAAAAGTGTTTGGCATTCCTTTTGTTATGTGTTTAGCCGCAAAGTTTCATCACTTACCATCAATCATTTATTTCTTTATGAGATGGAATCAAAACTGCTCTCCCTCACTCTCTCTCTAAGTCCTGAGCTCCTGTCCAAACTGCACTGATGGGATAAATATCTCCTTTCTCTGGCAGCTTCTGATGACTCTGAAATGAAATGAGCTCTGGCAGTCCCACCCCAGCTCCCAGTGACTGCGAGCTCACAGCTCAGAACGGCTCTCACAATTAACAGAAAGGAAAGTAACATTGTAAAACAGGCATCGGAATACTGAAACCAAGATAAACGCAAACGTTTAAATCCATTATTGTCATTAGATTACAGCGGTTGTGTACTTGCGATGGGTTCCCCCTTTGGGTTTGAATCTTGCAGTCAATAAATCACAATATCCTGAAACAGAGCCAAGCTGCGCATTAGTGTGCAGTTTTGTAACGCAGCTGAGCTTGATGTCGTGACTACTGGCAATCCATTATGCTCCAGTTGTTGGATTACAATGAATAGTGAGCCATAAACGGTCATGAGCTGCTCAGGGTTTTAGTGGAGAGAAAATGCCATGAAAATGATACTTTTAGTGGAAATGCATTTCTTGTACAACATGACTGTGTACTGGTCAACAGGGTTTAATGGAATGCTCACAGCTTCAACCTTAAGCTTTACGAGTTGCTTCCTCTGCTCTTGAAGTACCTTACAGCTGTCAGATTGTTAAAGATATAAGTAAAGATGCTATCGTCCTCTTGGACTATAGGGCTGCATTCTCATTAGAGAGAGAGACTGGTGATGATTTAGTCTGAGGGACATCTCAGGCAAGGGGACAGGTTGAGAATAACTGAGTGGTTCTGAAATTATAGTCACAAAATTCTGCGGTTAAGGCTAATTTTTTCCTGCATTGTTTTGCAAATGGAATTTCCACATGTTGCTGATAGATTTACCCAACTTCATTGGAGAGCTGCCTCCATGGGGCCTCTTGCATGCCAATCATATTTTATAACTCTCAACAACCCTTTGCTTGCCGTGCTACTCAGATCCATCCAACATCCGATTGCTCCTCTTCTACCTTTGGAGCCTCTTTCATTATACCCTTCACAGTCTCAGCAGGCCAGCTGCAGTACAGTTTCCCGTATAAAAGGAATGACAGAACAGTGATAGCACCAAAGACAAAAGTGGGTTAAAGTCCCACAGAATTAGAGACAGGAGAAATTAAGGGGCGGCACGGTGGCTCAGTGGTTAGCGCTGTTTCCTCACAGCGCCAGGGACTCAGGTTCAATTCCAGCCTTGGGCGACTGTCTGTGTGGAGTTTGTACGTTCTCCCAGTGTCTGCATGGGTTTCCTTCGGGTGCTCCAATTTCCTTCCACAATCCAAAGATGTGCAGGCCAGGTGAATTGGCCATACTAGTGTTAGGCGCATTAGTCAGAAGTAAATGTAGAGTGGTAGGGGAATGGGTCTAGGTGGGTTACTCTTCAGAGGGTCAGTGTGGACTTGTTGGGCTGAAGGGCCTGTTTCCATACTGTAGGGAATCTGATCTAAAGTAGCAGAAATATTAGAGAAGTGGAATTGGGCTGGGCTTCTCCCATGGGTTGTTATTTTAATACACTCATGGGGATCTGAGTATCACTGGCTGAGCCAGCATGCATTGCCTGTCCCTAATTAACCTTGAGAAGGTGATAGTAGAACATAGAACATTACAGCGCTGTACAGACCTTTATGTGGCCCTTTATGTGGCACCAACCTGTGGAACCGATCTGAAGCCTATCTAACCTACACTATTCCATTTTCAGCCATATGCCCATCCAATGGCCATTGAAATGCCCTGAAAGTTGGCGAGTCTACTACTGTTGCAGGCAGTGCGTTCCATGCCCCTACTACTCTTTGAGTAAAGAAACCCCCTGTGACATCTGTCCTACATCTACCATCCCTCAATGTAAAGCCATGTCCTCTTGAGCTAGCCAGGTGAGCTGCCTTCTTGAAGTGCTGCAGTATGTTTGGGTGTAGATAGACCCACAATGCTGCTGGGGGGGGGAGGGGGCTGGGTTTCCAGGTTTTGACCAAATCCAGACGTGGTGACTACATGCAGCTTGGTAATGGCTTCAGTGTGGTTGCCAGGCAATTTTACACAAGGCATGATTCCCCCACCCTCCCCCTACCCTGCTGTCCCCTACAACTCCCCACCTTCATACAAGCACTGCATTCAATGCTGGTCTTCTTGCTCTAGGAAAGATGTTGTGAAACTTGAGAGGGTTCAGAAAAGATCTACGAAGATGTTGCTGCAATTGGAGGCTTTGAGCTATAGGAAGAGGCTGAATAGGCTGGAACTAATTTCCTTGGAGTGTTGAAGGGTGAGGGGTGGCCTTACAGAGGTTTATAAACTCATGAGAGGCATGGATAGGGTGAATAGCCAACGTCTTTTCCCCAGGGTAGGGGTGTCCAAAACCAGAGGGCATTGGTTTAAAAGTGGGAGGGGAAAAATTTAAAAGGGGCCTAAGGGGCAACATTTTCATATAGTTGGTGGTACGTGTATGGAATGAGCTGCCAGAGGAGATGGTGGAGGCTGGTACAGTTACAACATTTAAAAAGCATCTGGATGGGAATGTGAATAGGAAGGGTTGAGGGGGATATAGGTCAAATGCTAGCGGATGGGGTTAGATTAATTTAGGATACCTGGTTGGCATGATGAGATGGACTGAAGGGTCTGAATCCATGCTGTACAACTCTATGACTCTAACTCACCCAAACCACCCCCATGTTCGGGCCTAAATGTAGGATCCTGACAAGGGGAGGAGTGGGGGAGAGTTTGCCATTGAGAGAATACATAGTGAAAGGTAGCCTTCCTTGTCAGGAGACGTGGGTGCTGCTGAGGGAGGCATGAGAGTGAGGAGGTGCATCGAAATGGAAGCAGCCTGCTGTGTGGGCCAATAGGAGTCTGGATTAAGCTGTAACCAGAATGTCTTTATTACTAGCCTCATGCAGGGGAAAGGCTTCAACAAATAGCAAGCTGTCCAAAATTTTCAGCGACAGCAGATTAATTGATGTGGTGGTTTCAGGAGGAACTGTGCTTAATAACATAACCAGGGAAAGAAAAACAACTTTCCACTGTGGTGACCTTTCACTCCCTATGCTGCTGAACAGGATTTAAAAACAAAAAGATCAGAAGTGTTTGGGCCATCAATGTGGACAGGAAATTGCTTCTCCACGGGGCCATTTCAACCCTTATGGCTCTGTCACTGGGTGTTAGAGAAAGGTCATGATGGCAGAATGCATACAACGTGGAGAAACGTGAATGTTTTCGATGGTGAGAGACTGGGAAATGCTGGTATTCAGAGGCAACTGGGCTACATTGCACACACATCACAGAAAGTTAATTATCAGTTATAGAGACATACGGCATGAAAACAGACCTTTCGATCCAACCATCCCATGCTGACCATAATCCCCCTCTGATCCTGTCCCTGATGTTAACTACCAAAGGCTAAAGCATGTATATCCAGCAGCCAATGAGAATTCTGCTGGATCTGGATCTCCAAAGCAACACCAATCTGTCCATGGAGACAGGCGGATGGTTGAAAACCGGTGAAAACATTGTACAATGGTGTTGGTGTACTCCTCCAACCTTCGATCCAGTTTCCTGAGTGTCTCCAACAAACCTGCCTGCTCCTTCTGTGTCCGTCTGCATATTTTATTGAGAACGTTAATGGCTGACGCCATGAGGTCTTCTCCTGCCTGGGCCTGAGCAGGTGCTCGGTCTCTGCCAGTCTTCCAAGTGCCAGCAGCCTGAGCAATTCATTCTCTGTCAGCTGTGATGATGTGGCAGTGGCAAGCTCCTCAGAAAGTGCCCCTGGGTCTAATCTGGATAAAGTACCCCCTGAGGTGTCAGTGCCTGAGCTGGTGGATGATGCACGAGGCATTCTTTGTGGTACTTCCTCTGAGGGATCTGGGTCTTCTTCCTCAGAGAGGGAGGAGGAGCTGGTGTTTGCAGGGAATGCTGTCTTGTCGGAGGAGGCTGTGTTGGTGCTGGCCATGCCTGCAGAGGATGAGAGAGGGTATGAACTGAGTGATAGGAGTAGGGGCTTGAGCATGTTAAGGTACATTCTTTGCACTGATAATGGAAGGGCAGCACTGCACATTTTATTGGATCTAACTTTGTAGCTGCAAAATGGGGGTCTTGATATCACCAGAGGAGTATGGACTCTCACCTCGAAGTGGGATGCTGATCATGTTGGCCACCCCATTACCTGTCTTGGCCGAATAGCAGGCCATTTTCTCCAAGAATGAGAGAGAAAGGGTTCAACTGAGATGGAAGTGGATGGCACAGAAGTTAGTGGTAGTGCTGATGGGGGAAAATGTGTGAGTGAGTTAGGAGTACAGAGGGTAGGAAAGGTTAGTAATTTAGGGGAAAGCCTGGGCAAGAGCCATTGAGAGAAGATGCTGCGTCCATTATTGATCCTTAGTGAGAGGTGGGTGCAGTACTAGAGTGAGAGTGATTGTAAGATCACAAAGTGAGGATGGTGACACTGAGAATCATAGAGTTATAGAGTCATACAGGCACAGAAACAGACCCTTTAGTGCAACCCATCCATGCTGACCAAGTTTCCCAAACTAAATTGGTCCCACCTTCCTGAATTTAGCCTAAATCCAACTAATCCTTTCCTATTCATGTACCTATCCACATGTCTTTTAAATGTTGTAGCTCTACCTGTATCAATACTTCATTCCACATATGAACTAGCTTCTGTGTAAAAACATTGCCCCTCAGGTCCCTTTTAAATCTTTCTCCTCTCATCTTAAAAATCTGACCCCTAGTTTTGAACGCACCCACCCTGGAGAAAAGACCTTTGTTATTCACCTGCTCTATGCTCCTCTTGATTTTATAAACCTCTATAAGGTCACCCCTCAAGTTCCTACGCTCTAGTGAAAAATTCCCAGCCTATCCAGCCTCTCCTTATAAAGAAAATCCTTCAGTCCAGGCAACATCCTGGTAAATCTGATCCCTTTCCAATTTAGTAACTTCTTTCCTATAAGAGGACAACCAGAACTGCACACAGTACTGCAAAAAATGGCCTCACCGACCATAACATGAGTCCCGACTTCTATACTCACTGGTCTGAACAATGAAGACAAGTGTGCTAAAGAGGAGAGCTTACTCTAGATGACAGCTTTTACCTGCATTTCTCTGTGTTCCTGCAAACCATGGAAATGGCATTGACCCTGGTGGCAGGCTCTGGGTCTGCAGTCTCCATGGTGATGCAGATGGAAGTTGGCAGCTCTCCTCTCCATTACTGCACCCAGCAGTAGCGAGTATGAGGTAGCGTGAGAATGGAGCTGTGGAGGCGTGATGTCTACTGACTGAGGTGATCACCACAACATTGCGCACGAGAAACCTGTTAAAGCTCATGGTGGAAAATCCTCTGAAATTCACCAAAATGGACGCTCAGTGAAATGTTGGGGAAAATTCCACTCCATCATCATTTACTTCTAGTTTGTCAGTGTTCTTCTCTGCATTCCTCACTTAATCATTCCAGGCTCAAAATATATTCTCCATTCTCTTCCCCCATCTTTCCACATTATCTTTCTTGCATCACCACAGACACACACACACACACACACACACTCGCACACTGTTGAATGGCCTCACAAACTTTTAACATTCCACTGTACCTATGTTTTTGTTTTTGCTGCTGTTTACCTATTATTTACTGATCTATGTTACTTAACTCTGTGATCTGCCTGTATTGCTTGCAAGACAAAGCTTTTCACTGAGCCTTGGTACATGTGACAATAAATTCAATTCAGTTCAATTCAATTCAATTCGATTCAATTCAATCACCATTAGGATTTACAGTCAGACACTAAAACATTGTGCCCTGTTTGGCACTGGGGCTAAATCTGTGAATAGGCCTCTTGCTGAGAGTTGGTGCTTGCAGGGATTTTGGAAGTTTCAGATCTGCAGCTGTGAGTTTCCATCTTGCTGCATGAATGGATGTGAACTCAGGGTTCTGGGCTGCTGGATTCCTGATCGGTGCTCCCAATGGGCACTATTCCTCACTGGGAATCAGTCCTGGTCTATAATGTGAATTACTTATCATCCATCTAAACATTGGGCTTCCTCTGCCTCCAACAGACTTCAAACTTAATCACTGCTTCCTAATGTGCTTCTTGCTCTAATTGTTTTGTACATTGCTGGTTTCCTGCACTGTGGGATCTTGCCCTTTTGCCCTGTTTTCTGAAAGAAATCATGTAGCCCTGTCAATAGTAAGCACAACCTTAATTTATGGTGGTTCGTTATGTATTGGATAACATCTATTTACTATACTGTGATAAGCAGAAGACAAAGATGCAGGAACAAATGAAACCTTGTCATCAAAACCTAACTGCTAATAATCATGTCACAGCCAGAAACAATATTGTTGTTTTTCTCTGGTGAGGCTTTTGTTTGACCTTCAGAAGAGATTTGTTAAATTAAGAGTTTTCTCCTCAACTAGAAAGAGTAGAACAATCCTATCATTTTGTTTTTGCAGTTAAAATAGCATCTAAACTTTTTGAAGTGACCAGATTGGCAGTAATCACAAAAGCAAGAAAAACACTTAATCAGCTCACTAACTTGGGATTGTGCAATGAGGTTGCCGAATTACTGACATGTACAAACTGCTTTAACAAGAAGATCACTCTACAACTATTTGACAACAAATGGAAAATGCCATCTAACATCTATTGGCTCATTCCTGTTACTGGAGAAAGTTCTGCAGACATGCCATCGAGAGGCAGGACAATGGAGCGGGCATCTCTTTCCTATGAGGAGCAGTTACTGGAGATGATGGAAATGCAGGAAACTTGCTGCCATGGGAGGTGGTGGAATCCATGGTACAGTGGCAGCACAATGTGACAAGCTGAAGTAACAACTTTGTGAAATGGCAGAAAGCCACAACCTTCTGTGTCCTTCTCTGTTTTCCAGATCCTGGTTGACGAGGATTTTGTACATGTAGTCCACATTACCCAGGATACTCTGTTAAAGTTAATGGACGGAAAATCACAATGGGCTGTACATCCTTTCTAGGTGCTCTTTGCAGGTTTATCTCTGCTATCAGAAAGCACATTTGGAAAATTGGACATAATATTTGAACCAATCTTCTGTCTGACAAACGTGAATATTATTCTCTTGCCATCCTTGGCCTCTTGCAGTGATGCATTTTGTTGCCACATAATATAAAATGCTATTGGCTTCCAGGTAGATACATTGTACTCTACTGTTATTCTGTGATGACCAGAAATCACGCTCTGGGTGGTAACTGAGGCCACTTGAAATAGTTATAGAGAGCTCCATTTCATTTCACAACACTGGCTGTGTAGCATGAGATGTTACTCTGTGATTACAAAATCGCATGAGTGCTGGCTGCCAACATTTATGTCGCGTCTCAGTTTGAGCTCAAGAGATGAGTGGGAAATGCGATTTGCCAACACACTTGATTGAGTACATGAGGTGTAAAGCTCAAACTCTTTAACAGGACCAAGATGGACAACAAAATAGCTCAGAGTTCACAAGTAAATCGCAAAATTTGTATAAACTGAAAATGGGGAATATGGCAATGTGGGCCAGAATTTAACAAACTCCTCCACACCCCCACGCCAGTCCAAACAAGATTGGACATTAGTTCAATTTAACACCTCTGCTTTTTAATTCTATCCCCCAAGAAGTAAAGCAAATGGTTTGGTTTGACTCTTTTTCTACCCTTGCTAACCTGAGCTGCAACTTTTACTGGTTGATGCGTTTGTATTTCAGGAACTCTCAGTTTCTCTACCCCATTTAGTGACCCTCTATTCTTCCTTCCAAAATATAGTACCTCATATTTATCTGTATTGATATTTATTTGCCAATTATTTATCCATTTTGAAAGTTTTTTCCATGACTTCCTGCAACTTGGTAAATAAAAACGAGAATCATTGTGTGAAGCTAGATTTGGATTCAAAATAACATTCTTAATTTTTTGATCCAGACTTAAGATTCCAATTCCTGACTATTATGATAAGGGTTTCAACCATGTTACTAATATAAAACATATGCCCAGAGCACTCATTCAAAATCCACATTGCTCAGAACTGAGGAAGTTTGGAAGTACCTTGATGCAAAATTTATTTTGAAACAAAGCTCAGCTTTTCATCTCAACCTTGATCATGACAATGAAAGAATTGGAAATTTGTCAGTCATAAATTCGGACATAGCCTACCTACCCATCTCTTTCTTTGGAACACTTAGCGTGATTTGAGGAGATCTAAAGTAGAGCAAACAGACAGAATGTAGTTAGAAAAACAAGGTTGATAAAAGTGTAATAGTCTAGCCAATAAATGGTGTGCTTCTGTTGTCCTTCTTATAAACTAGCAGTCGCCAAATATTTGTGGCAGAGCTGCTTAACTGTTCATTCATCAATTCAGTCAAATTGAAAACAAATGCCAAGCTGAGCAGAAAGAAAATGCTTCTAAAATCAGCTGAGCTGCTGTGCGGAAACGTAATTGGCTACCGGACTGGCTTCATAAAATAAACACGTCAGGACTTTTCAACACTCAAAACGGGATTGTTTAGTGAAAATTGTGAATACCAAGATTCTATCCTCCATCAGACTTTGAGTGCTTACTTAATTTATCTTTTATCTTTTATCTTTTCATTTACGGTCCCCAAAACTGCTACAATTATGAACCAAGAAACGTAGCCAACATTACATCTCATGTGTGTCTAGGCAAATGTAAATGGTGAGAAAAAAGGTGTGGAACACAAAACATCCTTTGGTTGAGGACTGGCTGACATCCTGTCTATTCTACCACCTCTGAACTTGGCTTTCGCATTAATAAGGCATTAGTGGGTATTGCAGATGCTAGAGATTTATCCAATGTCCTTTGAACATCAGCATTGAATTTTGTTCCTTCATTCTTTCAGGCAGCGAGTTGTAGATTATAATAATTAACAATGAAAAACAATCCTCATCTCTGCACTAGCTCTTTTGTCATTTAAAGCGTTTTCCTTTGGATACCAACACTCCTGTTCGCAGAAACATTTTAACCCTCTGTATTCTGCTGAAACTCATAATTTTGAACATAATTGAAACACATAGTTTTGCAGCAGTTTAAGAAGGCAGCTCATCACCACCTTAAGGACAACTAGGGATGGGCAATAAATGCTGGCCCAGTCAGCGATGCCCATGCCTCATGAGTGAATATCAAATAAATCTATATTAAATGCCCCCTAATCTTTTCTGCTCAAAGGAGAACAATCCCAGCTTATCTCTCCACACCTCAGGCTCACTGCCTTTATTCCCGATGAAGGGCTTTTGCCCGAAACGTCGATTTCGCTGCTTGTTGGATGCTGCCTGAACTGCTGTGCTCTTCCAGCACCACTGATCCAGAATCCAACATTTCTAGTCTGTTGAAAAATCTTATGAAGTACGTTTAAGAAGATTCTTTATAATGTGCTCACACATCTAAGTTTTCCAAGTACAGGTCTTGTGTAAGTGGCTGCAAAATAAATATGGGATCATCAGGACTCATCGAACATGAGTCTTTCAGACTGCCAGCCTTAGTAACAATTCTGCATTTGGTTTGTAGACAGTTATAGACTCATAGAGATATATAGCACAGAAACAGACCCTTTGTCCAACTTGTCCATGCTGACCAGATAACCTAAATAAATCTAGTCCCATTTGCCAACATTCAGCCCATATCCCTCTAAACCCCCATTCTTACTCATTTACCCATCCAGATGCTTTTGAAATGTTGTAATTGTACCAGCATCCATAGCTTCTTCTCATTTGCAGAAGCACCACCCTCTGTGTGAAAACGTTGCCACTTTAGGTCCCTTTTAAATCTTTCCCCTTTCACACCTAATCTCTGCCGTCTAGTTCTAGACTCTCCCACCCCGAAGAAAAGAACTTGTCTATTTACCCTATGAATACCCCTCATGATTTTATAAACCTCTACAAGGTCACCCTTCAGAGAAAATAGCTCCAGCCTATTCAGCCGCTCCATACAGCTCAAACCCTCCAACCCTGGCCACATCCTTGTAAATCTTTTCTGAACCCTTTCAAGTTTCACAACATCCTTTCAATAGGAAGGAGACCAGAATTACATGCAGTACTCCAATAGTGGCCTAACCAATGTCCTGAACAGCCACAACATGCCCTCCAACTGTTATACTCAATACTCTGACCAATAAAGGAAAGCATACCAAACATTGTCTTCACACTCCAAAATACTTTTAACTCGACTCCAAGGTCTCTTTGTTCAGCAACACTCCCCAGGACCTTACCATTAAATATATAAGTCCTGTCCTGATTTGCCTTTCCAAGATGTTGCACTTTACATTTATCTAAATTAAACTCCATCTGCCACTCCTCAGCCCATTGGCCCATCTGATCAAGATCCCATTGTACTCTGAGTTAATCTTCGTTGCTGTCCACTCCACCTCCAATTTTGGTGTCATTTGTAAACTTACTAACCATACCTCCCATGTTCACATCCAAATCATTTGTGTAAATGAAAAAAGCAGTGGATCCAGCTCCAAGGCACTCCACTGGTCACAAGCCTCCAGGCTGAAATACAACCCTGCACCACCACCCTCTATCTTCTATCTTTGAGCCACTTCTGTATCCAAGTGACTAGTTCTCCCTGTATTCTATGTGATTGTCCCAGGCCTATGCTCAGAAAGATCAACAGCATTCACGATGTGAAGACACTAGTTTCAATCAAATTCTTAGTGGAAAAACACAATTCTGCTCCTAACATGGTGCTTGTCTTGGTGATCACAGTCAGAGCTTGGACCAGACCAGAGCAACAACAGTAGATATTACTCTAGTAAACTAGGGATGGTGTTATAGTGGTGAATTTACATGTTGGCACCAAGCAATGAGAGTAGCTAACCTTTGCTGAATCGGACTTTGTTATGATTGAAATACACACTGGATGCATAAAAACGTACTCAGGAAAATCTTAAATCTTGAGACACAGAAAATTCTTTACCACTCTCTGCAACTTTCTTCCTTATTATAAGTTTAATATGATTTAGAAGGGATTTGAGGAAAAGCCTTTTCTTCCAGATGATGGTATGAGTCTGGAATGCATGGTTTGGGACGGTGGTGGAGATGGGAAACCTCACAACCTTTAAAAAGTACTTGGATGAGCACTTGAAGTGACATAACATTCAAGGCTATGGGTCTAGTGCTGGGAATGGAACCAGTGTCGGTATTAGCATTTTTTGGCAGCACAGACTTGATGAGCCAAAGGGCCTCTTTGGGTTCTGTATGATTCTTTGACAAAACCGAGCAAATTCGTCAGAAATGCTATAAACCAGCTTCGCAAACATTTCCTTTCATCTATGTCACTGACATCTATTTGCTTAGTCAAACATGTTAGAACTCAATAGAAGTTCTAAATGTACATGGGAACGTGATAAATCTTAACCAGGCATAGCAAACCATCATCATTCATTGTAATGTCTGATGAAGAATTGTTTTAACTTCCTTTTCTCCTTTTAATGCATAGTCTATTTAGCAACAATAAATTCTCGGCATGTAGTGAAATTCTTTTTTGTCAAATTGTACACAATAGACTCAGTAGTGATTGTACAGCTCAAAGAGGTTTTCAAGAACAAATACTTCTTTTACACAGTGCCTTATCACGTCTTTCAGAAATGTTTTGAAATGTCTCACATATGAATAGATCTACTTTGGCATGCTGTCTCTGGTGTTAATAGACAGTTCTGAAAAGTTAGAAGATGCATTTGTTAAGAAAATAAAATTTATTTCTTTTATCACAAGGCATCTAAATGGATATAGAAATAGCAAGGGTTTAGAGGGACATGGGGCCAAGTGCTGGCAAATGGGACTAAATTAGTTTAGAATATCTGGTCAGCATGGACGAGTTGGATTGAAGGGTCTGTTTCTGTGCTGTATGTCTCTATGACTCTAATTGTCAGTCAAGGTAAAGTCTCCAAAGTCTTATCAGACCACAAGGCTGCTCTCTCATTAGAGGGTCCTAAAACCTGAGGGTCACCATGAAGGGAGAGATTGTGAAAGAGAGTACCTGACAAGGATCAATCAAGGCTGTGTCATTGCCCCCACCCTTTTCTCCATCTTCATTAAAACCAGTCTTCATCTTATCAAGAACAAACTTCCCAGTGGAGTGGACATTGTCTACTGGACGGACACAAAACTTTTCAACCTCAACCGACTGAAATTGCAAGCCTGTTAATTATCGCTGGACTGTTAATGCAGAGGCCCAGATAATGTTCTGGGGACCCACGTTCGAATCCCACCACAGCAGTTGGTGGAATTTGAAATTAGTAAAAACAAAATCTGGAATTAAGTGTCTATTGACAACCATGAATCCCATTGTTGATTGTTGAAAAACGCGTCTGGTTCATTAATGTCCTTTAGGGAAGGAAACTGCCATCCTTACCTAGTCTGGCCTATGTGTGACTCCAGATCCACTGTGTTTGACTCTTAACTGCCTTCTGGTTTGGGCAATAAATACTGTTCTGGCCAGCAATGCCCTCATCCCATGAATGAATAAGCAAAACACTTAAAATATTCCAAAAAAGAAAGCAACACTAACCTCACTTGTAGAACCTCAAGTGTGTGGATAACAACATCATCTCTACTGTCTTGGTAAAGTATCTTCAAGTCTCACTGAATGACTTCATGAAAGCATTCTAAAGATCTCAGCCTCAAACTCAAGGCGACTCGCATCCTTTTAGCAACCCCTCCTGGGTCAAGTTCCAATCCATCCCTCTGTTAAGATTAGCTGACAAATCCTCCCTAATGTGGAATGCTTCCCTTCCCTGGGAAGTTATCTGTCATCTCACGCTAACGTCAATGCAAAATTCAACATCACAACCAATCTGTGAGAATCACCTCCTGACACCTCAGAATGAGAGTCTTTGATGACTGTGATATCTGTGCTGAAACTAAAATCTTTGTGTATAAGACAGCCAATCCTTCTGACTCTTCTATATGGTTCTAAAACTTTGACTACACATTGACATAACCTCAAGATCCTTGAGAAATACCACCAATGTTATTTGAGATGGATTGCCTGCAACAGCTGGGAGGGCAGCTATATTAACATGAGCATCCTTGAAGCAGCTAACAGCAAAGCGTTGAAGCCATGATCATCCGAAACTAATTCCGCTGGACTGGCCATGGACTTAGGATGCCCGAGTTCCAACTGTCAAGGCAAATGTTCTTCTTCCAGTTCAAGGAACGTATTGGAATGAGGGGAGAACTGAATTGTGGCAACATTGTTTGTTGGCTGTTCAGAGATCCAGATGGAGCTAACTCATAGAGCAACCTACCCTTCCTCTGTGTGGAGTTGGCATCTCATCTCCATTCAGCAGCAACACAAGGAGATCATCCACATGAGTCTAAAATGTCTCGGATCAAATGATCATTTATCAGGTATGTTTATGACCGAAACCAACAGTCAATCCACTGTATGCTGGGAAAGTCGGCAACACTCTGTTGTTATAAAGGGTCACTAAGTTGGAGGCACAGTTACAGAATAAACAAGAATTATTTATGCTCTGTTTAACACAAAGATTAAAGTTCAGGCATCCTTCACTTTTTCCAGCAATACATTTGTTTCCAAATAAACCTATTGGATTATAACCTGGAGTTGTGTGATTTTAACTTTGTCCACCCCGGCCTAACACTGGCACCTCCAAATCACGTTTCATTACAATCATTATTTTACTGTTAACACCCAAATCATTCAATCCTGTGAACTTTATATGAAATTCAGTACCACATAAATGTGCTCGCTAAACCAAAGATATCATTAGACACACCATTGACTGTTACTGTCGAATGAGGTTCCAGTTGGTAAATTTTGTGTGCCTGAGCAAATAATGTCACTGTATGTCATGCCAGTTGCTGAGCAATTTCATTTATAACAGCTCTCTCTTCATAGCCATTTTCCCTTTCCCATGACAGATGTTAAAATAAAACCCAATGTAGTTGTATAATTGCAGTATTGATTGCAAATACTGGGATTTCTTTTAGTTGTTTGTAGCATGCGAGTATTAACGCCAAGGACAGCATTTGCAGCTCATTGCTAATTGCCATTCAGATGATGTCACTCAGCTTCCTTCTTCAACGAGCCCTTGGCGGTCAGTTTAGCTCAGTTGGCTGGAGGCTCGGCTTGTGAAGCTGTGTGGACACTAACAGCGTGAGTTTGGTTCTCATCATCAGCTGAGGTTACCATGAAGGACTCTCCTTCTCAACCTCTCCCCTCACCCTGAGTTATGGTGGCTCACAGGTTAAACCACCACCAGTCATCTCTCTCTAATGGAAGAGCAGCCCTAAGGTCTGGTACGACTGTGGTGACTTGACTCAACAAACCTTACTCAGTTATTCAAACCTTACTCAGTCAGAGGCACTTAAGTGTCAACTGTCGGCCTGGTGTCTCAAATAGGCTACACCAATAAAGATGGCAGATTTCTATCCCTATAGGCCACGTGTGATGTAGGTGCTTTGTTGGATGAACCTGGAAGTTTTGTGGCTACTGTAATTGATTTTAGCTTTTTCTTTAATTCCAGGCCTAATTAATTATTTGAACTAAAGCTGCTGATAATGTTTCTATATCATTAGCTCAGTCCTCTTCCTCTATCTCTCTGTGATACGTATACAGAAGAGAAGAGTTTTTGAAGAGGGTTCAGGGGCAGAGAGACAGCAACATGTATATGTGAGTAAGCCATTGTTTGCTGGCAGGACAAATTGAAAAAAAAGGTTAAAAAGACATACTTTATTCTGGACATTATAAATCGAAATGGTTTAAATGCATGGAAATTATGATGATCCCAACTGCTGATTTTTCAAATGCTGACTGATCTGTCATCACTGATTCGGTCTCAAACAATGCATTGTGTCGAATTCTGGGCATCACACTTTGGGAGAGACTTGAAAGTTTGAGAATGAATGCTGGAAGATTTACCAGAATAGCTTTGGAGGACTTCATTTACATGGACTGATTGAGGAAACTGGAACTATTTTTCTCAGCAAACAGAATGTCAAGAGCAGATTTGAAAGCGTCATTCAGAACCATGCTGGGTCTAGACAGCGAGAAACTGTTGCTCTGGTAGAAGGGTAGGGAGCTGGAAAACACCAGTTAGAAGTCATTGCCAAATGAAGCAAAAGTGATATGTGAATGCATTTTGTTTTACAAGCAAGTGGTCAGGAATGAGAGAATGTTGATGGCAGATTCCATTGTGACTTTCAGAAGACAAACAGCTGGAGAAAAATGGTGTGATGTTCCATGTGACAGCAGGGTAGTTAGACCAGTTGAATCGCATTTGCAGAGAGCTAGTGTGAACTTGATGGGCCGAATGATCTTCTGTGCTCTAACTATTGCCTGATTCTACAGATCACTGGTCTAGTCACATACTATTATGCTATTGTACCAAAAAGCCTGAACATAGAAACAACACACACGTCAATATCTGAGATGAGAAATAAACAAGCATATTATAGAAATAAAACTCCAAACAATCTCTACTTTTGAAAACCTCTCAAAACAAACAATTGGTCTTCCGTGTTCAAAAAGGTAATACTTCGGGCAGAGATCAAGCTGCATCTTTCTCGTATTTTCCATTTTGATTAGCATAACACTAATCGAGTCAAGTTCCAACTGTTTATAGAAGAGAAATAATCTGGTTACTTCCGTTTCTCTAACACTTCACTGAATTTAATTGATGTTGGTGAAATATTATAGCCATGATCAATTCCTATTATCAACTTGGAGACACTATGTCAAATGGACCGAGGTAGATTAGCACTGAGCTCTGACAAAGTACAAAGAAAACTCATTAGCAGTTTAGGTTTATTTGATGTAAGCTTCCTATCTCTGAGCACCTCATCACAGTGACACTTACAAAGTGTACTCAAACTCTCCCAAGTGATTCCCTTGAAACCTTTTACATTTTTACAACTGTCAAATCACCTTCCAATAATAAAAAGCATGACTTCTCTAAAAATACAATCCATTTTCTTTCCCCAAAGAAACAGTTTTACAGCATTTGTTATTATTTGTATATCCATCAGGTCAACTTTCATTGATTCCAAAATACGATACTTTAAAATTCACATTGTTTCCGTAAGAATTAACAACAAATCGGAAACACCAATACTTGTGCACTTACATGCCCCATTAACAAAACATATGAATTATTTTATACTGATTCCGAATACATTATTCTCAGGAACAATTTGATCCAGGCGAAAGATGTTTGTCCAAGTTCAACTGCAACAAAATGAGAGCCATTAGCCTGAACTTTCCAGTTGACTCTTCAGTCATGGAATTAACCAATTTTCAGAATTCCATTCCACAATTATCCCCTTTTCTCCCTCAATCCACTTGCCTCTCTGTAAGGAATGAATGTTCAGGGAGTTGAATTCTATTGTCCACAATCTAAATTACTTTCACAAACAGAACAGAAATTGCTAAAAAAAAAATCATAGCAAGACTGTCTGCATGCATGGAGACAAATCAGAGTTAGCA
Source organism: Hemiscyllium ocellatum (assembly GCF_020745735.1). Taxonomy (NCBI): domain Eukaryota; kingdom Metazoa; phylum Chordata; class Chondrichthyes; order Orectolobiformes; family Hemiscylliidae; genus Hemiscyllium; species Hemiscyllium ocellatum. Next base: position 41,113,869 of record NC_083430.1, read on the forward strand.
TTTCTGGACCAGTGACCTCAGACCATTCCTCAGACCAGTTCTTTCCAAATACATGTAAATCCTATCCCTCAGGATTCCCTCCAACAACTTCCACAATTGACACCGATAGTACTAACACACTACTATGGGGCAGTAATTGGCTGGGTTTGATTTGACCTGCTTTTTGTGCTTAGGACATACCTAGGCAATTTCCACATTGTCAGGTAGATGCCAGTATTGTTGCTGTATTGGAACAACATAGCTTGGGATATGTCAAGCTCTGGAGCCCAAGTCTTCAGTGTTAATGCCAGAATATTGTCAGGACCAATATCCTTTGCTATTTCTGGTGCCTCTGACTGTTTCTTGATATTACAGTGTAAATTGAACTGGCTACAGACTGGCATCTGTGATGCTGGGGACAGCCTGAAGAGACCAAGATCGAGCATCCACTTGGCACTTCTGGCTGATGTGTTGGAATCCTTCATCATTGATGATGGCGATAGTAATACAGAATCCTTCTTCAATAACAATACCGCTTTGCCACTGCTTAGCCCACATTAGGTTACTAGTCTAATAACATAACCAGAAAACCACCGTACCCTGACTTCAATAGTTTTCTTATTCAAATTATTTAACCATACACATGTCCCTGCAGGATAATGATCAGAAGCTGCAATCTTAGTTAATATTCTGTTCCCTTCCTCAGCCAGATACATTAAAATCAAGAAGTGCAATGTGCCCCTACCTGAGATCAGTTTGTCCTTGTAGAATTGCGATTGACCTGCTCCTCATTCATATGGATTAGTAAATCCGAGCCTGATTATAGGTTCAGTCATGTGTTGCTCATGATCATTTCCTATGTGTTGGGGTGAACAAACTCAATGTGGAACTCCACTCTGTTCATGACTGAGCTTTTGACACTGGCTATTTAAATTCTCCGACTTTTGTTTCTCCCATAAATGTTCGCTCAAGCTGGAAGGAAGCTTGAGTTACAGAAACTCAGTCTTTCAATTCCGCACTTTATAGTCTTCCAGATTCAGCATCAATTTCAACAATTCAGATCATAACCTCTGCTCCCATTCCTAAGCAAGCAGAACCTGTCATGATTCTGCTGTTTCCATTTGAACACGTCTTCACCCATCCTAACTTCCCCCATTGCTACCTCCTTTATATACCAACATCATCCCTCTCCATTAAGCTGGACAGGGTTCAGAAGAGATTTACCAGGAAATTGCTGAGAATGGAGAGCTTGAGTTATTGGGAGAGGCTGGAACTTTTTTCACTGGACCGTAGGAGGTTAAGAGGTGACCTTCTCATGATTTATAAAATCATGAGGGGTGTAGATTAGGTGAATGGCAGGTGTCCTTTCTGTAGGATTGGGGATTTCAAAACCAGGGGACATATTTTTAAGGTGACAGGAGAAAGATTTTAAAAAGACATGAGGGAGAATTTTTTTTACATAGAGAGTGATTCGTGTGTAGAATGAACTTCCAGAAGAAGTGGGGAATGTGGGTACAGCAACAATGTTTAAAAGACATTTGGATAAGCCAATGAATATGAAATGTTTGGAGGGCCAAATATAGGCAGGTGGGACGAGTTTAGTTTGGGATTCTAGTCGGCATGGACGAGTTGGAGTTAAGGGTCTGTTTTTGTGATGAATGACTCCATGACTCTCAGTTTAATCTCAACTTCTGTCCACTTTATCACAGATCTTAAACAAAGTTGCTGCAAAACTTAGCAGGTCTGGCAACATCTGTAGAGAGAAAGCACAATTAACGTTTCAAGTCCAGTGACACTTCATCAGAGCTGATTTGTCACAGATCTTCCCAACTGTTTTTTTCTTCCTGTCTCTACTTTACCTTCCCCTGTACTTACTTAAATCCTGTTGGATCTCTCACCTTTCCCAATTTGATTCTTGGATGTTTTTAGATCCTGGGATATAATCTATAAAACATGAAAAAATGTACAAGTATTAATTTTCAATATGCCAAAATCTAAGGCCTTATGATAAGAGGAAGTTAAATCAAGATTTTTAAAAAATTCATGTGCAATATATGCATGAATCTCAATCCTTTTGAATCAATTAAAACAGTGAAATATATTGAAAACACAGCATTCCCCAAGCACTTATGCATAATTCAGTCAAGTAGTTAATTGTATTTGAGGCAATCAGACTGGAGATATAAGATTCCTGAAGAGGGTCAATTTATGGCTGTGCCAAGTAATGAGAAGAACATAAGTAGTCTCAAGGCTAAGTAAAGGCCATTCAGCCCATCAATATCAATCTGTACAATGTGTTAGTTCTTGCATCAATTGGCATTCAATTATATTTTGCCTAATGATTAACCTCATTTTTTCTATGCTTACCCCTCCGCCTATTGGTTGTTGAATGGTGCAGCACCATTTACAACTGGATGTAGGGGGTCTCTAGAGCTTAGATCTGATCTATTGGGATGCATGCTGCTTCTGCTGTTTGACATCTAAGTTGCCATGTGTTGTAGCTTCACCAGGTTGACATCTCATCTTTAGGTATGGCTGGTGCTACTCATAAGAGGTCTTCCTGACCTCTTCATTGAACCTGGATTGACCCATGACATGATGGTAATGGCAAAGTGAGGGAGATGCTGGGCATGTGGTTACAGATTGTGACTGAATTCAATTCTGCTGCAGCTGATAGCTCTTAATGCCTCATGGAGTGCTGTTGTTAGATCTGTTCCAATTTTTCCCATTCAGTGTGATGTAGTGCACACACACAGTGGAAGGTATCTTCAATGGGAATTCAGGAGTTCATCTCCATATGAACTGTGTGGAGGTCACTCTTACTGAACTATCATGGACAGGTGCAGTGACAGGTAAACTGAGGACAAGATCAAGTAAATATTACTCCTTGCTGGTTCTTTTACAACTTGCCGCAGACCCAGTCTAAGAGCTAAGTCCTCTGGATTCAATCTGTTCGGTTCAATAGTTGTGGTACCCACTTTTAATGATGATCATTGAGGTCCCACACCCAGAGTACATTCTATCACCTTCCACACTCAATAATTCCTCCACTTGGTGTTCAACTTGAAGGAGAGCTGATTACAAAGAACAAAGAAAATTTACAGCTCAGGAACAGGCCCTTCGGCCCTCCAAGCTTGAGCTGATCCAAATCCACTGTCTAAGCCTGTTGGTCAATTCCTAAGCATCTGTATCCCTCTGCTCCCCACCTACTCATACATTTAACAATTTGATTCCTCAGCCGAGGGGAGATGGTAGGCACTAATCAATGTGGGTTGCTTTGTCCATGTTTGACATGGTGCCATGAGATTTCATAGTGTCTGGGCTCAATGCTGAGAACTCCCATGATAACTCCTTCCCAACTGCCCACATAGTGGCACCACATCTGGATTGGGGTTCAGACATGCCTGTGGGATGGGATATATCCATGAATAGTGATAGTGGTGTCTGGATCATTGTCTGTAAGATATAATTACAGGAGTCATGTGACAAAAATGGCTGGAAAAACTAGTGGCAGGGTGGCCCAGTTGTTAGCACTGCTGCCTCACAGTGCCAGGGACCTAGGTTTGATTCCAGCCTCAGAGTCTGTGTGGAGTTTGCACATTCTCCCTGTTTCTGTGTGGGTTTCCTCCAGTGCTCCGGTTTCTCCCACAATCCAATGATGTGCAGGTTAGGGTAGATTGGCCATGCTAAATTACCCCATAGTGTTAGTTACATTAGTCAGGGGTAAATATAGGGAGAGGAATGCATGGGTTACTGTTCGGAGGGTTGGTGTGGACTTGTTGGACCAAAGGACCTGTTTCCACACTGGAGGGATTCTATTAAACAAAAACTCAGCAGGTCTGGCATAATCTGTGGAAGGAAAGCCTCAGGTTCAGTGCTCCTTCTTCAGAACTGACTGTAGCTAAAAAATGGTTGGGATATATGCTGAAGGTGGGGTGGGGAGAAGGGGCCAGGAAGGAAGGAGTAAATGATAGGTGGAAATGGAGCACAGAGACAGAGAATAACAGCTGAGCAGACAAAGGGTTGGGTCAATGTCAGCCTGGGAGAACCAATAGCTGCTGATGGGAGCCACTAGTAGCCAACAATGGGGCTGTTCTGGTGGAAGCCTATGTGATGTCAGGTTCTGTGGTATGATGGTAATCGCCCCCTTAGCAGCTATTGGTTCTCCCAGGCTGACCTTTACCCATTCCTTTGTCTGTCCAACTATTATTCTCTGTCTCTGGGCTCTATTTCCACCTATTGTTAACTCCTTCCTTCTCCCCCCACCCCCTCTTCTGCATAAATACCAACCTTATCCTCGCTACAATCAATTCTGAAGAAGGGTCACTGGACCTGAAACGTTAACTTTATTTTCACTCCTCAGATGCTGCCAGACCTGCTGAGTTTCTCCAGCAATTTCTGTTTTTGTTTCAGATTTCGAGAATCTGCAGTTCTTTCAGTTTTTCATGTCAATGGCAGCCCTCTCGGGTTTGACACAAGTCCTCAGATGTTGGTAAGGAAGACAGCAACAGAGATAACAAGGCAGGATTTGGTCTTGTTGTTTCCAATACCTTAACCATTGCTGGGTAGTCCATCCAATTTCATTCCCTTCCTTAGACTTCGTTGAGCTTTGATGGAAATGAGTGGCTTGCTGGACTATTGCGGAGAGCAAATGAGAGTCAACCATATTGCGATGGGTCAGGAGTTACGTGTAGACCAGACCAGGTGGGGAAGACAGATTTCCTTCCTTAAATGTCATTTGTGAACCTGATAAGTTTTTCAAGAATTGGCGAACATTTCATTGTCCCCTCTGTCAAGAGCATTAAAAAAACTCTGCTTTCTAGCCCCTTCCCGTTCTGAAGAAGAGTCAGGTCAGACTTATAACATGAACTCTGTGTCTCTGTCTCTCCACATTACCTGAGAGACGTACTGAGCTTCTCCAGCACTGTCTGTTTTTCTATCAGATTTCCAGCACCTGCACTATTTTGTTTTTATTTGAGTGTCAAATTTCACCATCCGCTGTGGTAGGATTTGTACCCATGCCTCCTCAGTATTACCACTATGTGAACTCCTCCCCTACTGAACGCTTAATAAACTTTACTGAGTTTTTTTTTAATCAAGTAACCGCTTCCTAAAACTCCCCAGTTTTGAAAATTCTCCCAGCCTCGCCTTCTCTTGTGTGTCAGGGGGCCGGGGTGAGGGGGTGAATTATGTTGAGCGTGTGCACTGATAGACAGGGCTGGCATTTCTGCACTAAATGCAAGTATTCAAACCTAATTTCCAACTCTTTTTTTAATATTCATAAGATGCTGTCTATCACAAACTGCTCTTTGTCTCTATGCATTTCAATAGCTCTCTGTTCCATATTAAATGTTTCCGGAGGAATAACATGTTTCCTGAAAGGACAAACACCAAAACCAAGCTAGAAAACTGCAGGATGCTGGAATTTCCTGTCTTATTAAGCCAGGGCATCGGTATTATTCACATGGGTGGCACTGTGGTTAGCCCTGCTGCCTCACAGCACCAGGGACCCAGATTCAATCCTAGCCTTGGCTGACTGTGTGGAGTTTGCTCATTCTCACTGTGTCTGTGTGGGTTTCCTCTTACAGTCCAAAGATGTGCAGGTTAGGTGGATTGGCCATCGGAAATGCAGGGTGATGGGGGCTGGTGTGAATCTGGGTGGAATGGGCTTCAGAGGGTCAGTGCAGACTTGTTGGGCTGAGTGGCCTGCTCCCACACTGTAGGGAAAGCGCAGCAGGTCAGGCAGCATCCAAGGAACTGGAGATTTGACGTTTCGGCATAAGCCCTTGTTCAGTCGAATGAATGCTGCTGCGCATTTTCCAGCAACACATTTTCAGCTCTGATCTCCAGCATCTGCAGTCCTCACTTTTTCCCCACACTGTAGGGACTCTGTGTGGGCTTCTGATGAGTGGGGAACACAGTTCAAGCAACACTAACAATGTTATGTTTAGTCACTTAGATTGAGGAGTAGAAAATGTGTTGCTGGTTAAAGCACAGCAGGTCAGGCAGCATCCAAGGAACAGGAAATTCGACGTTTCAGGCCAGAGCCCTTCATCAGGAAAAGATTGAGGAGTAATCTTATTTTGAGATATAGAAGGTTCTGAAAGGAATTGATAGGGCACAAGTTGAGAGGATGTTTCCCTTTGTGGGACAATTCTAGAACTGGAGGGATACAGTTTCAAATTAAGAGTTCTCTCATTTAGGGTTGAGATGTGGGCGATTTTTTTTCTCTCAGAGAGAGGTTGGTGTTTAAATTCTCTTCCCTGAGCATTGAAAGCTGAGTCATTACAGACATCCAGTGCTGAGCACTCACAGTTTAGACGGACAAAGGGGTCAAGGCTACTGGGGGTGGGGTGGAGGGGGGTGTTTGCAGACAGGGAAATTGAGTTAAGGCCACAGCTGATCGACATTGATCTTACTGAGGAGCGGAGCAGCCTTGCGAGACTGAAAGGCCTATTCCTGCTTCTACTTTCCTGGGTTTTATATAACTGCAAGAAAGTAATATTTTTCAGATAAAACAGTCAGAAACCTGACTGATCTTTCTATAGCATGGAAAACCTGAAAATAAATGGAAGAATTTGCTTTCTAGCTTTACCTTTTCCATAATATCTAAGCCCTGGTTTTACCAGGTTCCCCTCTTTCATTGAACGTCCCATGAAAACAAAGTGCATTTATATAGCACCTCTTACAACTTCATGGTGTCCTAAAGTTCATGACAGACAATGAAGTGCTTTTGAAGTGTAGTGGCTGATGTACAGTTGGAAACATTGCAGCTAGATTGTGCCAAGCTAAGACCTATAACAGCTAAACAATAAATAGATGACCTGAAAAAAATTTTTTGATGTTGAGTGAAGGATAAAGTTTGAATCATGGATAGTCTTAAATCTCTTTAGTAAACCCACTACATGGTGAGGTGCCTATACTGAGCCTAGGTTTTGACCTCTGACTTCTGCTGAACTGGCCAACCAAGGACAGCATCGATGGACTACAGCAAAAACAAAAATTGCTGGAGAAACTCAGCAGGTCTGGAAACATCTGTGGGAACAAAGTAGAGTTAATGTTTCGAGTTCAGTGACTCTTCATCAGAGCATCCTCACTGGACCTGAATCACTAACTTTGCTTTTTTCCTATAGATACTGTCAGACCTGCTGAGTTTCTCCAGCAATTTCTGTTTTTGTTTTGGATTTAGAGCATCCACAGTTCTCCATTTCATTTTATTCATTTGACTATAGCAATGATTTAAAGAGGAGAAAATTCTGGTCTGGATTAATTTCTAGTCATTCCTGAATGGATTCAGATAGTGGCTTAACGATTGACTAGCTCACTTCCATTCATCTTCCGGGCTAAACAAAGTAAAAAGTTATGAAAACCTTGGAATTATCTATTGGAATGTGCTGTCCTCTGCCAACAAGCCCTGTGTAGCTCACACATAGGATCATACCAAAAACAAACCATTTGATCCAACTAATCCATGCTATTGTCTATGCTCTGCTCAGTCTCCTTCTCATTTCAACCTGTATTGTAACCATCTCCCTCATACGGTTATCCAGTTTCCCCTCAAAACATGGTAATAAGTGCCATATTCTCACCATTCTTCAAGTAAAATAGGTTTATCCTGAATTTCCTAATGGATGCCTTGGTAACTATCTAATATTGATGGTTTCTACGTCTGCGCTTCCCCACAAGAACAAACATGCCCTCAGTATCCATTTAGTTCAAACCTTTCCATGTTAATTTGGCTCATCAACTTTTGTCCATCAATTGATTGGCTTGGCATTAGTCACTTGCTGGATAGTTAGACAGAAGCTGTGTTGTGATGTCTAAATGTCTGCTTCCACAAATTCAACAAGCTGTGATCATTTTCCAGCATTTGATTCCTGGAACATGGCCGACTGTGATCAAGACTCATTCCAAATAATATCAGCTGATTTCAAAAGATGCCCTTATACTTATGGAATGTCTCAATCGCTGTAACTGATAACAAAACTTTGGATTGGATCCAAATGTGCAAATGTTTCAATAGGAAGGGTCTGGAAATAAAACTATTGAAGACACATACTGTGTCGGTTGGGATTCGTGGGTCTTTAGGTAATCTTAGCCGTAACGCTCGATCAATAAAGTGAAGCTGAGTGTACCTCCCAATTTCCTCAAGATCTCCTGTTCCTGTTTCAAATCTAAGATTAGCATTGGAATCCCCTAAAGAGTACCCAGCATGTCTATTACGGATTATTTTATGTAAAATAGCAGCCAGAACACAGATGGGTAAGGCAAAGATCAACTCAAACATCACTTATAATTAATGCAATGACAAAAGTAGAGGTAAAACTAACAAAATGTCAACTTTCACATCCAAAGCTATTAAATATCTTTAAAAACTCTATTCCATTGTCATTGGATTGTGAAATGCTTTTCCATGGGGAATATATGTGGCAGGGCTGATTTTGCCTTTTCATATATTTTAAACGGAGCAACATACTGAACCAAGCAGAGAGCGAGAGAGAAGGGAAGTGGACCAATTTTGCTCCAATGAATAGCCAGCACAGGTAGGATGGCCCAAATATATGTCAGGAGACCTTTTAGAGAGGTAATCATGATGTCATCATATGTGACTTGAAAGTATAAAGATCACAGACTCCATCTTATCCCAGGCCACTTGAAGCTTGATATGCTGATGGATGCGTACTGTTCTTTAGAACTGAATTGCTCCATATTAGTCCAGACATGTATGTGCCTGAATTATAATATCTATATATGTTAGTGAGCTGTACTACATTGGATCTTTCAATACCATTTTCAAAACTTCCTTGAATCTGATTTCAAGCAAATCCTACACTGCGGTCCGCCATGTTATGAAGCATAAACATTGCCACATCAGATAAAAGTATCCTGCTGGAGGCAAAACCCACTTTACCTCCCAGCATTCTCTAAATCTGTAGGAATTTATTAGTTATTCCTTCAAATAGTGATCAACAGTGGGAAGGTCGGAGGTGATGGAATGGGAGATGGATAGATTTGCAGGAGCTTACATCCTTTCTCTGTGATTTTTTTTAATCACTTCTAAATGAAAATGCCCTATGAAATAAATACAATATACAATATAATACAAAGTTTGGGAGAAGATTTGTAGCTCGGGTGTTTGTTGTTGTGGTTCTGTTCGCCGAGCTGGGAATTTGTGTTGCAGACGTTTCGTCCCCTGTCTAGGTGACATAGCTTGGGAGCTTCCTGTGAAGCGCTTCTATGATCTTTCCTCCGGCATTTGTAGTGGTTTGAATCTGCCACTTCCGGTTGTCAGTTCCAGCTGTCCGCTGCAGTGGCTGGTATATTGGGTCCAGGTCGATGTGCTTATTGATTGAATCTGTGGATGAGTGCCATTCCTGGCTGTTTTCTGTTTGGCTTGTCCTATAATAGTAGTGTTGTCCCAGTTGAACTCATGTTGCTTGTCATAACAAGCAGACAGCTGGAACTGACAACCGGAAACGGCAGAGACAAACCACTACAAATGCCGAAGGAAACATCACAGAAGTGCTTCACAGGAAGCTCCCAAGCACTGCGGATGTCACCTAGACAGGGGACGAAACATCTGCAACACAAATTCCCAGCTCGGCGAACAGAACTACAACAACAATATAATACAACACAGTAGCAGGCCCTTCGGCCCTCCAAGCCAATGCCAATTCCTAGCTCATATTTATACCTGCCCAAGTGCAGTATCAATCCCTCTGTCCGCCTCATGTTCATGTGACCACCCAGATACATCTTAAACGTTGCTAAAGTGCCTGCTCCCACCACCTCCACTCGCAGTTTATTCCAGGAACCCATCAGCGTCTGGGTAAAACATTTTCCCTGCACTTCTTCCCCAAACGTTCCTCCTCTCATCTCGTGTCTGTATCCTCTTATAGTTGACCTTTCCACAATGGAAAAAGCCTGACTATCCACCCTATCTATGTTTCTCATAATTTTGTAGACCTCTCTCAGGCCGCCTCTCAACTTCCGTCTTTCCAGTGAAAACAATCCGAGTTTATCCAACCTCTCCACATAACTAACACCCTCCAGACCAGGCAACATCCTGGTAAACCTTCTCTGCATCTCTGCAAATCATCAACCTCCTTCTGGTAGTGTGGTGACCACAACTGCATGCAATATTCCAAATGTGGCCTAACTAAAGTTTTCTACAGCTGTAACATAACTTGCCAACTGTTATATTCACTGAGTGCAAGATTCTTACAAAATTGTGTTCAACCTCTTGAAATAGAGTTCCCATCAATTTTTCAGCAAGTGGGACATGAATCTTGCCTCAATGTTAAATTCCACTATAGAAAAGGAAAAGATCAAGGGGACAGATTTTCTGACTGCCTTCTCCCGCTTTGTCCGAGAGTTCAAGAAGTGCAGTGCACCAGACAAACTTCCTTCATTGAAACCCAGAATCACTGGAATTCGCTGTGACCTGGTATGACAGGTTAGGAGAATTGGCCATGCTAAATTGTCCCGTAGTGTCCAGGGTTGTGCAGGCTAGGTGAATTAGCCAGGGAAGATGCGGGGTTACTGGGATAGGCTTTGGGGGTAGGCCTGTTGAGATGTTCTTTGGAAGGTCAGTGTGGACTCAATGGGCTGAATGGTCTGCTTCGATACTCTAGGGTTTCTATGATGTTAAAGAGCTTGAAGACTCAGCACTGGGTATAAGACCTGGACAGTCAGTGGCGATCAAGTCCTTTCAGGTGTTTAGAAGACAAAAATGCAGAGAAAATCTCTCCACATGTGGGAGAGATCAAAGCTTGGGCAAGAAATTTGTGAATTATTCCAATTTAAAATCAAGAAGGAACTCCAGGGCACAGAGAATTCTTAGAGTAGGAGCCCAGTCCAACAAGGATAGTTGAGGAGATTAGCAGAGAAGCATTTTAGAGAGAAGTTAGGGCTACACAAGAGGGAGAACAGGATGGAAGTATGTGCTGTAAGGTTGGGAAGGTAGGAAGAGACTCAAGAGGATCATACACTTTAGAATAGACCAGGTGCACCCAAAGGCTGATTCTTGGCTGTTTGGTTTTATGTAAATATCACTCCACATCAGAAACCCACAAGCGTGATTCTATCTATAGATTTGAGGGGAAGGGAGTTCAAATCAGAACATGTTGTTCACCTTTGAGCCGCGTGTGTTCACTGATCAGCAGGGATCAGGTCAAGCAAAGTCCACTCTCCCAGCCCCACCCCCGCCCTCATTCTCACCCTGTCCAGTCAGACAAGGTATTGAAAGTTGGTGTGGTGGGACGAGGGGGAAAATGAGCAATGTCACACCAGTCCCTTCCACTCCCATCTCATACACCTCATGTAAATGTTCTGTACCTTCCCAGGCATAGATTGATTCCGCATGACCTCCCCTCACTCCCCATGTTATAGGCATACCTGGGCTTTCAGGAAGATCACCCATTAGAATACCCTGAGCTGTGTGTATACAATGCTGTGACTCTGCCTGGTAGTTAATCTGCTGTCGCTTTGCAAGCTGCACACGCACGGAATTTAGTTCATTTGCTGTAATACCTGTTCACATCTTACAACATGATTTAAATAAACCAATTCACAGAAATACTCAATCTCTGATGAAGTCTTGATTACTTGAGCATTACCATTGACATATTGACAAGATGCCCCCACCCAGAAATCTTCAGACTATGCATTAGAGCCAAGGATTCTGTGGTCTGCATCTCTAACCCTTTGCCCCCGACTCTTGCCCCCAGTAAAATGAATGTCCCTTGGAAAGGGGTGAAGGTCAGAAAAACCCATTAAATGTCATTTCTTAATTGTCAACTCACACAAGCTTCCTCACTGCACAAAGGAATTATTTTATTGCATATTCGAAAGCCCACTGAGATGAAAAGAAAGTTATGATTTCTGTTACTGATATCAGTACAGCTATTTATATCTTGGAATTAATTATCATAGTCAGAGACGGGCTCTGAATTTTAGCGTATTTTTCACAAAGTTTATTAGAACGACAATTGAAAGTGCAGGAAGACAAGAAAGGGGTTAATGAAGATATCGAATTCAGAAATTCTTAATTTTAAAAAATCATCCTGGTTTCTTCACAGAGTGAGAAGATAATGATGACTGTGTATAGAACAGTTCATAATAGATGCAAATAACACTAATCTTGTACCAGAAGCTTTTATACACCTCACTGTCAACATGCGAACATTTTAATTAAATATTGCAGAGTTTTATATTGACCAAAACAGAATTAGAAAAGATAAGTCTTCATTACCAAGTAACACAATGTGACAGTTGGGGATTCTGAAGCTCTTTTGAATCAAATATCATTTTGCCAGCAGAATCAATCTGTCGAGATCTTTACAATAATAAGGAAAGTACAGAAAGAATCAACAATCCATTTGCTGTCATTAGATATTTGCTGCTCACTCAGTAAGCATCCACTATTAATACATAGCATTTATTTCCAAACTGTCCCCAAGACATTTAGCAACAACTAATAGATATTGCACTTCATTGAATCAAATCACTGTGAAAAAGGCACTAGTGGCCAAATATTAGAGGTTATTCCATCCTGGACAAATAACATAAATATACATGATATATGATTCTGCTGCTGATACACTGCAGGTCCATCAGAATGGGTAAAGGATCAGTTCATATTTATCATGTAGACATTCAACATCCTCCATATGCTGTTGCACACATCTCAAGCTGCAGATACCTAGGATGTCTAGCAACTGATGGATCTGGGAGAACCAGATTGAAACAGATCATACTGAGGCAGGTGCTCTGTGAACTAAAACAAAACTTTCCTGCATTGCCCACAGACCTTTCAGTTTGTGGAGAAGTGGGGAAGAGTACAGAGCAGTTCACTTGGTTGTCACCTCATCCACGACCTTCACCATTAACACAATGATGGTAATGTGTCCCAGCTACAAGGTGAACTCTGACTCACCAAGGTTCCTTTGACACCACCTTCCAAATTCATGTTACCCACCAGAAGGACACGGGCAGCAGGTGCATGAGAACAGCATTGTCTGTAAGTTCCCTCGAAGTCTCTTGCCATCCTGACATGGAAGAATATCATAGCTCCTTAAATGTGACTGGGTCAAATCCTGGAACACCAGTCCTAACTCCGAGTGTGCCTACACCACGTGGACTGCAACAGTTCGTGGAAGTAGGTCCCGATCACCTGCGCAAGGGCTATAAATGCTGGCTTTGCCAGTGACACTCGGATCCTCGAACTAATTTTAAAAAACTAGTGCCAGCTTTACGTCAGTGCCCCAGGGCTGAACAGTGGATTCGCAGGAGTTTATGTAGAAGGACAAAAAATGAACACCAAAAACTTCCTGTTACCTTCAACTGGGAGGGCCTGGGAAATGAGATGTTGCCTCTTTATATTTCAGTCTTAAATCTATTGCTGAATTGCCAGGTACTGAGTGAATATGGTGTGTAACGGAGAGTAACTGATGAAGTCCAGTTGTCAAAAATGCATAATTTTGCAGGCAATGAGTTACCGTAGCGATATGGAGATACCTGTGACTGATTCTGTGAGCTGTGGCTCTTTCAACGCAAGTCTTCATTGCACTTATCTTTGCTGAATATTGTTTCTTCTGGGCTGGGAGATAAAAATTGTCAATGTGCCAGTCTTGTATAAGATAGATGCCTGGTAGATCTTGATCAGCAAAGAGGTGAAAGGTTATTGGAAATGTGGAGTTATCAGATGACGCATGATTTTGTTGATTGACAGAACGGTTTCGCGGGGCTGACTGGCCTACTCCTACCCGTGATGTGTACGTGGTTCATAAAGTTAATCTCCCTGTGGTATCAAAGAATAAAATTAGTGAAAAGCATAAAAAAATGCCAAAAATTCAGGTCTGGTTCAAAAACCTCACAAGGAATAACAGAAATTGGAGAGTTTAAACAATGAAAACATTTTTAAGTTTCAAAATGAAATGTTGAGACTTAAGGCGAAATTCCAGACCAGAGAGACAGGACAGCAAGAGAGATCAAAGAAACAAGGACCTCCAGGACTGTTAGTGGCCATATTTGCACAAAATCGCTATTATAAACTGCCCCGTCAGTTCTTCGTATGAGTGGAGGATTTTGCCAGGAAAAATACAGTTGCTGAGTGAAATACTTGACTCTGCACGTACTGATAGTCTTTAAATAACTTGTTTTTTATTTCTTCCAGACCTGCCTAATTCCTCTGCGCACCATTCTTTCTCTTTCATGTTGTTCAAAACTAGTCTGAATTACTCTTGGTTTGACTATATCAGCATGTGTGCAGATTTGAATCTGTAAATGTCTGGCTAGAATTGAAGAACTTGGCTGACTTTCAATTGGCATAAAAACTCACCTTATCCAATTACTGTCCAACAGGAAATTGATCTAAAAGAAATACTTTGGAGATATTATTGGCTCTTTACTCTTACAAAAGAGTGCAGGTAGTTGAAAATTCTACCATAACATGAACAACTAGTCTTCTTGCTAGCCCATTGTAGACTTGTAGTAGCAGAAACCTGCCTTGCTGATGTATGGGGTCCATACCATCAGAATCAGCAGAGAGAAATGGGACAATGAAAAGCTCCATTTTTCACTGAGGACAGAGAGGGTTAAAATTTTGTGGAACGAGATATGTATTTGACACATTCGAAAAGGATCTGTGTGGAAAAAACACCCAAGGCACAAGTCAGAAGAGTGTGACAGCTAGCTTTCTGACATGTGGGTCATGCAATAATGCTCCGAACTGCAATAAATCTCTGGAAGTGCCCGATATATTACTGATCTCATTTTGTAGGCTGCCCGGTATGAAGAGCAGTGGGAGATGCCCAGTGAAGGATTCGTTCATCCTTTACAAAACCAGGTCAAATCATTCCATTTTACTAGTTTAGAATATATTTTATTGAAGTTTTATTTTTTTGGCAGAAAATCTATTTGTTAAACTCTGAGGCAGCTCCATGTGACTGAAAGAATTGAATTTTTCATTAAGTTTTGAACCATCAATCAACTCTTCATTAGTATGCTGAGGCTAAGTGCTAAATTCCTCTTCCATCTCATCAAAGTGGTCAACCAATGTTCGTCTTAGATTTAGATACATTATCTGGGATGGAAAATTTGATTTCCACTGAGTTTGAATCAGAATTTGAACTGAAAGCTTGTTATTTACATTAACAAATGAACATTCAATCAAAATTTAGAGCACACAATTTCTTAATCAGTGCTTAAGTGTAGAACTATCAGAAAGAATTGTCTTTTGCTCTTGGTTCAGACAGACTGGTAATAAAACCAGATGCTGTACTCCTGTCTAAACCAGCACAGATCATACAGACATACTTGTTCTCTTGAGGTTAACTCCCACCCAGTCACTTGGCTGCCAATGAATGTATGTGTGTATCATTACCATAAGCTAATTTGTCATCCTGCTCACTAGGTTACCAGGGAATTAGATAGATGCACTGTTGTCATAAGTCTGCCTGCCACTTACTCTGCCCATATAACAGGGATTGTGCAGCTTATCCAACTAATGTTTATGCCATGCATTTGTAGTAATAGGAAGCAAGGCAGGCATTCATAACTTCACAATCGCCCAGGACAGTCAATGAAGTTGTTGTAAAATAAAATTTTAATCACTGTTACAATGTTGGAAGCAATGGGGATCGCCAATCTGTTCACTGCAAGCTCTCAAGAACAGCAGTGATTTAAGTGATCAAATCAAAATTTTGGGTGTCATTTGAGGAATAATATTCACCAGGGCAATGGGAGAACTCCCTGATCTTCTCATGCGTCTTACACACCAACCAAAACATGGCATAATTAAGACAGGGGAATAAAAAAGGAGTTGAATGTGCGAGTCATGAAAGGGAATAAGGAGGAGTTTAAGGAGCCAGTTCCCGAGTTTGGGACTGGGAATGGTGTGAATTGATAGTGGAATTGATGCAAGAGGCTGAGATTGCACAGGGAAGGATCGCTATGGCAATCATAGAACATAGAACATAGAAAAATACAGCGCAGTACAGGCCCTTTGGCCCTTGATGTTGCGCCGATCCAAGCCCACCTAACCTACACTAGCCCACTATCCCCCATATGCCTATCTAATGCCCGTTTAAATGCCCATAAAGAGGGAGAGTCCACCACTGCTACTGGCAGGGCATTCCATGAACTCACAACTCGCTGAGTAAAGAATCTACCCCTAAAATCTGTCCTATACCTACCACCCCTTAATTTAAAGCTATAGGCACAAAGCAGGACACAAAGGTACAAGAACACATCAATGGGATTGGTGGACATTTGAAAATTTCAGCAGGGGGAAATAAAAAGCAAGCGTATGTTGGCAAGGCTTTGAGTGATGGGCATGTGCCTCAGAAGATGGATGATGCTTGTTGATGGCAGAAAACAGCATTAGTGCCTTCCATTTTGATGAGATTCTTGCTCAGCAGTTACTACATGGTTCAGATTGACCAGGAGACTCTCCCAGTCTAACTATGTTGGAATGATTTACAGATTGATAACCAACCGGTTGGGCTACTTTCTGATACATGTCTCATGGCTTTTCACTCCTCAGTGGACCTTGTACCTACGTTTCTGCTCATTGCACCCAAAGACCTCCCTTGTCAAAGAGTCATAGAATCCCTACAGTGAGGAAAGACACCACTCAGCCCATTGAGTCTACACTGACCCTCTGAACAGCACCTCACTCAGACCCACCCCTAACCTACCCCTGTAACCCTGCAATTCCCATGGATGATCCACCTAGATTACACACCTCAGGAGACTATGGGGCAATTTAGCATGGCCAATCCACCCAACTGACACATCACTGGGCTAAGGGACCGCCCAGCACAAACCCACACAGACGTGGGGAGAACGAGCAAACTCCACACAGACTGACACCATCGCTGGAATCAAACCTGGGTCTTTGGTGCTGTGAGGCAGCAGTGCTAACCACGAACTACTTGTGCTAACTGTTTGTGGAAGAAGTTGGGAGAGAAGCAAGCAATGTTGCTGCAAAGTAAGCAGTCTTGGTGCAATTCTGCAATGGAATTTGGGCCGTGCTGCTGCTCAGATCAGAAGGTAGTTGCTTGAGGATAGAGCAAACTAACGGAGCAATCAGTAAAGCAGATGAAGTCAAACAGAAGAGGGCCTGGTTCATGGCAGGAACCAAAGAAATAGCTTTGGACATTTCGATGTTTGAATGGATGGAGCTGTGGCAATTCTCAGGTTGATGTCAGACGTTTCTGAAATTTCTGGGGAATGCTATCAACAAACATTTGAAAGGCAAACCCATGCTGCTGTATAATATCACAGAGGAGGCTGAAGAGGGAAAGAGAGAGGTTGAAATCCATTGCGTAGACCAAAGTCGCTTTGAGTATACCCCACACTGAGGAGCAGGAGGAAAAGCCACTATGATGGGACAGGTCATTGATGCAAATTATATTAGTCTTTTCACTGAAAACTCCTCAACATATATTTGATAGTGTTATACTGGAAAGATGGAAGATCATTTAGGACGAGAATACACTGAGTCCTGGCCTTGTACCCAAGCTGGTAGTACACTATATAAGCTCATACATATTCAGCTCATTGACATAAGGGAGTGAAGCTCCTGTTGTGCAGAGTTTCCATGATCAGAACCCTACAAAAGCTCTGATATAGGGTCTGTGACAGTGGCCTACAATACATGCTTCCAGAAGCACAAATAGAGCCTACTTAATCCCAAATTTATAAAGTCCTTCAGGAAGGCAAGAACTTTCAAAGGTTGACTGGGGGCAGCTGCTCGCAGGTATAGGGACGGCTGGAAAATGGGAAGCTTCAAAAATGACACAGCAAGAGTTCAGAGACAGTATTCAGAGGAACCTCGATTATTTAACGACACATTTTGTTCTGATAATCGAATGTTTGGACAACCAAATGCTGGATAACACAGTTTAGCCAAGCTTCAGGATTTTGAGATCTTGTCTGGATAATTTGAAATTCGGATAATTGAGTGCTGGATAATCGAGGTTTCTTTGTGTTCCTGTTAGGGTGAAAGGAAAGGCTGGTAGGTGTAGGGAAAGCTGGATGACTAGAGAAATTGAGGTTTTAGTTCAGGAAAAAGAAGGAAGCATATGTCAAGTACAAATCTGAAAATGTGTTGCTGGAAAAGCGCAGCAGGTCAGGCAGCATCCAAGGAGCAGGAGAATCGATGTTTCGGGCATGAGCCCTTCTTCAGGAAACCTTCTTCAGGAAATATGTCAAGTACAGATAGGATAGATCAAGTGAATTCTTAGAAGATATAAAGGCAGTAGCAGTATACTTAAGAGGGAAATCAGGAGGGCAAAGAGGGGACATGAGAGAGCTTTAGCAAATAGAGTTAAGGAGAATCCAAAGGGTTTTTACAAATACATTAAGGACAAAATGGTAACTAGGGATAGAATTGGGCCCCTCAAAGATCAGCAAGGCGGCCTTTGTGTGGAACCACAGGAGATGGGATGATACTAAATGAGTATTTTGCATCAGAGTTTCCAGCGGAGAAGGACATGGAAGACATAGAATGTGAGGAAATAGATGGTGACTTCTTGAAAAATGTCCATATTACAGAAGAGGAAGTGCTGGATATCTTGAAATGCATAAACGTGGATAAATCCCCAGGACCTGATCAGGTGTACCCTCGAACTCTGTGGGAAGCTAGAGAAGTGATTGCTGGGCCCCTTGCTGAGATATTTGTATCATCGATAGTTACAGGTGAGGTGCTGGAAGACTGGAGGTTGGCTAACATGGTGCCACTCTTTAAGAAGGGTGGTAAGGATAAGCCAGGGGACTATAGACTAGTGAGCCTGACGTCGGTGGTGGGCAAGTTGTTGCAGGGAATTCTGAGGGACAGGATTTACATGTATTGGGAAAGGCAAGGACTGATTAGGGTTAGTTAGCATGGCTTTGTGCATGGGAAATGATGTCTCACAAACTTGACTGAGATTTTGAAGAAATAACAAAGAGGATTGATGAGGGCAGAGTGATGGATGTGATCTATATGGACTTCAGTAAGGCGGTCGACAAGGCTCCTCATGGGAGATTGATTAGTAGGGCTAGATCTTATGGAATACAAGGAGAACTAGCCATTTGGATACAAAACTAGTGCAAAGGTAGAAGACAGAGGGTGTGTTGGAGGGTTTCTTTCAAACTGGAGACCTGTGATCAGTGGAGTGCCACAAGGATCGGTGCTGGATCCACTACTTTTTTTCATTTATAGAAATGATTTGGATGTGAGCTTTAGAGATATGGTTAGTAAGTTTGCAGGTGACACCAAAATTGGAGATGTAGTGGAAAGCAAAGAAAGTTACCTCAGATTACAACAGGATCTTCATCAGATGGGTCAATGGGCTGAGGAGTGGCAGATGGAGTTTAATTTAGATAAATGTGAGGTGCTGCACATTGGAAAGGCAAATCAAAGCAGGACTTACACATTTAATGGTAAGATATTGGGGAGTGTTGCTGAACAAAAAGACCTTGGAGTGCAGGTTCATAGCTCCTTGAAAGTGGAGTCACAGGTAGATAGGATAATGAAGGCGGCGTTTGGTATATTTTCCTTTATTGGTCAGAGCATTGAGTATAGGAGTTGGGAGGTCATGCTATGGCTGTATAGGACATTGGTTGGGCCACTTTTGAAACATGGCATGCAATTCTTGTCTCCTTCCTCGGAAACATGTTGTGAAACTTGAAAGAGTTCAGAAACTATTTATAAGGATGTTGCCAGGTTTGGAGAATTTGAGCGATAGGGAGAGGCTGAATAGCCTGGGGCTGTTTTCCCTGAGCATTGGAGGCTGAGGGGTGATCTTATAGAGGCTTATAAAATCATGAGGGGCATGGATAGGATAATAGACAAGGTCTTTTCCCTGGGGTGGGGGAGTCCAGAACTGGAGGGCATAGGTTTGGGTGAGAGGGTAATGATATAAAAAGGACCTAAGGGGCAACTTTTTATTGCAGAGAGTGGTGCACATATGGAATGAGCTGTTGGAGGAAGTGGTAGAGACTGGTACAATTACAGCATTTAAAAGGGATCTGGTTGGTACATGAATAGGAAATGTTTAGAGGGATAAGGGCCAAGTGCTGGCAAATGGGACTTGATTTGGTTGGGATATCTGGTCAGCATGAATGAGTTGGATCGAAGGGACTGTTTCTGTGCTGTAAATCTCTATGACTCTATACTGACAAGTGGATATAGAGAAGTAATTTCTCCTTGTGTGAGAAACTAGGACCAAAGGGCATAATCTCAGAGTAATGGATCACCCAATTAAGACAGAGAGCAGGAGGACTTTATTCTTTAGAGAATAGTGATTTTGTAGAATTGTCTTCGAGGCTGGGTCTTTAAATATATTCAAGGCTGAGACCGAGATTTTTTTTAATCTGTGAGGGAATCAGAGTTATGGGAATGAGACAGGAATATGGAGATGAGAATTATTAGATCAGACTTGATGGGCTGAATGGCCTAGTTCTGCTCCTAAGTCTTACATCTTATAGCATGCTCCTTAAAATGTGAGAGTAGAATTTAAGAACATAGAACATAGAACAATACAGTGCAGAACAAGCCCTTCGTCACTCGATGTTGCGCTGACCTGTGAATTATTCTCAGCTTGCCCCATCCTACACTATCCCATCATCATCCATGTGCTTATCTAAGGATTGTTTAAATCTCCTTAATGTGGCTGAGTTAACTACATTGGCAGGTAGGGCATTCCACACCCTTGCCACTCTCTGCGTAAAGAACCTGCCTCTGACATCGGCCTTAAATCTATCACCCCTCAATTTGTAGTTATGCCCCATGTACACACTAACATCATCCTAGGAAAAAGACTTTCACTGTCTACCCTATCTAATTCTCTGATCATCTTGTATGTCTCTATCAAATCCCCTTTTCGCCTTCTTCTTGCCAATGAGAACAGGTTCAAGTCTCTTAGCCTTTCCTCCTAAGACCTTCCCTCCAGACCAGGCAACATCCTGGTAAACCTCCTCTGCACCTTTTCCAATGCTTCCACATCCGAAATATGGTGACCAGAACTGTACACAATATCCCAAGTGTGGCCGCATCAGCGTTTTGTATAGTTGCAGCATGATAATGCAGCTACAGAACTCAATCCCTCTACGAATGAAACCTAACACACCATATGCCTTCTTAACAGCACTATCCACCTGGGTGGCAACTCTCAGGGATCTATGTACATGGACTCCAAAACCCCTCTGCACATCCACACTACCAAGAATCTTTCCATTGACCGAGTACTCTGCCTATCTGTTATTCTTCCCAAAATGCATCACCTCACATTTAGCTGCATTGAACTCCATTTTCAAAAATCAATTGCAGCAATTTCCATCCATGGCTGACTTTGACTGACATCTCCCTCCCCACCTTCTTAGTTAACACTGACACTCCTCTAAGTTCTTCTCTAACCAGCACCCTGCTCCATTTCCCCCTTCTATTTCACACCCACTGTGAGTGCTGCCGCTATGCTCACTTGGGCTGTACAGTGTGATGGCAAACTCATGATCCCTCTTCATTTCCTGTCCACAATACAGCACCTTCTCGATGAATTAAATTGAATTGAACTGAATTAGCTTTATTGTCACATGAGTACAGTCAAAAGTTCACAAGTTGCCACTTAACGGTATCATCTTGGGTACAAATGTACCAAGCTACAGAATCCTGAGTACAGATTAGATTACTTTAGATTAGATTACTTACAGTGTGGAAACAGGCCCTTCGGCCCAACAAGTCCACACCGACCCGCCGAAGCGCAACCCACCCATCCCCCTACATTTACCCATTACCTAAAACTACGGGCAATTTAGCATGGCCAATTCACCTGACCCGCACACCTTTGGACTGTGGGAGGAAACCGGAGTACCCGGAGGAAACCCACGCAGACACGGGGAGAACGTGCAAACTCCACACAGTCAGTCGCCTGAGTCGGGAAATGAACCCGGGTCTCAGGCGCTGTGAGGCAGCAGTGCTAACCACTGTGCCACCGTGCCGCCCACTGGCGAAAAAATGTTCAACATTACAGTCCTTCCGTGATAATGTAATAAAGAAAAAATGCCATTTAAAAAATAGAGATTTTAAATCAATGTCCACTTCATCCATTTCATGGCTCTGGGCTTGAGGACCTGACTCCCTGTTGGAATCCCAGACCGCACCCACCACGATGCTGAAGGTAACACAGCCCGGAGTCATGGACTGACTGGTGCCGACAAAAAACACCCACCGGAGCCGGCATGAGGAATGTTGGCAATTTCTGCTGATCATTCCTGATGAAGGGCTCTGGCCCGAAACGTCGAACCTGCTGTGCTTTAACCAG
Source organism: Hemiscyllium ocellatum (assembly GCF_020745735.1). NCBI lineage: Eukaryota > Metazoa > Chordata > Chondrichthyes > Orectolobiformes > Hemiscylliidae > Hemiscyllium > Hemiscyllium ocellatum. The sequence continues at coordinate 41,136,158 of NC_083430.1, forward strand.
CAACACATTTTCAGCAATTTCTGCTGATCATCTTGGAACTTGCTGCAAAGTAACTCGTGTTCTAATGTGCCAACATTTCAATCCAATAGTAATATTGCCAAGAACGAAAGAAAAAGATTTACATAGGGGGACATAACAGACATAACTGAGCAAGCTTTCAAAAATAAGTCCATCTTTTCCAATGTATAACATCTGGACATGCAGCAGTAGCCACGAGAATGCTGCAGTGAGGGAACTAGCATCGCAGGAACAGACAATCTGGTTGTTATCATTGTGCTGTTTGTGTGATCTTGCAGTGCACAGATTGTGTGTCACAATTCCTACTTTGCAATAGCACTTTACACTTCATCAAAGGAGGGCTTGATCAGCCGTAAGTGATAATCAATTGTGATTGGGATGCCCTGAGGTTAAGAAGTGCTTGAAAAAGAAATGCAAGCCCTTTCTTTTTGATTTCATTTTTATTCAGTGTTTTGAACTGCTCTCATTTGTAGTCAGTAATTTTCACAGTGCTTAGGAAACATCTCGGTAAATGACGCACACAATGTGATGAGGATTGAGGTGGACAAAATCAGAAGTTACATGACACCAGGTTATAGTCCAATAGGTTTATTTGAAATCACAAGCTTTCGGAGCGCTACTCCTTTATCAGGTGACAAACCTGGGCTCCAAATCTTTGCCACTGGATTTTACAGGGATCTTAAGTTAATTCAGATCTGACCACCTTGGAAGATGCTGCATTGTAACTCTTGTGCTAATGTGGCAACTTTTCAATTCAATCGCAATATTGCCAAGAACGAAAGAAAAACATTTACATAGGGAGATGTTACACACTGAGCAAGCTTTCAAAATTACTCCAACTTTCCCAACATATAATATCTGGAGATTAATTCATGCAAACTTGTTGAGATTAATATTGCAGTTAGGAAAATCATTGATTATAGAATATTTCTTAAATTGCAGCAATCTTGCAGCAAGTTGAACAGATGATGGATTGTTAACGGCTGTTGTTTGAAATCTTGATGAGAGGCATCTTACGCCCAGCACCTGCACCATCAAAGAGAATGTGTTAGACATGCCCAAGGGAAAATGATAGCAAGGCATAAATCAACATTCAAAATCAAGCAGGCATGTCTTTATGTGATTGTAAATCTCCATGGATTAAGTCAACTAATTGGGACACTTGGCGGAAATGAAATTATCCTATTTATCTACCAGTGCCTTATAAAGAGAAGTCATCAGTTTGTGCAAAATTGGAATAGTGAACCTTACCCTGGGGGGGAGGGGGATAAAAAGACCTTGAGGCAGCAATGACTGCCTCCTCATGTTGCATTTTATTTGCAGTTTTCATAATATTACTTCTGGATTTAAAAAACAAATTTTGCCATGACTTTCAAGAATTGAGAAGTAGGGTGATCTCTGTTTGTATTTTATCTAATGTCAAGTAGTTAGTGTAAATCAAACACTTATAAAAAGGAGACATTTCTGGCCTCCTCTTATCATAGGAGCTGATGAGTCAGAATTTGATCTTTATCTAAAATGTTAGAAATCACACAACACCAGGTTATAGTCCAACAGGTTTATTTCAAAGTACAAGCTTTTGGAGTGCTGTTCTTTTGTCAGTTAGTTATCTGATAAAGGAACAGTGCTCTGAAAGCTTGTACTTCTAACTAAACGTGTTGGACTGTACCCTGGCGTTGTGTGATTTTTAACTTTGTCCACTCCAGTCCAACACGGCTCCTCCACATCATTTATCAAAGAGGACACAGGCAGGAGGTACAGAAGGACATCTCCAGCAGCAAGTTTCCTTCAGCAACACACCCACCCTGACTGGGAATATTGTTGCTGTCCCTTTACTGTTGCGGGGTCAAAATCCTGGAACACCCTTCCCAACTGCACTTTGGCTGTGCCTTCACCGTATGCAGTTCAAGAGGACAGCTCACCTCCACCTTCTCAAGGGCAATTCGGAATGGACAATTTATCTAATGAGGTTTAAATTCTGTGGTGAACAAAAAGAAGCGAAGATTGGGTTCCCAATCTTCCCCAGAACTTGATGGAAAATGCCTTGGTCACTCTAAAGAAAATCTCCTGAATGGGAGGGCAGGTGATAAGAGATGGAGGTTCTGCCCTCGCCCCTGCCCCCCCCCCCCCCAATCCACCACCTCCCCTGCCCCCCCCCGCAGCCCCCCGTTCTAAGAACTCCCTTACTTTTCCTTTGTCTGTGATAGGATTAGGGTGTGGGACATGAGGTTGGCTGAAGTATTAAAAGTTGGTTTTGCAGATGCTGGAGATTAGAGTCAAAATTAGAGTGGTGCTGGAAAAAGCACAGCAGGTCAGGCAGTGTCCAAGAAGCACGAAAATCTATGTTTCAGGCAAAAGCCCTTCATCAGGAATCATTCCTGTTGAAGGGCTTTTGTCCGAAACGTCAATTTTCCTACTCCTTGGATACTGCCTGACATGCTGTGCTTTTTCCAGCACCACTCTTTTCTTGACTAAATATTAACTGTGCCTTGTACAGGCCTGCTAAATGATTGATATTGGACCTAACCTGAGACCCAAGCTTAGATCGTGGCCAAAGAACTATATAACATTTAGCAATGTTTTAGCTGTTGTATAACAGGCCTAAAGGACAATACCAACTACAGGAGTGGCCACTCAACACTCACATGTTGCTGGAACTGCTGGTCTTACATATTGTTGCACTGCCTGAAAAAGGTTAGATATTAATTAGCCTGGTACCGATTGTTATGTGTAAGTGTTCCAGGGATCAATGTTACTGTTGCATGGGGGAGTCGTGCACCATAAACCAGGACAAGACCAAATATAGACAGCTCTGTAATAATCACAACGATCGCTAAACTTCCCAAGTCTAAATTGTGATTATTTTTAACATATGGGAACCAGAAGACACAAGACTTGTCAATTCTTCATTCAAACTGACATTGTGCCGTGGGCAGCTCCTTAATGGAAGCTAGTTAATTATAGCGATCTCCCTGGGCTGTAGATTCACAGACAGGTTCTCTCTGGCATGGAAATAAATACACCAGGACTATGTTTTTTTTTGTGTGTAATTGTTTCAGCCAGTTGTGGGACCTGAGTTTGGATTATTTTGGAAAGGTTACTACGTTACACTTGCTGGTTACAGTCAGAGCTGGCTATTATATTCAAAGGAAATATCCATCCTTATGAATTTTCTTTGTTGTTTCAATGCATATTACACAACGTAAAGAACCAAAGCATGTAAAGAAACCATTGCAATGGAACAGTTTTATTAATGGGAAATATATCCAAAAATTGTAACAATCCAACCTTAACAATTTACTCACAAAGTTCAAAATTTTTCAAACAAGATGATTATTTACTTGAAATAAATGGTTGTATCATGAAATTTGTCAAGCTTATGTTGTTAAACTTTAACATTAATGGTGCACATCATTGTGCCCTGAAAATCTATTGAAGAGACTCCTTTGACTTGTCAAGCAAAAGATAATGTGCTCATCTATACAAAACAGATTCTAAAGAGATTATATAAAATCATTACAGCTAATTTCAAGCTTTCTCGTTTTGCAAAGCTATACAATTTTTGACCTGGCTATGACTTTCTGTTTTTTGGTATGAATTAATGTGTAAATAATTCTTACCTAACTTAACCTGTCCAATTTTTTCTGATGCATATTGCCTTCTACAACCTGAATGCAGGCTGTGATGAGAATGCACAGAATGAGGATATATATTATAGGCTGGTTGTTAGGCCTGGGCTTATAGACTGAAAAATAGCACAGTAAAGGATTCAAGATTTTGTTCATAGGAAACCTGTACGTGTCAAGATGCTGAAACAACACCCGATTTTAACAGTGATGAAACCTCATTAAATTTATTTTTATGGTTTAGTCAATAAACCATCTATAGAATAGCATCAAGGAATATTAACTTCCCTTCAAAACATTTTGCCTGATAAATTTAGGACTGGATTTCACATACTGTTGGGATCTGGTGTGGGCTCAGTTTCCTGGGATTTTGGGATTCCAAATACCTGCGGGACATTTTGAAAATTTTAAAATTCTGGTGTTTGGTTGTGGCTGGAATGAAGGAACAGGAACCACCTTCAGCACCAACTAACAGCTCATTAAACTCCTATCGGACCTTAAACATTGAATGGTTTTCAGTGACGGGGGGCTCAAACTACATCGATCAAAGCTGGGACAATGTCCACATTTGGTCTGATATGTTCCAAGTAACATTTTTGCCATATAAATGACAAGCAATGACCATCTCCAAATACAAATCGTGGGCGGCACGGTGGCACAGTGGTTAGCACTGCTGCCTCACAACGCCTGAGACCCGGGTTCAATTTCCGACTCAGGCGACTGACTGTGTGGAGTTTGCACGTTCTCCCCGTGTCTGCGTGGGTTTCCTCCGGGTGCTCTGGTTTCCTCCCACAGTCCAAAGATGTGTGGGTCAGGTGAATTGGCCATGCTAAATTGCCCGTAGTATTAGGTAAGGGGTAAATGTAGGGGCATGGGTGGGTTGTGCTTTGGCGGGTCGGTGTGGACTTGTTGGGCCAAAGGGCCTGTTTCCACACTGTAAGTAATCTAATCTAATCATTGAATAATCAATTGACTAGAAAGTTATTCTGTAGGAGAACCAGGGGTCACAGGGTAAAACATTTAGGACTGAGATAAGGAAAAGTTTCCTCACCCAGAGAGTGATATGTCTGTGGAATTCGTTACCACAGGATGCACATAAGGCTAAAATGCTGTATGATTTCAAGAAGGATTTGGATATAGCATTTGGGACTAAAGAGATTAAAGGATATGGGGGAAAGCTATTGAACTAAATGATCAGCCAAGATCGTAATAGCCAAATTACCTCCTATTTTCAATGTTTCCAGATTGCTGAGATTGGAGGCAGTGCCTTGGTACATGTGACAATAAATTAAATTCAATTCAATTTGGCATCTCCAAATAGAGGCTGTTGTTCTTTCGGGAGTTTGGTTAATTTGCACCATCCCCAGCCTCAGTCAGCCTAAAAGACACTGAAATTAGATGCTGCACCAAATGAGAACCCAGACAAGGGGTGCCCTGAGAAGAATATACTGCAGATTGAAGCAAACACCTGATTGATTTAGTCTGACTTGGATCCATATCTAGACAGGGACATCCTGTCAGGGTAATGAGAGAATTTGCATTGTTTTTTGATTGTCTTCTGGAGCTGGATTCATTGCTGTGTTGTTGAGTTGATAAAGTTCTGTGGAAAAAAACACAGTAGGTCAGGCAGCATCCGAGAAGCAAGAGAGTCGATGTTTCAGGCAACACTCTTCTTTGATCGAAACATTAATGCTCTTGCTCCTTGGGTGCTGCCTGACTTGCTGTGCTTTTCCAGCATCATGCTTTATCAACTCAGACTCTCCAGCATCTGCAGTCCTCACTATTTCCTAGTTACTATTTTGTTGTTAATGACAATGAAACTGCTGAGTACACACAATATATAAGCAAAATACTCATGTTTCTTTCTCCAGCGTTAATGCATGAATTGGACTACAATATCCTTAATGTTTATCATAAACTGGATTCCATTAAAACAATGAAGACTAAGAGAGATGACAGTTTGTACAGAATATCTCAATTGTGTTAAAACATTCTCATTTTGTGTTTTGATATAAAACTGATATACTTGCTCTCAAAAGGGTCAATAATATTCACCATTTTGATGTCTGTGAATTCCTGCTCTAAATACCCTCAGAGAACACCATTCATCCAGAATCTCAATATTCCTTAGATCGGTTGGTAATGTTTGTAGAACCATGGAAAAGGTGTCATTCAGCCCATCAATGTTGGTGCTAGCTGAAAAATAAATATGAGCTGCCCATTTGAATCCCAGCTTCCAGTACGTGATAGAGAGCCTTGCAAGTTGTGTAGTTCAGGTGCAGAAAAGGATTCTTATAAATAAGTGGAAGATTTCTGAATCTTCTATTAAACTGGACAGAGAGTTCCAGACACTTGTCTCACTCTGTTTTTTTTTCATTCATAGAATGAAGATGTCTCTGGCTAGGCCAGCGTTTACTACCCGAGCGCAGTTAAGAGTCAACCACATTGCTGTGGGTCTGGAGTCACATGGAGACCATGCTACATTCGTTCCCCTTAAGGACATTAGGACAGTCAACAATGGAGAGCTGAAAATGTGTTGCTGGTTAAAGCACAGCAGGTTAGGCAGCATCCAAGGAATAGGAAATTCGATGTTTCGGGCATAAGCCCTTCATCAGCATTCCTGATGAAGGGCTTATGCCTGAAACATCGAATTTCCTATTCCTTGGATGCTGCCTAACCTGCTGTGCTTTAACCAGCAACACATTTTCAGCTGTGATCTCCAGCATCTGCAGACCTCATTTTTTACCCAGTCAACAATGGAGTCATACACCATCTGCCATGGCAGAATTCGAACCAAGGTCCCCAGGACATTACCAGAGTCTCTGGATTAATAGTATCATGATATTATTGCCTCCCCATTTGGATTCAGTGTTCCTCAGTTTCCCCAGCCCTTCTAAACAATCATCTTAAATTTGTGCCTCTTGGAACTTGGCCTCTCTGCTTGGGGAAACAGGTTCCCCTGTCCAATTAGTCCCTCATTGTTTTGTCCATTTCAGTGAAGTCACTTTCAGTCTCATCTATACCATGGAAACCTGAGCCTATCTAATATTTCCTCATACCTGCAATGTTCAAACTCTGGCAAAATTCTTGTAAATCTCCTCTGTATTTTTTCCTGTGCAATTATGGCCTTCCTATAATATGGTGGCCAGAATTGTACAGAATATTTTAGCTGTAACCAACATTCTATACAGTTCTAATATTCCATCTTTCCTTTTGTATTCTGTTCCTGGTCCATTCTATACGCTTTCATTACCACCTTACCGACCTGTTCTGACACTTTCAATGACCTGTGGAGATGTATCCAAGGTCTCTCACTTTCTCTGTCCCTCTCAATATCTTCCCGTTTATTGTGAATTCCCTTTCTTGGTTCACCCTCCCAATTACCTCACATTTCTCTGAATTGATTCCTTTTGCCACTTCTCCACCCCCCCCTCGACCAAACCATTTGTATCATTCTGGAGGTTATAGCCATCTTCTTCATATTGATGGTCATCATTAATGATGAATTATCACAGCGAATACACTTAGTAAGGTGCTTAAGCCTGAGAAAAAAAGTGAATCCGCCAGATGGAATCTTTCAGATATGAGTGAGACACTAAATGCAATAATGTAAAATTGGAATATTTTCATTATTAAATCAAAAGAGTAGGACAGAGAGCATGGGGAAGATTGTGAAAGCAAAGTCTGGGATTGACAGCTGGAGCAAACGATGAGTAAGGCTGGTCAGAACCAGAGCACCAGACTCACTTAAAAACCATTGAAATGGAAAAAGGATGTGTTTGGTACCATAGAAGAATGAGATTAAATAGTTAATTATTTACATGACATGATCCTATGACAAAGTCAACGTAGAAAGTAGAAGTCCTCTCTTCTTTTCCGAAAGTCAACCAAAGGGGGAGATGGTGGCCTAATGGTATTACTGCTGGACTATTAGTCTGGAAATAGGACCTGGGTTCTAATCCCCAAAGTCAGACAGTGGAATTTTAATTCAATAATGAAAAATATGTAATTAAGAATCTACTGATGGCCGTGAAACCATTGTTGATTGTTGGAAAATCCCATTTGGGTTTTAAGTCTGAAATGTTGAGCTGGTTTCGGTGACCATGACAATTATCATCAATTGTCCTGAAGTCTCACCTGGTTTCACTAATGTCCTTCACAGAGGAAAATCTGCCATCCTTACCTGAACTAGCCTACATGTGACTCTAGACCCACAGCAATGTAGCTGACTCTGCCCTCTGAAACAGCCTAGCAAGCCACTTAGCTCAAGGTCAACTCGGAACGGGCAAGAAAATCTGGCCAGCCAGCGACGCCATGCAAATGTTTATAGTGATAGATTTATGTCAGCTATGTTGATGCTCAGTGCCAAACACCGCAACTAAAAGCTAAGAAATGGCCAGCATAACAACATCCAATGCATAATGTAAGACCCCAGTGTGTGTGTAAACGCAAATAAGGTGCAGGATAGTAAGTTTTCTCCAATTTGTTGTGAGTCTAAATATCATGCAAATTTAAAAATACAAAAAAGAAATTCACAAAATGATCTCTGCACTCTTAAATCACCACATCTGGTGTAAGAAGATAAAAAGATAGCAGCAGGAGAAGAGTGTATAGCCTCTTGAATCTGCTTTGCCATTCAATATGCTCTTCTGCCTCAACTCCACTTTCCTGTCCTTTCCTATATTCTTAATTCCATCGGAGATCAAAAACTGTATTCATCCCAGATGAGACATTACTCAAGAACGAAGCAGCTATAACTGTCAAGGGTAAAGAATTCCAAGGATTCACAGCCACCTGATTGAAGACATTCTTCCTCATCTCAATCCTACATGATTATCCTGAGGTGGTCCCTCCATGGCCTCGATGCTGCAGGCAGGGGGAATATCCTCTCAGTTTCTTACCTGACACGACTCTAAGAATCTTGCATATTTCAATGAGGTCAACTCTTAGTCTTCTAAACTCCAGAGAGTATTGGGCCAGTTTACTATCAGTCTGTCATCTGAATGCAACCCTCGCATCCCAGAAACCAATCCAGTGAACCTTCATTTTACAGCCTCCTGCCTTATATATTGAGAGGAGAAAGTGAGGTCTGCAGATGCTGGAGCTCAGAGCTGAAAATGTGTTGCTGGAAAAGCGCAGCAGGTCAGGCAGCATCCAAGGAACAGGAGATCCGATGTTTTGGGCATAAGCCTGAAGAAGGGCTTATGCCCGAAACGTTGAATCTCCTGTTCCTTGGATGCTGCCTGACCTGCTGTGCTTTTCCAGCTTATATATTGAGACCAAAGCTAATATAATGTGGTGAAAGCAAAAAATGCTGGAAATCACAGCGGATCAGGCAGCATCCATGGAGAGAGAACAAGCTAATGTTTTGAGTCTAGATGACTCTTCATCAGAGAATGCTGGCTCTTCACAGATGCTGCCTGACCTGCTGCGATTTCCAGCATTTTTTGTTTGCAGTACAGATTCCAGCATCTGCAATAGTTTGCTCCGAGTATAATGCGATATTAGAGATATTTTTCAAGTTAGGGGAAACAAGTTAGGGAATTGCTAGTTTACAAATCAGAAGAGGATTTCAACAATTAACATTAGTGATAATTTGAAATGCATGGAAGCTTCAAAAAGTTTAAAGCACTTCAGCATGTAGATTATAACGAGCTCTCTCCAAAAGTGCAGGTGAATAAAAGACTATTAGCATTTCCTGTGATGTACATGCACATAAGAAGTCTAAACTTAAATTAACATTCTGATAACAAACAAAAAAAGTCCACAATGGGAAATTCCTCGGGTCATAGACAAATACTAGACAAGAAGCTGTGCTAAGTCCCTTTCCTAATTATCTTTTCAAGAAGCTCTCATACCCAAAGGCTAAGGATCCCTTATGTTATTTCATTAACACACACGGTACTTAAGGACTAGATATAATGTGTAACTCTCCAGAGAGTTTCACACTCCAAAGGTAATTAGGATTGAAATGACAACATACTGCATAGCTTTTCCTGAGCATTAAAAAAATATAATGGTACAGCCAATTCATTTAAAGTGTATCCCGCTAGCTCAAAACAGTATTCATTTAACAAGAATATAACTTAATGAGGAACCTGACTTAAATCTAAGATTAAAGCTCCCACCAGGTACACATTTTATAATGATATTTAATTCCCGCATTATTATATTTTATTGGACACATTTAATAATGAATCATTATTTCAGCATTACTTGGGTTCTTTGGAGAAGTAATTTTCAGACTGAGCGAGTTTGTTTTGAAGTCCTCAAGGTACAAAGCAAAAACAATATTTCACTAGGATTCTGGGGAAAAAAATAAATGGCCTTTATTTTCTGATACTTTGAAAACCTGTGGCAAAGATGGAACTGTGCATTGGGGCAGAATTTGTAAATGAAGTGTGTGTGGAGCAGCTTCAATTCAATAGATTTTAATAAAATGAATGAGCACCATTCGCTATTTAACAGCGATGAATAAAGCTCACCTCTACTTTATACCTATCATGAGACATTGTTCATGAGGTGATTGATCTTGTAGTAAAATTTGAAATGCTACTAATGATTTTGCTGTAACCTTTTGTGTGGTACATTGCAAATGTTTTCAAAGCACATGAATAATTCCGAAACAGAGCCCTCCTTCAGAATAGATTGGATGGATGGCTGGTGATTATATACCTAATGATGGGGTGTGCATCCATATCAAAACACCTATTATATGGGCATGAATTAGGAGAATGTTCAATTGTTCATATATTTTATGTCATTAATTTTGCAAGTGTGCCTTCACACATACACTTCCTTCTCCTTTTGCGGAAGTTGCTGGAACAATTCTGAGGTTGATCGCGTGGCATTATGAACAGTTCTTCTGTGGGCAGCAGGTCCTGGCTTAAGAACTGGACAAAGAGCTGATCTAGACATGGCTGCACTACCATTGGACCTCAAGACAACTTAGGTCACTGATTAGGCACTACAAAGCTACTAAGATGTAACAAAATCGAAAACCTGATTGAATGCTTTCGGTACAAAATTCAACAGCTCAGAAAGAGATCATTCAGCCCACACTGCCTGTTCTGGTTCTTTGAGAATTCACTCTATCTTGTTTCCAGAGCCCTGCGATGTTCTCCCCTTTATGAAATTCCCTTTTTGAAAGTTACTATTGAATCTGCCATTGCACACATTGTTGGAAGAATTCATTGTGTAAAACCAAAGTCACCTCATGTCACTCCTCATTCCTTGGACAACTACCTTAAGTAGTTAAAAAAAACAGGAAACTGGGTGACATTGACAGCATCTTCACAGATTGAGTTCAATATTCATGTTATCATTGATGCCATGAGATTGTTTCTCACCACTTAGCATTGAAATCACCAAATTCAATTTTGATAAAGTGAGCTGGAAGCATAATCAACAGGCATCTGTTCGTATCAGTATGAAAAGTTTTTCAATTTCATAATTACTTTGCATGTTTAAATAAAGTATAATATTTCATATGTCCGAAAAGACCACTCCCTCCTTGACTCCTTCGTCAGGTCCACACCCCCCCACCAACCCAACCTCCACTCTCGGCACCTTCCCCTGCAACCGCAAGAAATGCAAAACTTGCGCCCACACCTCCTCCCTTACTTCTCTCCAAGGCCCCAAGGGATCCTTCCATATCCGCCACAAATTCACCTGCACCTCCATATACATCATCCATTGCATCCGCTGCACCTGATGTGGCCTCCTCTATATTGGGGAGACAGGCCGCCTACTTGCGGAACGTTTCAGAGAACACCTCTGGGACACCTAGACCAACCAACCCAACCACCCCGTGGCTCAACACTTCAACTCCCCTCCCATTCCACCAAGGACATGCAGGTCCTTGGACTCCTCCATCGCCAGACCATAGCAACACGACGATTAGAGGAAGAGCGCCTTATCTTCCGTCTAAGAACACTCCAACCACAAGGGATGAACTCAGATTTCTCCAGTTTCCTCATTTCCCCTCCCCCCACCTTGTCTCAGTCAACACCGAACTCAACACCGCCTTCCTAACCTGCAACCTTCTTCCTGACCTCTCCGCCCCCACCCCACTCCGGCCTATCACCCTCACCTTGACCTCCTTCCACCTATCGCATCTCCAACGCCCCTCCCCCAAGTCCCTCCTCCCTACCTTTTATCTTAGCCTGCTGGACACACTTCCTCATTCCTGAAGAAGGGCTTATGCCCGAAACATCGATTCTCCTGTTCCTTGGATGCTGCCTGACCTGCTGCGCTTTTCTAGCAACACATTTTCAGCTCTGATCTCCAGCATCTGCAGTCCTCACTTTCTCCTTTTATAATATTTCATATATCAGTGAAAGGCTACATAAAAATCATGACAATTTAATGCTACTGTTTCACCTTTATAAATGAATTGTGATTGTCCAACATGTTGGCGGCACAGTGGCACAGTGGTTAGCACTGCTGCCTCACAGTGCCTGAGACCTGGGTTCAATTCCCGCCTCAGGCGACTGACTGTGTGGAGTTTGCACGTTCTCCCCGTGTCTGTGTGGGTTTCCAACGGGTGCTCTGGTTTCCTCCCACAATCCAAAGATGTGCGGGTCAGGTGAATTGGCCATGCTAAATTGCCTGTAGTGTTAGGTAAGGGGTAAATGTAGGGGTATGGGTGGGTTGCGCTTCGGCTGGTCGGTGTGGACTTGTTGGGCCAAAGGGCCTGTTTCCACACTGTAAGTAATCTAATCTAATGTTAATTAATGAATCCAGCCACTAGGCTTGTCCCACTGTTGTTATCTTGTATCTTACCTGTTCATTTTGGCTCATAGTTGCCTCACCTCTGTTTTAGAATGATAAGGATTTAAGGCCGACTTTATACTCTAGGCTGACACTTCAGTGCAATGTTGAGGCAACACTGCACATTTGAAAGAGCCAGATTTTCGATAGGACACCAAACCAAGATTATATTTTTCTTCCCAGGTGGTCTTGAAACATTCTGCAATATGAAAATTCTTCCCCATACAACCCTCACCAATCTTAACACCTCAATCGAAATTATTAAACATGTTGTGAGACCTTGTTGTGTACAAGGTTTCCTCCCACAATCCAAAGATGTGCGGGTTAGGTGAATTGGCCATGCTAAATTGCCCGTAGTGTTAGATAAGGGGTAAATGTAGGGGTATGGGTGGGTTGCGCTTCGGCGGGTCGGTGTGGACTTGTTGGGCCAAAGGGCCTGTTTCCACACTGTAAGTCTAATCTAATTTTAAAAAAAATTATTTTTGTGTTGTAGCCACAACAGTAGTGGCTACACTTTCAAATACCTTATGGCAGAGGTCACAAAACACAATCCATAAGCTCTTACTCACCTCCATGCCCTGTATATTCTAGAGCCTCTCCAGCCCCATTTTCATCACTCCCCCCTTCAAATTACATCACTTCCTCCCTCCTGGCACTGTCCCACGGCAGAAATCACCCTCTTGCCCAGCTTTCTGTTTCTTGCAGCCCTGTTGCTGTTCACTTCCTATCTTTACAATTGACCCATTTCACGTTGCTACCCTGTCTCCACTTTAGTGGGCGGAACGGTGGCACAGTGGTTAGCACTGCTGCCTCACAGCGCCTGAGACCCGGGTTCAATTCCCGCCTCAGGCGACTGACTGGGTGGAGTTTGCACGTTCTCCCCGTGTCTGTGTGGGTTTCCTCCGGGTGCTCTGGTTTCCTCCCACAGTCCAAAGATGTGCAGGTCAGGTGAATTGGCCATGCTAAATTGCCCGCAGTGTTTGGTAAGGGATAAATGTAGGGGTATGGGTGGGATGCGCTTCGGTGGGTCGGTGTGGACTTGTTGGGCCGAAGGGCCTGTTTCCATACTGTAAGTAATCTAATCTAATCTATATCTGTCAGCCGATATTTTAATATTTCTGAGTGCCACTCTTCCTAATGTTTCCTGCCTCCCTGTTTCCCAGCTGTTTGTCTCTTCCATTTCCTGCACTAGACATAAAATTAGAAAATTCTTACACACTTGTGTCCCTTCTAAAAGTATACATCCCCAGTAATGAAAAGCCAAGGCACAAATAAATATACAGACTGACAAATAGAGCCTAGAGACAGATAGCTCAGGGAGACAAGGGCATAGATTCATCGAAACATCAGGTCAAAAACAGCTCACTACAAAATATAGGAAGGATGGATAGAGAAAGAGAGATATAATTGAAAGAGACAGATCAATTCTAAAAAAGGGACTTCAATCACAGACAGAGGCACGCATCTGATAGACTAAATGGAAACACAGATACACACATCGATACAGGGAACCACAGTGGCAACATATACATTCAGTTCATATCTGAATACCGTAACTTGTTGGACATTTGCTTCTCTTTGTAATTTTATTTCAGCATTTTCACAGACTTCTTGCATGTGCCTCATCTCTTCATCGTTTTCCCATTAATCCTATTTCATTTGCTGCTTTAACATGATGCCCAAAACATCCCACTGACACCTGTCACATAGCTTCTCGCTTCCGGTTCAGTCCTCCCAATCCTCCCCATCAGTGGAGATGGCAGCCATTGTTATATCTTCAGTCCATTCAATCTGTTGTTTCTTCACTGGCATTCCTACCCAGTAACCCGAGGCAAAATACTGTGGATCCCGGAAATCTGAAGTGAAAACAGAGAATGCTGGTCTAGCAGCATCTGTGGAGAGAGAGAAGCAAAGTTTCAAATCCAAAATGATTATTCTTCAGAATCTTCGAAACCCTCTTTTGAAGAACAGTCACACTGGACTTGAAACATTGACTGTACTGCACTTTCAGTTTCTATCCCTACTGGAGAGCCCCTGCAAAGTGCAGCTTGACGTGGTCCTGCTACGCAGAGGCATTAGGGAATGCTATCGGAATTAATATTGCCACACGAAGTGAAGTGGCATATTTGAGTTGCTATAACAAATCTACTTTTAGTTTTGAACTTTGGGTGGGATTTGATAGGGGTCCAAGTGATGTAGTCGATAGCAAGAAGTGGGACAGAACCAGGTGACATGTGCAGCAAGGCCCATCTCAATCTTGGGAGATGTTGATAGATGCGAAGCTGGAAGAACACAATAGGTCAGACAGCATCTGAGGACTGACGAAGGGTTTCGGGCTGGAACATTGACTTTCCTGCCTCTCAGATGTTGTCTGACCTGCTGTGCTCTTCCAGCTTCACATCTATCGACTCTGACTTCCAGCATCTGCAGTCCTTACTGTCTCTGAGTCAATGGTGGGAGAAAATAGCTCCACCTATTCATAAGTGGCATGAGCAGATTCTCAATGTGCAGCAGCAAGATGTCAAATACTCAGGATTGGGAAAACTCAACGAGGAAACCAGACACAGGTAGTTGGTGAATTCAGCTCACTGTGCAATCTGAATAGCCTCCATGCTGGAAACCAGTCACCAGCATCTCAGGGCACTTTCCATTGGGGCTGGCCACATGCACTCCGTGTCCATGGAGACTGGCATCCTACATGTGCCACTCTCTAACCGCCCTCACGGAACATCCCTGTTACACTTACAGGACACTTCAATGCCACACCCCAGGCTGTACCGGTAACTCCCTCATTGTAACGCTGCAGTAAGGACACTGTCCACTCAGGGACACACACCGAGCTCATAGACTGCACCAGGCTGCATCTCTGAGCTCTATGCTCACTGTCAAAGCACAAACACTTTGAACCTACCTGGATGCTCACCACACCTCTGCATTGCCCTCCCTTTTTGCAGAAGGAAGATAGTCTTTGCTCAGGTGTTCCTGGCACAGTAAGTCAATGGCAGTCTCCAATCCCAGTCCAGGCCCAGGTCATGCAGGCTAGAGTCAGGATCCTCTCCTTACAAGGGTTAAGGAGCCAAATGACAGGCAGCATTCCACCCATCTTGACTCTTCCTGCCCTCCTAAGGTCTGTTTTCCTCTCTGCGTGAGGGAGGAGCAGGTTTTACAGGAGGTGAAATTGGGCACTGATGCTATTTCTGTTGCAGCATGTAGGGAGGTGTGGGTGATTAGGTGGCACTGAGGGAAGCAGAGTTAATGGGGTCAGGGGGTGTGGTGGGTAACAGTGATGATGGTAAAGCCTTGGTGGGAGGTGGGTCCAGGAGCAGAGATAGAATGTGTTTGAGGTCTCAGAGAGAAGATGGTGGCACTGGCAGACTGGAGAATGATGTTGACCTTCTCTTAGAGTCATAGAGTCATAAAACACGGAAACAGATACTTCAGTTCAATTTGTCCATGTTGACCAAGTTTCCCAAATTAAACTAGTCTCACTTGCCTGCATTTGGCCTATATCCCTCTAAACCTTTCCTGTTCCTACACCTGTCCAACAGCTATGAGTTTGTTTTAAATTCATTCACGGGATGAGGGCATTGCTGTCTAGGCCAGCATTTATTACCCAAAGGACATTAAAGTGGGTCTGGAGTCACGTGTACGCCAGACCAGATAAGGATGGCAGTTTGATTAGGTTAGATTCCTTACAGTGTGGAAACAGGCCCATCAGCCCAACCAGTCTACTCCGAAGAGTAACCCACCCAAACCCATTTCCCTCTGACTAATGCACCTAACAATATGGGCAATTTAGCATGGCCAATTTATCTGGCCTGCACATCTTTGGACTGTGGGAAGAAACCAGAGTCCCCGAAGGAAACCCACGCAGGCACCGGGAGAATGTACAAACTCTACACAGACAGTCGCCCAAGGCTGGAATTTAACCTGGGACCCTGGTGCTGTGAGACAGCAGTGCTAGCCACTGTGCTGCCCTATTAGTTGCTTCCCATTAGTGAATCAGGTGGGTTTTTCCAACATTCAACAATGGAATCATGGCCATCATTAGATTCTTATTTACAGATGTTCTTATTGAATTCAAATCCCACCATCTGCTCTGGCAGGATTCAACATTGGGTCCCAAGAACGTTACCTGGCTCTCTAGATTAATTGTTGAGCACTAACACCACTAGGCCATCGCCTACCTGGAAGTGTGTTGCCACTTCAACCCAGGTCTCAATCATAGAAAGATAGAAACCATGGGGAGGTGAAGGCCTGTTGATGCAGGGACTCAGATAACACTCTGGGGACCCAGGTTCAAATCCTGCCATGGTAGAAGGTGGAATTTGAATTAAGTAAAATCTGGAATTAAGAGTCTAATGATGATGAAACTAATTGTTGGGGAAACTCATCTGGTTCACCTTTAGGGAAGGAAACTGTCATCCTTACCTGGTCTGGCCTACCTATGACTCCAGACCCACAGCAATGTGGTTGATTCGTAACTGCCCTCTGGGCAATAAATGCTGGTCAGGCCAATAATGCCCTTATCCCATGAACGAATAAAAAAAAGAAGACCATTCAGTCCTTCAACCATGCTCCAACATTAAACCTCTATCTCTATGCTATATTCTCACTTTCTCCCTTGATGCTTTTAAAATCTAAATTAAAGGTCCCGTTTCTTAAATATATTCAGTGACCCTGGCCTCCACAGTCTTCTGTGGTAGAGAATTCTACAGGTTTATGCTGAATGATGAATTGTTTCCTCATTTCAGTCCTAAATGGTCTACCCCTGACACTATCCCCTGGTTCTAAATGTCTAACCAGGGGAAACATCCTCCCTGCATCCAATCTTCCAGCCTTGTTAGAATTTTATACATTTCAATCAGATTCCCTCTCATTCTTCTAAACATTTGGAAATACAAACTCAGTCAAACTAATCTCTCCTCATATATCAACCCTGTCATCCCCAGTATCAGCCTAGTGAACCTCAGTGCTTCCTCTATGGCAAGGATACCCTTTCTTAGGGAGGGAGACCAACATGCAATATTCCAGGTCTGGTCCCACCAAGGCCCTGTATAACTGCTTCAACTTTACTCTAGTCTCCATGAAACTCTTGACTCTCCCCACATAGAGCCCTTGCCAACCTGCCTCTAACAGATGCCACACCATTACAACCAGTGCACCCCATACTCAGCAACTTGTTCTGCCTGACAATCTCACATCTCACACAACTCAGTATCCCATCTCCCCAAGCTCAATGCTCCCATTCCCCAGTACTGCTGTAGCAGTCCTCCCAACCTCTTGCCTTTCTGCATCCCCACTAGCACCTTAGGATTTAATAATAAAAGATGTACAGAGAGAGTCTGCAGCATTTTGAAATCTGTATTATCTGTTAACACCTCACAGCTACCTACACTTACTTTCCACTAAACCTTATTGAAATACCAGGGGTGGTGGGACAAGGCCATTCTTTGTGAGGGTGAGGGAGAGGGAGATATAAAATTCCAGCTGTTGTCTTGATTACTATGAGCAACATCAAAAGTGATATTTACACACCCAAGGGCCCAATGTAAGAGAGAATAATCATTGTTTAACTCTTGCATTCAGAGTTCCAGGGTTTAACCTTCTTTATGTTCTCTGGATGCTCATGCGCTGTATCAATCAACCAGAGACAATATATCGAATTACCAGCCACGACCTTGCCTTTCACTAATTTTAACCCTAATCTACCAATATGATTTACTTTGCAGTAATTTTCTGGATTCAGTTTTTCCACATTTATAACCACCAATTCACATTTTTTAAAATTCAATCATAGGATGTGAGCTGATAGGCTGTCACTGACTCGGCCAACATTAATTGCCCATCTCTAATTGTTCACAGGGCAGTTAAAAGTCAACCGTTTCTTAGTCATTAACTTTCAAAGCCAAAAAATCCAAGTTACATTTGCATGTACACACATACCCCGACACAAAAATACACCAACACACAGGTACACACAAACAGATGCACATACACAGAGATATACATGCACACAGACACAGACATATACAGATACATATACACAGACAGAAAGACAGACAGACAGAAAGACAGACATACACACACCCAATTACACATACACACAGATACACACAGAGAGACACAGATACGTATACACAGATAAACTGGTGCACAGACACACACACACACTATCAAATTTGTGACATTTCAGACTTTGTGGAAGACTTGTTTGTGCATTTTGCCCTAGAATGCAACTTTTGAGATATTTCTCCTTCACACAAATTTGTTTGTATTTATTCTGACCTTTAGTTCTCCTTATTCCGTAGCGGTTTCTTTCCCTTCAAACCTTTCAGCCATGGAGCCTATTTTGTTTGTCTAGATACAAAGGCAAAAATAAAACAAAAGCAGAAACATAGGGGCAGAAGAAGGCCATTCAGCCCCCAAGCCTGTTCTACCATTCTGTCAGATCATGACTGACTTGTACCTAACTCCATAGACCTGCCATTGATCTAAACAGCTGGACACGCTAACCTCACAAAACTCTGCCAAGTTCAGTCCTAGGATTTGAGGTGAAAGCCTTTTTAAGGAGAGAGTGCCAGAGTTTCAGGGTCTTTGCAGCAAAACAAAATGCCTGCTGTGTTCATCCTTGAACAGCGCAGCTCCAGATTGAAGAGGAAGGCTGGGGGGAGAGATCAGCCGTGAATGCAAGCTGTGAGGAAAGAAGTAATCGGCCACTGAAGGGAAAGTGGTGCAAGGTGAGGACCTCCCCCATCCCTTCTCATATGGATTTGGCTGGAAGACAAGCAGTTGGCATCTGTAATGATGAAAGGAGATACTCAGCAGGGCAGCAGCATATCTTAAAGTGAAAGATTGATTTGTGTCTCTGATGGGATCGTCAACAAAGCTGCTCCTGGTGGAAAGTCCCCAGTTGCAGCGCTTGCCAATCTTTCCCTTTCAGGTGTTGACTTGTTTGTAAATAACTCATTGAGCGATTTTGATTTAGCACTTTGCCGTAAGAAGAATTGCTCTCATTGTGGGGAATTGTTCTAAATTACAGAGAATCAGTGTCTGGGAATAAGTGAGACAGAGAGAAAAAAAGCAGGAGAGGTTGAAACTCTGTTTGAACTGGCAGATCATCGTGGCTGCAGGCTTTACTTTTGCAATATCAGTCTTAATTATCAAAGACATTTTTAGAAACATAGATTACCCTGATAAATATAAATTAAATATTAATGGTATTGTGGATGAACTCGCCTCAATTTCTCAATATCACTTTAATATTAGTTATGATTGTCTATTGGAAAGTCAAAAACATTTGCAAATGGAGTGTTAAAAACATCATGAAAGGGTGAAAGGATGGCAGGACTGCATGGAAAGCTAACTCGGCTGTTGCCAACTCAGTTGGAAAGCATTTATTGCCATGATAATTGCTATTATGTTACCTGCTATAATAAAGAATAAATCTGCTTTATGTGATCTGCAGTAATCAATTTTATGTAATGTCTCCTCCCCGACGGTGATAAATTGTGCTGGATTTCATCTCCATTGACCATTTACTCAGATGTGTGCTTTTCATATCAGTGACCAGGCACTATAGAACATAGAACATAGAACCTAGAACCTAGAACATAGAACAATACAGCGCAGAACCAGCCCTTTGGCCCTCGATGTTGCACCAACCTGTGAACTATTCTCAGCACGTCCCCCTACACTCTCAAAATCATCCATGTGCTTATCTAAGGATTGTCTAAATCTCCCTAATGTGGCTGAGTTAACTACATTAGTAGGTAGGGCATTTCACACCCTTACCACTCTCTGTGTAAAGAACCTGCCTCTGACATCTGTCTTAAACCTATCACCCCTCAATTTGTAGTTATGCCCCCTCGTACACGCTGACGTCATCATCCTTGGAAAAAGACTTTCACTATCTGCCCTATCTAATCCTCTGATCATCTTGTACGTCTCTATCAAAACCCCTCTTTGCCTTCTTCTTGCCAATGAGAACAGATTCAAGTCTCTCAGCCTTTCCTCATAAGACCTTTCCTCCAGACCAGGCAACATCCTGGTAAATCTCCTCTGCAAATTTCCCAATGCTTCCACATCCTTCCCGAAATATGGGGACCAGAACTGTACACAATATTCCAAGTGTGGCCGCACCAAGTGTATAGTGGTCAGGCTGATCAAGACCGAGAGGAGGGAGTCCTTGTTAATTGACCATTTTTATTTCAGACTTTGTGCTGAATCGTTTGAGAGTGTGGGGTTGGGAACATATGAAAGCACAGAAATTTTTTTTTTGTTTATTCATTTATTTGTGGGTGTCACTGGCACTTGATGCCCTAGAGAAGATGGTAGCAATCTGCCTTCGTGAGCCGCTGCAGTCGATGTGCTGGAGGTGTGCTCACAGCCATTGATGGGGGTGGGGTGTGTGGAATTCCAACACTGAATGAACGATGACATATTTCCGAGTCAGGATGGTGAGGGGCTTGGAGAGGAACCTGCAGGTGGTGGCGCATAAATTTATTTGCAAAAAAAAAAATTTTCCAAGGAATGGAGTCAGATATTACAAGGGGTCATAGCTTTAAATTAAGGGGTGGTAGGTATAGGACAGACGTTAGGGGTAGATTCTTTATTCAGCGAGTCGTGAGTTCATGGAATGCCCTGCCAGTAACAGTGGTGGGCTCTCCCTCTTTATGGGCATTTAAACGGGCATTGGATAGGCATATGAAGGAAAGTGGGCTAGTGTAGGTTAGGTGGGCTTGGATCGGCGCAACATCGAGGGCCGAAGGGCCTGTACTGCACTGTATTTTTCTATGTTCTATGTTCTATGTTGTAATGGAATTCGTGGACTGAAATCCATTTAGGAGAGCAGGGACTATTTTTGCCAGCAGACATAAGGTGAAACGTGGCAACCCACGCCCAGCCCAGAGGAGGTCGGCTGAGTCCAACGCAGAACTTGGAAGTTTTCTTGTCTTTCTGGCTGAGCTCCACACCATACTGAGCTGCTAGCTAGGTAGCCATCAGGAAATAATTACTTCTCCATTGTGTCCATTTGCTTCAGGTAATTACGTTGGCTCTAACCTTGCAGAAGATCATGTGTCCACCTCTTTGGGATATGCATTGACATCTTCAGGTCCTTTGTTCCTGTAAATGTGCAGCAGCAAAGCCTCCTAATATGCCTGTTATTATTTGCAACGGTACAGTAAGGCTACTAAAAGCTTATTTGTAATTATGACATTTACCACGATCCCATTTCTATGGATTTCTATGCTGGTGGAAATATCCAGAATGAAAAATAGCATATGTTCTTACAACCAAGGGTCTGCAGCCAACTGAAATGAATCAGACGGAGATGCTTGTGGGTTTCATGAAAAGCTGCATTCACATTCCCGGGGTGTTCCACACAGCAGGAAGCATTGTTAGCAAGTCTAAAATAATCTAACTGCAAAATGTTTCATTTCGTTCCCCCAGTGACTGTTGCTAACAAACTCCTCAAGTTAGTTTCCTGTTTTAAACACCCTATTATTCGTACAGCGATAAATCATTTTAAAAGTTGACACGCTCATACTGGGCCCAGGCATCAAGCTATCTATAATGGCTCTTGACAAATCCATTCTACAATTCAAACTGATATGGTTGATATTGATGTCACACTAAAAACCATAGACAAATTAAGTCCTAATGCAACAGAACGTTATACGCATTCAGCAGCAAGGCTTTTGTTGTGTGACATCCACAAGTGGCAAGTGTAGCATTTGCACTCTGGTGTCCCCTGCAATCATTTATAACTGTCAAGAGCTGCAGGAAATGTGACAAATACTGATTACAGCTCTACAGAATATCCATTAGGGACAGAACATGTAAAATATAGCTGCATGTAAAATTTCAACAACACCAAACGTCAGAAAGGCATGCATTTTGTTGGCCTACACAATTACTCTCACACCCTCTTAAATTTTCAAAATAAATGCATGCGCCTGTGCACAGATACATTGTTTCATAGCTGATGATTTCTTGGCTTTGATCGCTCTTTTAGAGATATGACCTAATGGGAGAGACTGTCATCAAGTATAGGAAGTGCTGACTCAGTTAAAGCACTCTGAAAGAAATTGGGCTTATTCCCAATGCACCAGGGAACAAATGGAGCTGGGCTTGGCAGTGAAGCAAGAAGGAAATTAAATGGTTTGTTGAGGTCCTGAGCCTGGATATGAATGATGGGACAGGCAGGTTAAACAGAATACCCTTTTCTTGTTTTTAATTTTTTACACTCTGTCATGATGCATTCAAATTTCCACAGTGCACTGCAACCTGTTGTAGGAATTTCTGCTCTGTGCACAATGAATTCCTCTCATATTTTGAAACATTACGATGATCAAAGTGATGCCAAAGTGTGAAGGATTTGGGAAAAAGAGGTAGTGTGTGGAAGACATTCCAGGTCACACAGCCTGTGGGCCTGACTCCTACAGAGGTTTGAGTGACATGGGCTTTGGCGAGATTTGTGCCAGAATCCCAGTGGGTCTATTTGGACGTCAGGAGTAACTCGCTACATCTTTTGCTCATCTTCTGAGTAGCAAGGCACATTCCATACTACGCAGTAGTGAGGTGCCTATTAAGGGAGTCTATTGCTTGTTAACCTTTGCACAATTCCCCTCACTTTCCAAACCAATGACCACTTACATCTAGAAGGGCAGCAGGTATATGGGAACACCATCACCTTCAAGTTCCCCTACAAGTCACTCACCATCCTGACTTGGAAATATATTGCCATTCCTTTATGTCACTGGGTCAAAATCCTGAAATTCCCTCCCTAATGGCATTGTGGGTCAACCCCCAGCAGGTGGACTGCAGCAGTTCAGCACAGTGGCTCACCACCATCTTCTCGAGAGCGACCAGGGACGGTCAATAACTGCTGGCCAGTTAGCCAAGCCCACATCCCACAAATGAATTTTTAAAAAATATTCAGCTTGCCAGCTTACCAAACAAGCCTGTACGTCGAGAGTTCTCGATAAAGCAGTCAGAGAGGCTGTCTGGGCATTTCAGTTCACTGCTCCCTATGAAGAGCCTTTGTATTGTCTGTATCACCAGGGCACACTCCATAGGGCACCAGCCAAATGCAGCCCTTGTCCATAGACATTAGCAGCTGACATTGACTGCTGTACTGCTGGGGCTCCTTGATGCCACCTCGATTACTCGCGCCTTTGACCTTCAGGGCAGTCACTGTCACCTGACCTGGGGACTGTGCAGTGGACACACTTACTGACATCATTATGGGCAGATAATTCCACAATAGGCAGATTGGTGAGTATATTTTTCCTTCTTATAGGTTCCCTCATCATCTGCTGTAGATTGTCACCCATTCCCAGGATTCTCTGGAGACAAAACCCCTGACCTTGACACCGCTCGTGGACAGCTGACTGTGCCCAAGTGCCTGTATTGTGAGTTGGTGCTGCCTTTCACTGACTGTACTGGGACTTACCCTGACTTGCGGCAGCACCCCATCCTCTTGACTTGACTGAGGAGCCACCTCCTCAGCTTTGAGACATGGCCATAGATGTGGGATGGTCAGCGCCAAGGCTGTTGGCACATGGTGCCAGTTTGAGATTAGCATAACACGGTGCCACTTAGCAACATGCTTAATCCCATTGACTGATCACCACTAACAACTAAGATGTGCTGCCTCACTTTGTGTCTGTGCTAAAAGCCAAGACAAGACTGACAGACTGCGGTTCTGGCTGAGGGGTTCAAAGTGCAAAAGGCAAGGCTGGGATGTTGTGAGCATCCAGGCATGGGAGTGTGCACTAAGAGAGCAAGTGAACAGCCCTAAGGTACAGGCTAGTCTAGCCTCTGAGCAGCATTGCATTGAGAGGTGCTGGTGTGCTCCAAAGTGCAGCACTGAAGTGTGGATTGGTATTATATAAGAGATTAGATTAGATTAGATTAGATTAGATTAGATTACTTACAGTGTGGAAACAGGCCCCTCGGCCCAACAAGTCCACACCGACCCGCCGAAGCGTATACCACCCAGATCCATACTCCTACCTTTACCCCTTCACCTAACACTACGGGCAATTTAGCATGGCCAATTCACCTAACCTGCACAGCTATGTTAATGCAGTGAGACTGGTATCCGTGGCTGTGAGGTGTGTGCAGCCACTACTTAAGGTGCATGCCCTGAGACATTGGTAACAAGTATATCTGGAATCGCCAGGTACCTGCTCTGACCCTCACATCTAGAATTCTCAACATCTAGTTTCTATCCAGCAAGTGGGAGATTAGGAGTCTGCGCAACAATAAAGTGAGATTAGAAATTAATGAGGGTAATGATCTTCATTAGCATTCCTCTAGCTATGCACTAGTGAGAATCGTATTGTGATAGCCGGGACTTGCTTGGATGCAGAGGCTTGTGGTCACATTATTGGATTGTAATGAATTGGTGACAAAAGTTCATTATCACACAGCAGTTTGTGAATTTAATCCAAGAATTAAATGAACTGAAGTAAAGAGCTGGCGTCAGTAAAGGTGCCCATGAAGCTTGTGGATTGACGTAAGTCCAGCTGGTTCACTGCTGCCCTTCAAAAGGAAGAAATCTTTGTCATTACTCAGCTATATGCTACTCCAGATCGACACCAATATGGCTGACACGTTGCTGCCTCCTCAAATGCCTGTGTTGATTTTGAGGTCATGTGATCACAGTTATGTAATATAGGCAGTCAACTATTTGTACAAAATATTCAAGTAGTTTATTAGATTTGTTAAGCAGCAGTTTGGACACCATGTTGTGTTCAATTGGACGAAGAAAAGAACTGTTACTGGAAATACTTGTTTGATGTGGAAGCCATTCTATAGAACAGTGGAAACAGAGGCCACAGTTTGGAGTGATGGGGTATTCGTCCCTGATGTCGTGCAGTTCTCGGAGGTAGCTTTTGACAGTTACTGTCTTTGCTCTTCCCTTGGGAAGATAAAGGACCAATCCTGATCTTCTCTCAAGAGGACCTTGGCTCCTTCCCCTGAGTCACTCTATGCTTACCTACCTCTGTTGAGACAAGTTCTGTTGGGTGCTGACCATCTTTGCTGTCTCAATCATCTGAATGAACCCTCTCAACTAATGACCATGGGCATTTACAAGTGACACCAAGATAACAATTCTTCCCTTGCCCATTTTCACCTGAGGGTTAGTTTACTATTCTATCAGAGATCAAACGCTCTTTACTTTTCGAATCAATGACAATAAGAAAGTGTGGCACCCAATAACTCTTTGATCTTAGTAAAAACCTTAGCTTCTTATGACCTTTCCTTTGCTTTTGTACACTTAGAGACTTGTTTATATTTGAAGAAGACTTGTCCCTGCTTTAGCTCTCAATCTTCACAGAAAATACTACATTGGAAATGCAAAAGGAAGGGATTTGGTTTGAAAGAGGACCCCAATTTCCAGCACCTGAGCAAGTCAATAAATCAGCTAACTCTCATCATTCTCAGTGAATTAGGGATGGCAGTGAGTTCTGGTCTTGGCAGTGATGTCCACAATGTGTAAACAACTATCTGTTACAAAAAAGATGTGAGAGACAATGTAAAGAACAGGAGCCGTTGCTCGATCAACCTGCATTTCAATGATGCAATCCAAGTGGAACTGAGTGTAATAATTGAACTCTACACAGCTTGGAATGACAACATGGTCAGTAGCACAGCATGGGACCCAGATTACAAGTCAAGCAGATCATCAGCTATTCAATTTCCTTTTGGATCTAAACAAAACTGTATGATAACCACGTTCTCCCGATTATCTCAATTTAATTGGGGCAGGACAGGAAGCTGCAATGAGCTCTCAGATGAAATGATTGATCCCTAACTCAGAGTGCATCATCACTAACCTCATTACTGTAATTAGAGCTACATGCTAGATCACATGCTCCACATGCAGCCTGCCTGCTATTCACATGTATTTTCTCTGCTGATTGGTTTAGCCAGTTCAGTGGGGACCCTAGGCTGAATTCTACATGGAAACAGTGTTCCATGCCTAAAGAAAAGGAGAGAAAATATATTGCCTCTGATTTGACAACTCCTGTTCTCCAATCGCATTGCTAATCATGCGAGAGGTTTCCAGAGCCCCAGGCTGATGCGCTGGGAACATGGGTACGGATCCCACCACTGTACTTAGTGAAATGTGAAGCAATGGAAATGTGGAATTTAAAGCTAACCTAATGGCAATCATGTCACCACTGTCAATTGTTGTTTAAAAAAAACCTTCTGGCTCACTAATGGGCGGCACCGTGGTAGTGGGCGGCACAGTGGCACAGTGGTTAGCACTGCTGCCTCACAGCGCCTGAGACCCGGGTTCAACTCCCGACTCAGGCGATAGACTGTGTGGAGTTTGCACGTTCTCCCCGTGTCTGCGTGGGTTTCCTCCGGGTGCTCCAGTTTCCTCCCACATTCCAAAGATGTGCGGGTCAGGTGAATTGGCCATGCTAAATTGCCCGTAGTGTTAGGTAAGGGGTAAATGTAGGGGAATGGGTCGGTGTGGACTTGTTGGGCCGAAGGGCCTGTTTCCACACTGTAAGTAATCTAATCTAATGTCCTTCAAGGTATGCAATCTGCCATTTTTACATGATCTGGCCTGTATGACTGAAGACCCACAGCAATATATATGACTCTTAACTGTCCTCTGAAATGGCCAGATCAAACTACTCAGTTCAAGGGCAATTAGGGATTGGAATGGGATAGGGATGGCCCAGCCAGTGATGCCCACATCCCACGAATAAATTAAAAAACTTACCTCGACTGGGCCCTGGAGAAAGAAATGCTTCATCAATGCAAAATGTATTAAGACTAGGAAAGATTAACCTTCCTGAATGGCTAGTTTCTATCGCTCAAGCTCAATGGCAGTGCTGAAAGTAATATTGCAATTATATTTTCATTTAGCCCTGAATACTGTTAAAAGCCTGGATCCTTCTGTCACTCAGCACCAACAGATGAGTACATTTTATAACTGGAGAAACCTTGGAGAACAGCTCTCTTCCCAACCCAGTCTTTGTGTCCACTAGCTGCACAGTCACATCCCATCCTGGTTGGTACAAGAAAACTCTGCACAGAGCAGATGTTAAATATGGCTAGCATGCCAATGAGTCAGAATTGGAATGAGATGTTTTGGTCATGTGTACTCAAGTCCAGAGTATAAAAGTGTACAATGTTGCCATTCCCAGTGTCATCGTAGGTACAAAGGTATCTAGGTACAAAATTTTAGGTACAAAGTAGAAAAATAAACAAATGAAGTTAAAAATTAAACATTACAGTAATACATTCAAGCCTTGCAGTGTTTTTAAAATTACCAGGAAGCCTTAAGGAGTTTACATTGGCTATTTATATGTTAACGTGGGGTAAAAAGTGAGGTCTGCAGATGCTGGAGATCAGAGCTGAAGATGTGTTGCTGGTTAAAGCACAGCAGGTTAGGCAGCATCCAAGGAACAGGAAATTCGACGTTTCGGGCCAGAGCCCTTCATCAGGAATGAGGAGAGGGTGCCAGGCAGGCTAAGATAAAAGGTAGGGAGGAGGGACTTGGGGGAGGGGTGATGGAGATGTGATAGGTGGAAGGAGGTCAAGGTGAGAGTGATAGGCCGGAGTGGGGTGGGGGCGGAGAGGTCAGGAAGAAGATTGCAGGTTAGGAGGGCGGTGCTGAGTTGAGGGAACCGACTGAGACAAGGTGGGGGGAGGGGAAATGAGGAAACTGGAGAAATCTGAGTTAATTCCTTGTGGTTGGAGGGTTCCCAGGCGGAAGATGAGGCGCTCTTCCTCCAACCGTCGTGTTGTTATGTTCTGTCGATGGACGAGTCCAAGGACCTGCATGTCCTCGGTGGAGTGGGAGGGAGAGTTAAAGTGTTGAGCCACTGGGTGGTTGGGTTGGTTGGTCTGGGCCTCCCAGAGGTGTTCTCTGAAGCGTTCCACAAGTAGGCGGCCCGTCTCCCCAATATAGAGGAGGCCACATCGGGTGCAGCGGATGCAATAGATGATGTGAGTGGAGGTGCAGGTGAATTTGTGGCGATATGGAAGGATCCCTTGGGGCCTTGGAGAGAAGTAAGGGAGGAGGTGTGGGCGCAAGTTTTGCATTTCCTGCGGTTGCAGGGGAAGGTGCCGGGAGTGGAGGTTGGGTTGGTGGGGGGTGTGGACCTGACGAGGGAGTCACGAAGGGAGTAGTCTTTGCGGAACGCTGATAGGAGAGGGGAGGGAAATATATCCCTGGTGGTGGGGTCCGTTTGGAGGTGGCGGAAATGACGGCGGATGATACGCTGTATACGGAGGTTGGTGGGGTGGTAGGTGAGAACCAGTGGGATTCTGTCTTGGTGGCGGTTGGAGGAGCGGGGCTCAAGGGCGGTGGAGCGGGAAGTGGAGGAGATGTGGTGGAGGGCATCGTCGATCACGTCTGGGGGGAATCTGCGGTCCTTGAAGAAGGAGGCCAACTGGGCTGTACGGTATTGGAACTGGTCCTCCTGGGAGCAGATGCAGCGGAGACGAAGGAATTGGGAATATGGGATGGCGTTTTTACAGGGGGCAGGGTGGGAGGAGGTGTAGTCCAGGTAGCTGTGGGAGTCAGTCAGTTTATAGTAGATGTCTGTGTTGAGTCGGTCGCCCGAGATAGAAATGGAAAGGTCTAGGAAGGGGAGGGAGGAGTCTGAGACAGTCCAGGTGAATTTGAGGTCGAGATGGAAGGTGTTAGTAAAGTTGATGAACTGTTCAACCTCCTCGTGGGAGCACGAGGCAGCGCCGATACATTCATCGATGTAGCGGAGGAAAAGGTGGGGGGTGGTGCCAGTGTAGTTGCGGAAGATGGACTGTTCCACATATCCTACGAAGAGACAGGCATAGCTGGGGCCCATGCGGGTGCCCATGGCAACTCCTTTAGTTTGGAGGAAGTGGGAGGAT
The DNA here is from genome assembly GCF_020745735.1 of Hemiscyllium ocellatum. Lineage (NCBI taxonomy): Eukaryota > Metazoa > Chordata > Chondrichthyes > Orectolobiformes > Hemiscylliidae > Hemiscyllium > Hemiscyllium ocellatum. The sequence continues at coordinate 41,165,467 of NC_083430.1, forward strand.
TGAAAAGAGAAGTTATTCAGGGTGAGGACCAGTTCAGTCAGTCGAAGGAGGGTGTCAGTGGAAGGGTACTGGTTGGTGCGGCGGGAAAGGAAGAAGCAGAGGGCTTTGAGTCCTTCGCGATAGGGGATGGAGGTGTACAGGGACTGGATGTCCATCGTGAAGATAAGGCGTTGGGGACCGGGGAAGCGAAAATCATGGAGGAGGTGGAGGGCGTGGGTGGTGTCCCGAACGTAGGTGGGGAGTTCTTGGACTAAAGGGGACAGAACCATGTCGAGGTACGCGGAGATGAGTTCGGTGGGGCAGGAGCAGGCTGAGACAATGGGTCGGCCGGGGCAGTCAGGTTTGTGGATTTTGGGCAGGAGGTAGAAATGGGCGGTGCGGGGTTGTGGGACTACGAGGTTGGAGGCGGTGGATGGGAGATCCCTTGAGGTGATGAGGTTATGGATGGTCTGGGAGATGATGGTTTGGTGGTGGGAGGTGTATATGTTAATGCCTGTTCAAATACAGCAGAGTTGACATCCAGTCAGCAACCATTCCTGCAATATAACTTGTCAGTGATCATTTAAAATTTGACATTCTTGAGATTGGCCTGATAGGTGCAAGCTTCAGCAACGTGTCTCACTTTCCCACAATACTAAAAAAACCCCGTCTGTTATAACTAATCTGCTAACGATGGCAAATGGTTTTGAGGAAGAAACACCAGGGCTTTTGGAAAGAACAGAGTCCAATCTACACACCTCTCATTTGGGAAACAGACTGAGAGGTACTGATGTGAAATGTTTTATTATGTATTCACGGATGTGGGCATCATTATTAAGCATTTATTGTCCATCCCTAATTGCCCTTGAGATGGTGATCAAGAGCAGCCTGCGCAGCACTAACTGCATTGTCATGGGCAGGGACAGCAATTTACATCCCTAATAGCAATCCAGCATCTTTGCGATTGACATTACTACCAGCAGCTTTTTATTGTTGATTCATTTAATTAATTGAATTTAAAAGTCTCAGACAGCATGGTGGGGCTTGAGCTCATGCCTCAGGATCATAACGCCAATCTCTAGATTATAGGCGCACAATGTCACCATGATTATCACATACTGATATATTGTAGGGTTATATCACTGAAGGAGCTGTGTAAAGGAAAACAAAGGTCTGGTTGTACAGAACTTAAACATTACTAAAAGGAAACTTGAAAATTAAACTTTTTATCTTGCACTCACTAGAACTAAGACACAAGAAACAGACTTGATCAAAGAAACAACATTTAATAGAGAATGAGAGGAACGTGCTGATTGGTTGAGCTGAAGTAAGTCAATCATAAATTTCAGACCAGACAGCTAGATTCTCATTGGTCAGGGCAATGTCACATTATCCAAAAAAGATTGGCTGTTGCCATGAGCAATTTTTTTTGGGAAAAAAGGTGCGAAGTATGTACAAATTCCTTTTGTTCACAAAAGCAGGGTCCTGTACAAAAAGGTCAGACTGTGAGCTCGGCTGTTAATCCCAGATTGGTTTCCGGTGAAACTCTTCACAGAGGAAAATAAATTAAAGCGTGGTACATTCTCAAACTCCTTTACAGCTCAATTCATTCCATAGCCTCCCCTGAATGGTTTAAAGTTTAAAGCTGCAGGCTGCTAAACGAGGTCAAATTTTATTTCAAAGCTTCAAAAGTATTTGGAATAGGATTCTCTAGATAACTTTACACTTTTCCAAATGCTAAAAGTGAGGCTTTTAACCTAAAATGTCTCAATGTTTTGCCCGAAAGGAAGGTCTAATTGCTGCTATGCATGTACTCATTTGCTAAATATTAACCATTGTCTATCCACTATTATACTTATTATGAAGTTACTCAATCTATCACAGACAAATCACCGAATTGCAAATGCTCCATGCATTTAGATATACTATCTTTGGACATGTCTTTTTGATATTTTTACATATTTTATGGCCCTATTTACTGCTATCCCTTTGTTTCCACACTATGATCTTATTTACTGCTATTCCTTGTTTGCCTCCCAATTTCCTATCTTTCATTTCCCCATCATAGCTACCCTCACTCTCACTCCCATCCCCCGTCCCTCTAGTTAAAAGCCTTCCCCATTGTCCTTGCAAGCACCGCTGTATTAGTCCCGGTCCTGGCTGGGCTCCCACTCTCCGGCTGGTACTGGTTCCATCTTCTCCCGAATCAGTCCCAACACCTCCAGAACCTAAATTTCACTCCTACATCTTTGTAGCATCCTTAAACACAGGTGAGGTGCCAGAGGACTGGAGGGTTTCTCAAGAAGGGTATTATGGATATTTCGGGTGACTACAGACCAGTGAGCCTGACGTCAGTGGTGGGAAAGTTGCTGGAGAAGGTACTGAGGGATAACACCTATTTATATTTGGAAAAGAATGGGCTTATCAGTGATAGGCAACATGGTTTTCTGTGGGTGAGATTGTGCCTTACCAATTTAATAGAGTTTTTTGAGGAAGTGACCAAGTTGATAGATGAAGGAAGGGCTGTAGATGTCATATACATGGACTTTAGTAAGGCGTTTGATAAGGTTCCCCATGGTAACCTAATGGAGAAAGTGAAGTCACAACGTGTGCAGGGTGTTCTAGCTAGGTGGATAAAGAAAGCACAAAGGGACTTGAGAGTTCAGGGTTCCCTGAAGGTTATTAGGCAAGTTCAGTTGGCAATTACGTAGACAAATGCAATGTTAATATTTCAAGAGGGCTAGAATACAAGGATGGGGATGTACTGCTGAGGCTGTATAAGGCTCTGGTCAGATTGCATTTGGAATATTTTGAGCAGTTTCAGGCCCCGTATCTAAGGGAGGATGTGCTGGTGTTGGAGGTAGTCTGGAGGAGGTTTACAAGAACCATCATGGGGATGAATGGTTTGTCATATGAGGACTGTTGAGGACTCTGGTTCTCTACTCAATGGAGTTTAGAAGGTTGAGGGAGCATCTCATTGAATGCTGAGAGGCTTGGGGAGAGTGGACGTGGAGAAGATGTTTCCACTAATAGGAGAGACTAGGACCTGAGGGCACAGCCTCAGACTGAAGGGACAATTATTTAGAACTGAGATGGGGAGGAATTTCTTCAGTGGTGAATCTGTGGAACTCATGACCGCAGAAGGCTATGGAAGCCATGTCATAGAGTGTAGTTAAGACAGAGAAAGGTAAGTTCTTGATTAGTAAGGGAATCAAGGGTAATGAAGAGAAGGCAGAGAATGAGGTTGAGAAATATATCAGCCGCAATCAAATGGCAGAGCAGGCTCGATGGGCTGAATGGCCTAATTTTGCTCCTACATTTTATCCTCTTATGGTCTCTGACATCCCACATTATACAAGAGGAGTGTTCCACCAGGCTAAGCTGTCTTGCCATGACTTATCCTTAAATTACTCTCTTTCAGTTTGCTTCCTAGAGTTTAAAGAATAGTAATCCTTCCCATAATCTTCATGCTTTAAACACTGTTAATCTAAAGGAAGGACCAAGCTTTCCATTAAAGACGGGACAATAGAAGCGCTCACCTGGCCTTACTTACCAAGACAACCCTCTTGTCCTGTGCTGTTTTCTGGTCCCAATTGATGAGCTTACATTTTCCTGCAATGTCACTTTTCAATATTATCAGGACTTGCTCCTGTCATGAAGTTTTTCAATTCTTTGTTTCTTTGAAATGGAATGTGGGAAAAGGAATGAAAAGAGCACCACACTGCCTCTCACTAGATTCACAGTGTTACTACTGTGCACCACTGACAGAGCATTTAAATGCTCTTACTTATGCCACTAGGACTCAGATCACTCTCCGACAAAACAATTACAAAGCTGGATAAAAGCAAATTACTGCGGATGCTGGAATCTGAAACCGAAAGAGAAAGTGTTGGAAAATCTCAGCAGGTCTGTTAGCATCTGTAAGGAGAGAAAAGAGCTGATGTTTCGAGTCTAACTGACCCTTTGTCAAAGCTAGATGATTTCACCTACTCCGCTACGCAGGCATTAATTTGGAAACTTAGTTCTGCTGCCAGACCTCTCTGAGACTGCAGACTTTAAACAGAGGTACAAATTACAAGCAAGCAGTCTGAAATGATTAATCTTTAAAATTTAAAACTCTGATGTCCCCTTTCACCAATTCAGTCTTACCTCCCGGTGCTAGAGCACCCAGTCAAACAGCTTTGATCTACTTAGCTCTTCGTAAAACCTGATCTTCAATAAACGTGTCAAGTTGTGCTGCAGAGTACCGGGAGAAACACAGCAGGTCTGGCAGCATCTTTGGAGAGAGAGAGAGAGACAATACTAATGTTTTGTAGTGATTGGAACCTGGGCTAGGGAGGCCTCATTGACCATGAGATCCCTGATTGGGATTGTCGACCTGGGCCAATCAGGGAGCCCTGGCTGACAGATATAAACAGGAGATTCTCCCCCTCCAACTCTATTTTGATTTAGTCCCTGCCCTCCCCTTCACTGTTTGATCACACAGCATTGCCCTTTGATGTGAAGGGCACTGCTTGTCATTCCTGATGAAGGGCTTATGCCCGAAACGTCGAATTTCCTGTTCCTTGGATGCTGCCTAACCTGCTGTGCTTTAACCAGCAACACATTTTCAGCTGTGATCTCCAGCATCTGCAGACCTCATTTTTTACCCTACTGCTTGTCACTGGCCACCCGGGTGTTTCCTATCTTCCTGGTGGTGGAAATTGAATAAAAATTCGTACACCTTGTGTCTCTCACTGTGTCTCACACCTGCACACAAACACCATGGGTACTGGGGAAAAAATAAGCACTACTGCAGTTAGGTAGTAGTGTGGGGGCTTAGCAGTTAAAAAAATAAATAAATAAATAAACATGAGTGTCAGAGGTTGGGTTCCCTCTGAGAGCTGGCTCAGAGGGAGCTGGATCAGTGTGTGTGCAAAAAAAACCCAGGAGATTCAGAGTCCCCTCAATTTAGAAAAAAAAATGAACAGGAGATTCAGAAGGTCTCTTCAGTTGAGGGACTGGCTCTGAGCTGGCTGGTACTGTCCACATGTAAATAAAGGGTGACTTGGTGACGAGATACCAGCCTCCTTGGAGTTATCTCATATTTCCAATTTGAAGAAGAGTTATACCAGAACTGAAACATTAACTGTGTTTCCCTCTCAACAGAGGCTGCCAGACCTGCTGAGTTTCTCCAGAATTCTGTGTTTGCTTTGGGTTTCTAGCATCTGCTGTATTTTGTATTTATTCAAGCAGTACTGCATTCTTTCCAAAGAAGTACATTATTAAACCTGGATAGAAATCTGGAAACCACACTGTCACATTAGTAGTGTGTTTCAACTTTATACAGCAGGTGTGGACTTCAGAGTTATTATTACCTTCAGACCCAGTCTTCAGTTCAACATTTAAATTCCTAAAAGAAGTGTAAATGTTTTGTTCTTCCCTGGGAATGAAAAATGAGTTATGTGTTATCTGTTGTAAAACGGCTCTGTTTCTCAGGCAGTTCAGCAGCTACTAACCAACGCCTGCTTAATACTCAACATGTGATGCTGGGAGTCAACAGCCAACACCCACAGGCTCTATTTCCAGTAAGTAGTCTTCACACTTTGGTTGCTCAACATTCCTCAAAAAAAATTTACAAATAATTACATAAAGCTAGACATTTAATTGTAGCTGATTGTAATTCATAACTTACCCGCTTATCTGGTGAAGGAATTAACTAGTCAACTCTACAGAACAGATTTCACAGGCATCCTTCTCATCAATCAAACTTAAGTGAAAGGATGACATCTGGGCCCTCATGGCGCTCTGGCAGTGTCCCCACCTCTGAGCCAGGAGGCCTGGGTGCAGGTCCCACCTGCTCTGGATGTATGTCATATGATCTCTGAGTAGTATGATCAGAAAATTCAGAATCATAGGATCCCTACAGTATGGAAGCAGGCAACTAAGCCCATTGTGAAGATCATCCCCTCCACCTCATCCCTGTAACCTTGCATTCCCCATGGCTAATTCACCTAGCATGGACGTTATGGGGCAATTTAACCAGGCCAATCCACCTAACCTGCACATCCTTAGACTGTGGGAGGAAACTGCAGCAAACCCATACAGACATGGGGAGAATGGGCAAATTCCACACAAACACTGGGAGAGTGTGCAAATTCCACACAGACACTGGGAGAGTGTGCAAATTCCAGACACACACAGGGAGAGTGTGCAAATTCCACACAGTCACCCGATGCTAGGAGAAAGTGAGGACTGCAGATGCTGGAGACCAGAGTTGAAAAATGTGGTGCTGGAAAAACACAGCAGGCCAGGCAGCATCCGAGGAGCAGGAGAATCGACGTTTTGGGCATAAGCCCTTCTTCAGGAATGAGGCTGGTGTGCCAAGCGAGCTGAGATGAAAGGTAGGGGGGAGGGAATTTGGGGGAGGGGCGCTGGGAATATGATAGGTGGAAAGAGGTGAGGGTGACGGTAATAGGCCGGAGAGGGGATGGGGTCGGAGAGATCAGGGCTGAAAATGTGTTGCTAGAAAAGTGCAGCAGGTCAGGCAGCATCCAAGGAACAGGAAATTTGACATTTCGGGCATAAGCCCTTCATCAGGATTCCTGATGAAGGGCTTATGCCCAAAACATCGAATTTCCTGTTCCTTGGATGCTGCCTGACCTGCTGCGCTTTTCCAGCAACACATTTTCAGCTCTGATCTCCAGCAGCTGCAGACCTCACTTTCTCCTCGGAGAGATAGGGAAAAAGATTGCAGGTCAAGAGGGCAGTGCTGAATCTGGGGGTTGGGACTGAGATAAGCTGGGTGGGAGGGGAAATGAGGAAGCTGGAGAAGTCTACATTCATCCCGTATGGTTGGAGGGTTCCTTGACGGAAGATGAGGCGCTCTTCCTCCAGGCGTCGTGTGGTCAGGGTCTGTGCTATGGAGGAGGCCAAGGACCTGCATGTCCTTGGCGGAGTGGGAGGGGGAGTTAAAGTGTTCAGCCATGGGGCAGTTGGGTTGGATGGTGCGGATGTCCCAGAGATGTTCCCTGAAACTTTCCGCAAGTAGGCGGTCTGTCTTCCCAATATAGAGGAGGCCACATCGGGTGCAGCAGATACAGTAAATGATGTGTGTGGAGTTGCAGGTGAATTTGCATTGGATATGGAAGGATCCATTGGGGCCTTGGAGGGAGGTGAGGGGGGAGGTGTGGGTGCAAGTTTTGCACTTCTTGCGGTTGCAGGGGACGGTGCCGGGAGTGGAGGTTGAGTTGGTGGGGTGTGTGGACCTGACAAGAGAGTCACGGAGGTAAGGTGGTACATTTGAGGTCAGGGTGGAAGGTGTCAGTCGGGGTGGTAGGTGTAGTCCACCCTAACCTCAAATTTACCTGGACCGTCTTAGGAAGGGGAGGGAGGAGTCTTAGACGGTCATACCACCCAGACTAACACCTTCCACCCCGACCTCAAATTTACCACCATTCCCTCCATGACTCCCTCGTCAGGTCCACACCCCCCACCAACCCAACCTCCACTCCCAGCACCTACCCCCTCACCTCCCTCCAAAACCCCAGTGGATCCTTCCAAATCCATTGCAAATTCACCTGCACCTCCACACTCATCATTACTGCATCCGCTGCACCCGATGTGGTCTCCTCTACATTGGGGAGACAGGCCGCCTACTTGCGGAATGCTTCAGGGAACACCTCTGGGACACCCGCACCAACTAGCCCAACTGCCCTGTGGCTGAACACTTTAACTCCCCTTCCCACTCTGCCAAGGGCACACAGGTCCTTGGCCTCCTCCATTGCCAGACCCTGACCACATAACGCCTGGAGGAAGAGCGCCTCATCTTCCGTCAAGGAACCCTCCAACCACACGGGAATTTCCCTTCCCCCCACCTTATCTCAGTCCCAACCCCTGGATTCAGCACCGCCCTCTTGACCTGCAATCTTCTTCCCGACGTCTCTTTGCCCCACCCCCTCTCTGGCCTATCACCCTCACCCTCATCCTCACCTCCTTCCACCTATCGTATTCCCAGCGCCCCTCCCCCAAATCCCCTCCCCCTACCTTTTTATCTCAGCCCACTTGGCACAGCAGCCTCATTCCTGAAGAAGGGCTTATCTTTTTACAGATACAGATTCACCCTGAGACAGCGAGAACAGAAGAGGGAGGGAATGATTGGGTGGGGTGGGGAAGAGAGCAAGAGAGAGAGAGAGAGAGGAGGGAGAGAAAGGGCTCAGGGATGAGAGTAAGACAGCAAGAGGAAAAGACAAGGCTGGAGAGTGAGGGATGGAGAAAGAGAGAGAAAGAACAAGAGATTAAGAATGAGGGATGGAGAAAGAGAGAGAAAGAACAAGAGATTGAGAATGAGGGATGGAGAAAGAGAGAGAAAGTGCATGAATAAATGAAGAGTCAAATAACTGTACACAGGATGACACAGGTCATAGAAAATACACTATGCAAAAGAGAGGACTGCAGATGCTGGAGACCTTTATTTTCCTGCTCTATTCCTGATGACAGGCTTTTGCCTGAAACGTCAATTTTCCTGCTCCTTAGATGCTGCCTGACCTGCTGTGCTTTTCCAGCACCACTCTAATCTAAACCCATAGAAGATACACATCAACACTGGAAATATTACAGCACAATTCTCCATGTGCTAGTATATCCATAAGGCAGTCATAAGTACATCCAGTATGTTGGGGACTTGGCTAGAATAACGTTTTGTCAGAACAATCCACTCCTTTTATTATTTTGCCTGATATTTTAAAATATCTCTTTGATTTTTGTCAAATTTATTCTCAAGTTAATCTATTTGTCCTATTACCTCCATTTTGTTTCAACATATCTCAGATCCTGCCTTATTAACAGTGTCTCTTCAATCTGTAATCTCTATTCAACATTATCAAACAATATGAAGTGTGATTCCACTCTGGAATATAAACCATGCTTCCATTGTCCATGTTGTGATTGAATCATTCCTGTCTGCTCTTTTTTCCTTTTGGCCAAAGTCATTCTGAATGTTCGCTCAGATGAAATATTAAACCAGAACCTTATCTGTTTTCTCAGAGAGACATGAAATATCCCATGCCACTATTTTGATGATGACTGGAGGAGCTATCTCCAGTCTGGCCAATATTTGCCCCTCAATCAATATTTCAAAACAGATTCTTTGGTCATTTTAACATTTCAGATTGAGGAGCTTGCTCGATGCAAATTAATAACTGTATTTCCTAATTTACAACAGTGACAAACCTTAAAAAATATTTCATTGATTGCAAATTGTTTTGGAAAATGCTTAGAAATGCTGAGTGCGCAGCACGGTGGCGCAGTGGTTAGCACTGCTGCCTCACAATGCCAGAGACCCGGGTTCAATTCCTGCCTTTTGCACATTCTCCCTGTGTCTGCGTGGGTTTCCTCCCACAGTCCAAAGGTGTGCAGGTTAGGTGAATTGGCCATGCTAAATTGCCTGTAGTGTTAAGTGAAGGGGTAAATGTAAGGGAATGGTTATGGGTTGCTCTTCGGAGGATCGGTATGGACTTGTTGGGCTGAAGGGCCTGTTTCCACGCTGTAAGTAATCTAATCTAATCATTCAATGGCACCTACTGAAACAGCGTAGATCAATGCCTTTCTTGAAACTAACTTATCCACCTTCATATAAAATAATTAGTATTTTAATCAGTGTTAGATCTTTGCTCTATTCAATTTGCTTCTGAGTTTCATAGATTTTCTTTCCCTGTCATTAGATCAATGCTTCTTTCTCTTTTTAAAAATTTATTTAGAATAGAATCCCTACAGTGTGCAAACAGGCCCTTCGGCCCAACAAGTTTACAGTGGCCCTCCAAAGAGTAATCCAGCCAGACCCATTCCCCTAACCTATCACTCTACATTTCCCCCAACTCATGCACCTAACACTATGGACAATTTAGCATGGCCAGTTCACCTGACCTGAACATCTTTGGACAGTGGGAGGAAACCCACACAGATACAGGGAGAATGTGCAAACTCCACACAGATAGTTGCCCAAGGCTGGGATTGAACCTGGGGTTGTGAGGCAGCAGTGTTAACCACTGAGCCACCAGCCACTGTGCCATACGTTCTAGTTACACTTCCCCTGTTTACACTCTCATTCCAATATTTAAGCCAGTGAGTTAGATTTCCATTAGGTTGCTGATGGATTATAAATCACTTTGGCTATTCCAGTTTTGTCCCCTTGGTACTGTACACATCTCCACAAGTCAATTGTTAGGTTTTAATGTTGTTACAGCTGAAAATGTGTTGCTGGTCAAAGCACAGCAGGCCAGGCAGCATCTCAGGAATAGAGAATTCGACGTTTCGAGCATAAGCCCTTCATCAGGAAACCTGAGATATATTGCGAAGTCCATCTTGGTTAAACCTGACTTGATCAAAAAGACTTGAAGTTACATATTCCTGTTCCCCTTGATGTACTCCACAAAAACTGCTAGCAGATTTAAAAAGTCAGAAGTCACATGACACCAGGTTTCAGTCCAACAGGTTTATTTCAAATCACTAACTTTCGAATAAACCTGTTGGACTATAACCTGGTGTTGTGTGATTTCTGATTTTGTCCACCCCAGTCCAACACCACAGATTAAAAAAAGAACAGAAATTATAAAGTAATTTGACACTGAGGGGTCTGCAGCTGTGCCTTAATCCCTCGAACAGACCAGGAGAACATTTCCATGTGTCTTTTTATTTTACACGAAGGCATCAATTCATTCAAGTAGCAGAGGCTGTGTTGCAATATCTAAAATATTTGACACCCTTAGAAATGACTTCTTTCTGAAATACCTCCCTCCCATTTACAACTATCAGCACCTCGTTAAATTGGATCATTAGTGTGTCATTGTTGTGCAATTGATTCATCTGCACATCTCTCCAAGATAACTATCATTGAACTTTTACAATGCACAAGGCAGAAAAAAACCTGCATTCCACAAAAACAAAATACTGTCATTGAATTATTTTCCTTCTTTAATGGCGTTTTTATGAAATTTATCTGAATTATCCGTAGCGCTGACATATTGTTATTGAGCAGGAGTGTATCATTAGATGAATGTGAAAACCAGGTAACCATTGGTTTTGCTGACAGTTTGTAATCTTCTCTACCTCCTGCCCCCTAAACTCAAAGCCAACTTGAAGCTGAATGCAAAACTCATTTATTCTAATATCCCACTCACAATATATAGTATAAGAAGACAAGGAACAGGATGAGGAGCAGGCAATCTGACCCATCGTGCCTATGCCACCATTCATGGCTGATCTTTTCATGGACTCTGCTTCACTTACTCGCTCACTCACCATAACCTTTAATTCCTTTACTGATCAAAAATATATCTGTCTTTGCCTTAAAAACATTCTATGAGATAGCCTCAGTTGCTTCACTGGCCAGAGAATTCTGCAGATTCACAACCATTTGGGTGAAGAAGTTCCTCCTCAATTCAGTCCTAAATCTGCTTCCCCTTATTTTAAGTCTATGCCCCCATGTTCTAGTTTCACAATGGAAACAGCCTCCCTGCTTCTGTCTTATCTACTCCCTTCGTAATTTTGTATGTTTCTACAAGATTCCATGGTCATTCTTCTAAATTCCAATGAGCATAGCCCCAGTCTACTCAATGTCTCCTCTTAAGCCAATCCTTTCAACTCTGGAATCAACCCAGTAAGATCTTTTCAGGATGAATCTGTACAAGAGGAGAGGACTAGATTTTCATTTATATAGCTACTTTCCAGACCAACTGGATACTTTTATAAAGTTAAAAATCACACAACACCAGGTTATAGTCCAACAGGTTTTATTGAAAGCACACTAGCTTTCGGTGTGACGCTCCTTCATCAGGTGACAATGATGAAGTTGTTGTGTGATTTTTAACTTTGTACACCCCAGTCCAACATCGGCATCTCCAAATCATGGACACTTTTAAACAGTAAACAGTCAATGAAATACTTTTGTACTGTTGTCGTTGTATTGTAGGAAATGTGACAGTCAATTTGTAAGCACAAACTCCGCAGAACCATAATGCAATATAACCAGACAATTTATTTTGGTAACGTGCACAAAAGCATGATTACTGACTAGGAAATCAGGGACAACTGCCCTCTCTTCTTTGAAATAGTGTCATGTGATCTTTTATATCCACCAGGCCAGGAATGTGGAGCTGTGGCTCAACAACTCACCCAAAAGGCAGTGCCTCCAAAAATATAGCACTCCCTCAGCACAACACTGCAAAGTCTCCATGGCCATCACACTCAAGTGTTGGAGTGGGGCTTGAACCTGGGACCTCATGATTCAGAGGCAAAAGGACAAACAGCTGAGTCATGGCTGATAAAAGGTGCTTTTTGCAAGAACTTTGTTTCATTCATTCAATCGGCAATAGCAACACAAAGAGACAAGAGACACCCATGCTTGATTTCTAATGCTTTACTCATGGTTTCATGGTTCAGCTCAATATCTCAGTGACTGGTTCAAGAAATGTTACAGTGCTAAAGAGAAGCATGAGGCCAAAAGCTTATCAGCACTGATAACACCGGAATAGTCAAATAACGGCAAGGGATATTTTGTGTCTATATGAGAAAAGAGATAAGGTCCTAGTTTAATATCTCACCTGAAAAATAACAAAAAACTAAAGCCAAAACAGGCAGACAGAGAAGGAATGCTGAGTGTTTGTACCATGGTGATGTGCTGATGTTGCTGAATATGTTAACTGTCAATCTTGGCGAGGTGATAAACCTCAGACTGGGCAGGTTGACTCTAACTGGCCAGAGCATTGCCCTGGGGGAAGGCAGCAGTGATTAGTAACCTCCAAAATTGTTTCTCAATACATACACATGGTCTTTTTGCCCCCACAGAGCAGGGTCCTATGTGTGAGTAAATGTAGCCTCCAGCAAAGGAATGTATTCAGAGTCCAATTGGTATTCCTAAAACTGTTACAGTAAATAGATACAATGACATCTCAATGCCAACCAATCAACATCCTCTTCTCAGTCTGTAGAAACTGGTATTTTCTTTCAGAGTTTGGTTTTCTTGTGGGGTCAGTCCTGATGAGTGCAGGACAAAGTTGACTTCATAAAAGCTTTGACAAAGGGTCATTTAGACTTGAAATGTCAGCTCTTTTCTCTCCTTACAGATGCTGCCAGACCTGCTGAGATTTTCCAGCATTTTCTCTTTTGGTTTCAGATTCCAGCATCCACAGTAATTTGCTTTTATCCAGTGTCTGACCCACTGCCACCTCTCTTCCAGGAATGCCTACCCTGAAGAAGTACTGCTCTTCTTTCCGACAGGATTTTCATTTGTCTCTCTTCCCCTGTCCACCTTCACTGCTTTCCTTTTCTCTCTCAGTGTTAGACAAGATATTTACTAAGGCTCACTTCCACAGCCATATTTCCTTCCTCAGTGACTGTCTTCGCCTCCAACTTACTCCGCGTGGATTTCAACTCAAATTCCACCCTGCATGCGGCCTCCTGGATTACAGGTACTTGCACAACATACAACATTTTTCCAACTGCTGTTCTTGCCGCATCCTAAGACCCACACTCAGGGCTATGCGCCGCCACATGGAAGCACTCGACACCTCTCTCCAGCGTAACCGACTTTCTCTCTCAAAGCTATCCTGGTCCACAGTTTCATTTCATCCTTTGTATTATTTGACGTCCTAGCTTTGACAAAAGGTCAGTTAGACTTAAAACGTCAGCTCTTTTCTCTTCTTAGAGATGCTGTCAGACCTGCTGAGATTTTCCAGCATTTTCTCTTAAAGTTGGCTTCATGTCTCTTTTAGCAATGCCGAAGTCTGCACCAACAAGCAATTGGGAGTTGGTTGGCTCAATTTGCTGGAAGGCTGGTCTGTGACACAGAGCAACACTAACAGCATGGGTTTAATTCCCTCATCAGTTGAGGTTACTATGAAGGATTCCCCTTCTTAACATTTCCCCTCATCTATGGCATGCTGACCCTGCGGGTAAAAACCAACACCAATTGTGTGTGTGTCTCTCTCCAATGACAGAGTAGACCCTAGGGTGATTTCACCAAGCAATCAAGCTTCTTTATTGCAAATATACAATATATTCATTTAAAAATTTATCCATATATGCATACAAAGGGTTTTCAATCCGTTCCACTCTGCCTTTGCAGAGAAAATCAAAACACAACCGAGACATTGGAATTTGATATCCGAAAGGGCTGCCTGCAAGAACAAAGGCATTTTTAACATGTGCAGGAAAAGTATTTACATACTTTTTGAGGCAACAGGGGATCTGAGAACTGAACAGACCAGCATTATACTTTGGCAGAAAGACCTTAGTCAGCGTTCTTTCCAAGAATCCTCTAATCAGCCCAGCCTGGGACTCACCCTCCCCTACAGCCACCCTCTGCTTCTGGTGTTTGAGGCTCCAACTCCATCCTGGTCATTGTGTGATTCTGGGTGACTTTTACTGAGGCAGATCTGGCAATTTAGTACCTTCCCCAAATTCAGCTTCCTGCCTTGATTGTGAAAATCTGACTCAAATAATGTGGTACAGCCTTGGCTGCAAATCAGAAATAGATGATTGCCTGAGGGTGCCAAATGCTAATCCTTCCCTCTCCTGTCTATCAGTTTGGTGGTCCAAATTATTTAGATAGTGGCTTTCTTGACTCACCACATGAGACATTGGTATGGGGGAGGGGGAGGGTGCTGTGTAGGCAGGTGTGGATGCGAGGGAGAGGAGGGGTTGGGGATGGGTGTGGGGGAGGAGTTGGGGTGGAGTGGGGCTGTTGAGGATGTGCAGTTGGGGGTGGGCGTATGGTTGAGTGTGGAGTAGGATGTGATTTTTTTTGGAATTAGAATCTCTACAGTGTGGAAACAGACACTTCGGCCCAACAAGTCCACATCGACTCCCTGAAGAGTAACCCACCCAGACGCATTTCCCTACATTTACCCCTGACTCATGCACCTAACCTACACATCCCTGAACACTATGAGGAATTCCCCATGGCCAATCCACTAACCTGTACATCTTTGGACTGTGGGAGGAAACCAGAGCACTGGAGGAAGTCCACGCAGACACTGGAAGAATGTGCAAACTCCACATAGACAGTCGGCCAAGGTTGGAATTGAACCCCGGTCTCTGGTGCTATGAGGCAGCAATGCTAACCACTGAGCCACCGTGAGGGTGGTCGTGGAGGGTGTCGGGGTGGGTGTGGGGAGGGTGTTGGGGTGGAAGGCACCTTTCCCCCATTTAATACTCTGAGGGGTGTGAATAGGCTGGAGATGGGATAATATCTGCTTCTGACGAGAACAATGCTTGGAGTGGCATGGGTGGGGTGGGTGAGGATGACAGACCTTGGGTGGGGAGGGGGCTCATGATTGGAGAGGGGAACCCGTGAAGGCTCCATCCTTTTGGTCTGAAACCCGACACAATGTTGTCCAGAGCGTTCCCTCCTCTAACCCCCTTAACGATTGGGGTTGGGCGAGGAGCAGCTCTATTAATTGTCTACTTTAACCCCCTCTCAAGAGGGTGAGGGTAGGAAGATCACCTTGGGCTCCAAATGCCTCATCTAACCAGGTCAGAGCTAGGCTGCAGGAAGGACACTTATAAAATTTTGCAGGCAAACCTGTCAGTGGAGATCATAAAATTCTACTCGATGAAATTGGTACCTCGATAAAAATATCCTCCTCTGTGTTCGAGTCCTGTCTCAGGAAAGTCAAACAGTAGAATGACAAGGCACTGCCTTTGTTTGGTTCAAGAACACATACCTGAGGGCATTACTTAATGACATATTCTTTCAGACACCAGACAACACTGAGTCGTTGCCATATGATTCACACTCACACACAGAAAGGGGAATTAATCTATTCTGGCAGCAGCTGTCATGATATACCTAGATACACAGTCCTCATCGAGTCAAATTATCTCTGGCCTGAGGGACGTGAACTGAGGGGCGGTGCAGATGGACTGAGGGGAAGCAGTGAATGCTGGGTTACATGGCCATTTGCTGAGAATGTGCAGAGGGGAATTGTAGACAATAGATTAACTGGTCCAGATTAAGGCCAGTCGGTCCGTCTGGGTGAACTGCAAACTATAACTCAGCCGATATTCTAAAGAAAGCAGCTGTCAGGAAACGATTGATGAGAACTGCATCTTACCCTCTGTGCATTTCTGTCGACTCCAATTGACAACATGGGAAACATATAAAATGATCATGACATCCCAACCAGATAAATACTTGAAGGTCTAATACAATTCAAACCATCAGCTCTTTCATTACAATGGAACAGCCTTTAAACAGATATTAATCTTAATTATTCCAGAAATAATTTTAGGCATCATAAGACAGTCCATTCAGCACAATTTCAATATTTGAATATGTAATGTGTCTTCACTCTACAATCATAGAAATCTGACCTTTGAAATTCATTAATAAAATAGATTTCCGATTGTCTGAGTCCCTATTATCTAAATGACTGCCATCATCTACGCTCAAATATTTGTTTCCCATGCTCTGTGCTAAGGGAATAAATGCTATTTCTCACTTAACCTCCCCATTACTCACAATGCTATAATGTTTTCCAGACGCATCCTAAGGTTGGAAATCTTCATTATGCTTGCAAGTATCAAAATTGATGTGCCAGAATATCTCACAAATTTACAAATTATAAACACAAATCAAACAGGACAATTTTTTTCCAGACCTACATCAGTTGATGGTAGTGTGATTTGCTAGTTTAACAGAGCAAACAGTACAAAAGCCAAACTTACATGGCGTCATAGTTTACAATCACTTAATGAACTGTCTAGCTCATAATTTACAAATGTGTATGTTTCTTTGGTTTAATAATAACTCTAGGTTTAGTCATTTGCATACTGTCTAAATATCAGTCAGAGGGAAATGAGTTTGGGTGGGTTACTCTTCGGAGGGTCGGTGTGGACTGGTTGGGCCGAAGGGCCTGTTTCCACACTGTTGGGAATCTAATAACTTGTGCACTAATTCTACTTGGGATAAACTACACATATTTATTATCAGTAATCTAAGAAATGAAAATTCATAAAGTATAAACTTCAATACAACAACAATTTGCATTCATATAACATTTTTAAATGTTCATGAGTTTTGAGAAGACTTATAGCTCAGGTTGACATTTGGCTGTAAGTTTGTTCGCTGAGCTGGAAGGTTTGTTTTCAGACATTTCGTCACCATACTAGGTAACATCATCAGTGAGCCTCAGGTGAAGCCCTGGTGGTATGGCCTGCTTTTTATTTATGTGTTTAGGTTTCCTTGGATTGGTGATGTCATTTCCTGTGGTGGTGCTATTCCTGTGGTGATGTCACTTCCAGTCTCTTTTTCTCAGAAATGACTGTCAGGCTGCAAGCATGGAGTGGAGGATCTTGAAGGAGAACTGTTGCTGGTGTTTTTGAATCTGTAGTCTATATTGTTTGTCCTGTTCGGGTCCGAACTCTGCTGGTTTAAAGGTGGTCCGGAGTCTGTGTGGGATGAGTTGGTTATGGTTCCTCAGTGCCCGCCTCCATAACCAACTCATCCCACACAGACTCTGAACCACCTTTAAACCAGCAGAGTTCGGACCCGAACAGGACAAACAGTACAGACTACAGATTCAAAAACACCAGCAACAGTTTTCCTTCAGGATCCTCCGCTCCACGCTTGCAGCAATGCACCGGCACCTAACCTCTCTACAGTCAGCCCTGCCTCAGCTGAGGGCCACACTCTCTCAGAATTGCAAAGGATCCACTCTGTACTACATCCTCAGGAGAATTCATACTTTCAACAAACAGTATTTCAACTCCATCTCAAACATCAAAAATTGTAAGTACAACAAACTCTTATCTACCCACCTCCACAACCAGCACTCCTCAAACATTCCAGAAGAGTCCCCCAGCCTCAGGAACTGCTCGGACGCCATTAGCCATGCGGCTGGTGCAGCTGCCACCCCCACACTGATTGATGATGTCACTTCTGCCCCCATCATGGCCACTCCCACAGCCACTTCCGCCCCTCACAATTCCTCATGCATTACACGTGATATCACTTCCGCCCCTCACATCATCGCTGATGTCCCATGCTCAGTAACTTCTTCCACCTCTACTGCCATGTCTGCCACCACTTCCGCCCCACCAACGCCACTCACCTGCATTCTGCTGACATGCCCCCCACAGATCCCACTGTCACCATTCCCGGCCCCCAGAACCCTGAAGGGAACACCACCCCTGCTCACTACTCCACCCCCATTCCCCCCACCATCACACCCACTCCAGTTACCGGCTCCGCCCCACTCCCAGCTCTACACCCACACCAGATCCCAGCTCTCAGCCCTGCCGAGTTTTCACCAACCCTCCAGTCCTCCCCCTCACTGACGACAAATGATCAGTCCTCAGCAAAGGACTCACCTTCATCCCCCTCCGTCCACGCATCAATGAATTTAATACACGTCGTGACGTTGAACAATTCTTCCGCCGCCTTCGAGCTTACTTTCACAATCAGGATTCCCGCCCACCTTCCGAGGACCCCTTCGCCCACCTCCAACACACTGCATCCACCTGGACACCCCGCGCTGGCCTATTACCTGCCCTCAACCTCTTCATTTCCAACTGCCGCCAGGACATTAACCGCCTCAACCTGTCTACCCCCTCCCCCACTCCAACCTCTCACCCTCACAACGCGCAGCCCTCCAATCCCTCTGCTCCAATCCCCCTGCTCCAATCCCCACCTCACCATCAAGCCAGAAGATAACGGGGGCGCAGTGGTAGTCTGGCGCACTGACTTCTACACCACTGAAACCAAATGCCAATTCCAGGACACCTCTTCCTACTGCCCCCTCGACCATGACCCCACCCCCCCATCACAAAACCATCATCTCCCAGACCATACAGAACCTCATCACCTCAGGAGATCTCCCGCCCACAGCTTCCAACTTCAGTCCGGGAACCCCGCACTGCCAGGTTCTACCTCCTTCCCAAGATCCACAAGCCTGACCACCCTGGCCGACCCATTGTCTCAGCATGCTCCTTCCCCACTGAACTAATTTCTACCTACCTCGACACTGTCCTATCCCCCCTAGTCCAGAAACACCCCACATACGTTCGAGACACCACCCACACCCACCACCACCACCAAGACTTCCGTTTCCCCGGCCCCCAATGCCTCATCTTCAACATGGATATCCAATCCCTCTACACCTCCATCTGCCATGACCAGGGCCTCCAAGCCCTCCATTTTTTCCTCTCCCGAAGTCCCCAACAGTACCCTTCCACCGACACTCTCATCTGTTTGACCAAACTGGTCCTCACCCTTAACAATTTCTCCTTTGAATCCTCCCACTTCCTCCAGACCAAAGGGGTAGCCATGGGCACACGTATGGGCCCCAGCTATGCCTCTCTCTTTGTTGGCTATGTAGAACAATCGATCTTCTGTAATTACACCAGCACCACTCCCCACCTCTTCCTCCGCTACATTGATGACTGCATTGGCACCACCTTGTGCTCCCGCGAGGAGGTTGAGCAATTCAGCATCTTCA
Source organism: Hemiscyllium ocellatum (assembly GCF_020745735.1). Lineage (NCBI taxonomy): Eukaryota > Metazoa > Chordata > Chondrichthyes > Orectolobiformes > Hemiscylliidae > Hemiscyllium > Hemiscyllium ocellatum. The sequence continues at coordinate 41,184,921 of NC_083430.1, forward strand.
CCAACACATTCCACCCTGACCTTAAATTTACCTGGACCATCTCTGACACCTCCCTCCCGTTCCTGGACCTCTCCATCGACCGACTTGACACTGACATTTTTTACAAACCCACTGACTCCACAGCTACCTGGATTACACCTCTTCCCACCCTACCTCCTGCAAAAATGCCATCCCATATTCCCAATTCTTCCGCCTCCGACGTATCTGCTCCCAGGGGGACCAGTTCCACCACAGAACACACCAGATGGCCTCTTTTTTAGAGACCGCAATTTCCCTTCCCACGTGGTTAAAGATGCCCTCCAACGCATCTTGTCCAAATCCCACACCTCCTCCCTCAGACGCCACCCTTCCAACCATAACAAGGACAGAACACCCCTGGTGCTCACCTTCCACTCTACCAACCTTCGCGTAAACCAAATCATCCGCCACCTCCAAAAAGACCCCACCACCAGGGATATATTTCCCTCCCCACTCCTTTCTGCCTTCCGCAAAGACTGTTCCCTCCGTGACTACCCAAGGAAACCTAAACACATAAATAAAAAGTGGGCCATACCACCAGGGCTTCACCAGAGGCTCACTGATGATGTTACCTAGTGTAGCATCAGAGAGTCATAGAGATGAACTGCATGGAAACAGACCCTACTACGGTCCAACCTGTCCATGCTGACCAGATATCCCAACCTAATGTATTCCCACCTGCCAGCACCCGGCCCATATCCCTCCAAACCCTTCCTGTTCATATACCCATCCAAATGCCTCTTAAATGTTACAACTGTACCAGCCTCCACCACATCCTCTGGCAGTTCATTCCATACATGTACCACCCTCTGCATGAATAAGTTGCCCCTTAGGTCTCTTTTATATCTTTCCCCTCTCTCCCTAAACCTATGCTCTCTAGTTCTGGACTCCCCAACTCCAGCGAAAAGACTTTGCCTATTTATCCTATCCATGCCCCTCATAATTTTGTAAACCTCTATAAGGTCACCCCTCAGCCTCCGACGCTCCAGGGAAAACAGCGCCAGCCTGTTCAGCATCTCCCTGTAGCTCAGATCCTCCAACCCTGGCAACATCACATCTTTTCTGAACCCTTTCAAGTTTCACAACATCTTTCCGATTGGAAGGAGACCAGAATTGCACGCAATATTCCAACAGTGGCCTAACCAATGTCCTGTACTCAATACTCTAACCAATAAACAAAAGCATACCAAACGCCTTCTTCACTATCCTATCTACCTGCTACTCCACTTTCAAGGAGCTATGAACCTGCACTCCAAGTTCTCTTTGTTCACCAACACTCCCTAGGACCTTACCATTAAGTGTATAAGTCCTGCTAAGATTTGCTTTCTCAAAATGCAGCACCTTGCATTTATCTGAATTAAACTACATCTGCCACTTCTCAGCCCATTGGCCCATCTGGTCAAGATCCTGTTGTAATCTGAAGTAACCCTCTTCACTGTCCACTACACCTCCAATTTTGGTGTCATCTGCAAACTTACTAACTGTACCTCTTATGCTCGCATCCAAATCATTTATGTAAATGATAAAAAGTAGAGGACCCAGCACTGATCCTTGTGGCACTCCATTGGTTAAAGACCTCCAGTCTCAAAAATAACCCTCCAACACCACCCTCTGTCTTCTACCTTTGAGCCAGTTCTGTATCCAAATGGCTAGTTCTCCCTGTATTCCATGAGGTCTAACCTTGCTAATCAGTCTCCCATGGGGAATGCCTTACTGAAGTCCATATAGATCACATCTACTGCTCTGCCCTCATCAATCTTCTTTTTTACTTCATCAAAAAACTTAATCAAGTTTGAGAGACATGATTTCCCACGTACAAAGCCATGTTGACTATTCCGAATTAGTCCTTGCCTTTCCAAATATATGTACATCCTGTCCCTCGGGATTCCCTCCAACAACTTGCCCACCAGAGGCTCACCGGTCTATAGTTCCCTGACTAGTCCTTACCACCCTTCTTAAACAGTGGCACCACGTTTGCCAACCTCCAGTCTTCCGGCACCTTACCTGTGACTTTCAATGATACAAATATCTCAGCAAGAGGCCCAGCAATCACTTCTTTAGCTTCAGACAGAGTTCTCGGGTACACCTGATCAGATCCTGGGGATTTATCCACCTTTAACCGTTTCAAGACATCCAGCACTTCCTCCTCTGTAATCTGGACATTTGCAAGATGTCACCATCTATTTCCCTTCAGTCTATATCTTCCATATCCTTTTCCACAGTAAATACTGATGCAAACTATTCATTTAGTATCTCCCCCATTTTCTGTGGCTCCACATAAAGGCCGCCTTGCTGATCTTTGAGGGGCCCTATTCTCTCCCTAGTTACCCTTTTGTCCTTAATATACTTGTAAAAGCCCTTTGGATTTTCCTTAATTCTATTTGCCAAACCTACCTCATGTCCCCGTTTTGCCCTCGTGATTTCCCTCTTAAGTATACTCCTAATTTCTTTATACTCTTCTCAGGATTCACTTGATCTATCTGTCTGTACCTGACATATGCTTCCTTCTTTTTCTTAACCAAACCCTCAATTTCTTTAGTCATCCTGCATTCCCTATAGTTACCACCTCCCCTTTCACCCTGACAGGAATATACTTTCTCTGGATTCTTGTTATCTCATTTCTGAAGGCTTCCCATTTTCCAGCCGTCCTTTTACCTGCGAACATCTGCCTCCAATCAGCTTTTGAAAGTTCTTGTCTAATACCGTCAAAATTGGCCTTTCTCCAATTTAGAACTTCAACTTTTAGATCTGGTCTATCCTTTTCCATCTAATCCATCACTATTTTAAAACGAATAGAATTATGGTCTCGGGCCCCAAAGTGCTCTCGCACTGGCACCTCAGTGACTTACCCTGCCTTATTTCCCAAGAGTAGGTCAAGTTTTGCACCTTCTCTCGTAGGTACATCCACATACTGAATCAGAAAATTGTCTTGTACACACTTAAGAAATTCCTCTCCATCTAAACCTTGAATACTATGGCAGTCCCAGTCGATGTTTGGAAAGTTAAAATCCCCTACCATAACCACCCTATTATTCTTACAGATAGCTGAGATCTCCTTACAATTTTGTTTATGGTGACGAAACATCTGAAAACTAACCTTCCAGCTCAGTCAGCAAACTTACATCCACTTTTAAACATGCCAAGGCACTTCACAAGAATCCTGTAAATCATCTTATAACACAGAGTTGCATTCGGAGAGATTTGAATCTATGTAAAGAGATATGTTTTGAGGAGTATCTTAAAGGATGAAAATAAGGCAGTGGGGTAAAGAGGTATAGGGAGGGAATTTCAGAACTTAGGGCCTCAGCAACTGAAGACGTGGTCACCATTGCTGGAGTGATTTAAACCAGGGATGCACAAACCTTAACTTTTCTTATTTTTCTAACTTACATTATGAATAACTGTAATGTAAAAACCAAAAGAACTGCAGATGCTGCAAATCAGAAACAAAAACAGAACTTGCTGGAAAACCTCGATAGGGCTGGCAGCACATGTGCAGAGAAATCAGAGGTAATGTTTTGGGTACAGCAATTTCTGTAATGTAATTTTTTTATTTCTCTATTTTTGTACCTCAGATTTGTACTTAGGTACTTTGTACCTAAGATAGTATTATGCGTGGTGTCATTGTAAACCTTTCATTGTATTTCTGTACTTTTGTACTTGAATATATGTGACAATAAACCTAAACCATATCAAACCATATCAAAAGACCAAAATTAGAGAGTTGAGTTGTCTCAGATGGATGCATCTGTAATTTATAAGTTCTCTAACAGCTTCACTATTCATTTGTATATTTCATTCATATATATTTAAGAAGGATTTTAGAAAATAGCACAGCTATTACTAGCAAAGTCTGCCTGGCTTATACTATTAATGATTCCACTATTGCATGACCTTGATTTGCAATGTATATAACACAATGTTAATTGTGCAAATTCCAACATTTTGATCCAGACGTGCATGGTCTAGCTTAATTAATTTTCGATGGTGGTTCACATGATAAGGTAAGACCCACTGTAGTGAACAGTGAAATGCAATTAGAGAGCAGAGGGGATAACTAAACCATGAATACCTTCAGTTGCCACCTGAAAATCATGGGGTAGATATTGTCTGTGCATTAGTGCAAACAGATGCTACTGGGTTGACAGAACATTTTTGCATCTCTCTTGATTTTATTTCATTAAAGTCAAAGAATGGTAAAATTATAGATTAATCTGGCTTAACAATTCTAATACTTGCAAATCATTTTATGCTATTATGTAAATTGAATCTCACCACGATGATGTGATTGTTCATGTTACATTAAATAAATTTCCAGAGAGCTGTGATAGCTACAACTGGGGGAGGAGGAAAGACCTATAAGATCACCATTGTGTTGTTTTGCAGAAAACCTAGTATTGCCTGCAGAGTGGCATTACTGATGACAACAGCTACATACATTTTTTAAAGTATCTATACTCTATGTTGGCAATCATTTTTATCATCTTTGTTATCCCATCTGTCTTTCTACATCTTAGTTTGTCTCAAAATTGAGAGAGTGAAAAGTTAAGAAATTATGGTCTTATGATCTCATATCTTTGTTTCAAACAATATCCAAATATTAACACAAAAGGTACTCTCACTTCACTAAGTTGAATGTGCAAGATGACAACGGCCGTCAGTCTGTTGGGAAAAGTACACTCCATTGCATTTGGAAATTGATTATGGTGAGTAATGAAATTCGATTATGGAACACAATTTATAATATCGACTTCAGAAGTGATGAAGAGGCAAATGTAGAAACAGAAAAAATAAGAACAGAAGTAGGCCATTCAGCCCTTTGAGCCTGTTTTGCCATTCAATATGATCATGGCTCATCATCCAATTCCCTATCTATCCCCATTCTCTTTGATCCCTTTTTGTCCTAAGAATTATATCTCTTTCTTGAAAATATTCACTCTTACTATTCTCCACTCACCTCAACTGCTTTCTGTAGCTGAGAACTCTACGGGCTCACCACTCTCTGGGAGAAAGAATTTCTCCTGATCTCGATCCTAAATGGCCTATTCCATATCCTTAGCCTGCAGACCTGCTCCTGGGCTTCCTGGTCATAGGGAACATCCTTACTACACATTACAATTGGTATGGAATCACATATGGGTCATGGTTAGGTCAGTTGGCCAGATGGCTGACAATTAAAATGATACCAAAAGCTTGAATTTGATTCCTATTCCATCCATGGTAAACCTTGGGTCTACTTTATGGCCTTGCTCTTGAGAGTGGAAGGTAATGGCACCCACCATTGACAATAACTATCCAGAAAGTGAACCAAGAACTTACCTTTGAGCAGGGAGCAAGGTTAGAATGGACAGTCATACAGAGTGTGGGCTAGCTAAGGAAAGTGGACAGGCAGATTATTTTTCAAACTATTAAGATGCCTTCAGAATAGCCCAGGCTACAGGACCAATGCTTAAGTATCCCCATGCTTTGTTCAATGACATTCTGGCACAGCTGTCAGTATATGTATGATGCCCCTGTGTGTGAGAGCCATGTTATATACTGAAGCCACAAGCCAGTAGCAGTCCTTGTTACCTAGCAGCCATTTCTTATGAGCACATTGGTGAAGAATGAAACATTAGGATTGCCGCTGGGACAGCAGGTCCCAATGTGGTCTCATGCAGGATGGTTGCATGTCAACTGTCCATTTGAAGGAGGTGAATCCTCTGAACCTATGTGCAGCTTCTGGAAAGTTGTGCTTATGTCGTCAAAGGCACCTGACAACATTCTGGAAAACTGGATTCAGGCTTCACTTCCTGAGTCAGCAATGCCTATGTCAAGGGGACATGAGGTCTCACAAAGCTGTTAGAATTCTGTGAGGAGGTAACGAGCAAGTTTGACAAAGGAGAGCTACCAGGCATGATCTAATTTGGATTTCCCAAATGATTTTGACAAGGTGCTGCACAGATGGCTGCTGAATAAGATAACAGCCTCTGGTGTTAGAGGTAAGGTACTGAGGTGGCTAGAAGATTGGTTGTCTGGGATAAGGCAGGGAGTTGGGATAAAGGGGTCTTTTCAGGATGGCAGTTGGTGACCAGTGGAGTTTCACTGAGACTATAACTTTTCTGAATGTAGGTTTGCTCACTGAGCTGGAAGGTTCATTTTCAGATGTTTCGTCATCATACTAGGTAACATCTTCAGTGAGCTTCCAGATAAAGCACAGCTGGTGCTTCCTCCTTTCTATTTATAGGTTTGAGTTTCCTTTGGTTGGTGATATCATTTCCTGTGGTGATGTCATTTCCTGTGGTGATGTCATTTCCTATGGTGATGTCATTTCTTGTTCTTTTTCTCAGGAGGTGGTAAATGGGATCCAAGTCAATGTGTTTGTTGATAGATTTCCGTTTGGAATGCCATGCTTCTAGGAATTATCTTGCGTGTCTCTGTTTGGCTTGTCCGAGGATGGATATGCTGTCCCAGTCGGAAGTGGTGTCCCTCCTTAACTGTATGTGACACCAGCAGTGCTTCATCTGGAGGCTCACTGAAGATGTTACCTAGTATGGTGACAGAATGTCTGAAAATGAATCTTCCAGCGAGCAAACCTACATCCAGAATCTTAACTGAGCTACAAATCGTCTCACAACTCGCTAACTATAAACTTTTCATGTTACACATTAACGATCTGGATGAAGGATCTGAGGGCATTGTTGCACAATGATAGGTGGAGGGACTGGTAGTGCTGAGGAAGTGGGGAGGCTGCAGAAGGATATAGAAGAGAGAGAATTAAGAAGTTGCAGATAGAATACAATGTGGAAAATGTGAGGTCATGCACTTTGGCAGGAAGAATAAAGACATTAGCTACTCTCTAAATGGGGAAAGGCTTCAGAAATCTGAAGTATAAAGGGACTCAGAAGTCTTCGTTCAAGTTTCTCTTAAGGTTAACATTCATACTCAGTCAACAGTGAGGAAGGCAAATGCAATGTTAGCAATCATTTCGAAAGAGCGAGAATACAAATGCAGAGACGCACTGCTTAAGGATCTAGTCAGACTATATCTGGAATACTGTGAACAATTTTGGGATCTTGAATTTAAGGATGGAGGGACATTGGAGGGAATTCAAAGGAGATGCACAAGAACAATCGCGGGGGATGGAGAGTTTGTTGTACAAGGAATGGCTGAGGACTCTGAGTCTGTACTTGGAGTTTAGAAGGATGAGGATGAAACTTACAGAATCCTAAGAGGCCTGGATTGAGTGGATGTGAAGATGTTTCCACTAGTAGGAGAGATGAGGGCCTGAGGGCTCAGCCTCAGGTTGAAGGGATGACCCTTTAACTGACAGGAAAACCAGTTTCTTCAGCCAGAGGGTGGTGAATCTATGGAACTCATTTTTGCAGAAGGGTGTGGATTTAAGACAGAGATAGATAGATTCTTCATTAGTAAGGGGATCAAGCGTTACAGGGAGAAGGCAGGAGAAGGAGGCTGAGAAATGTGTCAGCCATTATTGAATGGCAGAGAAGACTTCATAGGTGGATTGGCTGAATTCTGCTCTATAGTCTTATGCTTCTGTCTGGAAAGAGAGGGAGTAATGCCTTTCCCTCTAATCAGAGAATGAATGATCATCATTACAGCAGTGGATGTTGGAAGTTTTGTGTGCTCTAGCTAGGAAGGAGCCTAATTAAGACATGTTTATCACCTCAATTAACCTTATAACCAGCGGAGGTGACATCCTCACCCTGTCCACTCCATTCTGCTCCAAGAGGTAGCTGATTTCACTAAGTGCCTGCCTAACGAAGGATAGAGGTCACACACACTGCGCCTCACAGAGGCTGTGATTACCTTCTGGCAGTAAAGCTTTTTACCCTCTCTGCTCACCCACAGGTATGGCAGGCCCACTCATCCTCCATGTTGTACTACAGGGGATTGAAACTATAACACATAGGGCTGTGAACAAGTGATTTGAGCAGAAGCCTTGAAGTCACAACTATTCATGGTGAAGTTCAGCAACTTCAACTACCATTAGAAGCCTCCAAAACATTGAATAACTTACCAGCAGCCAGTCTAAATCATGCAGGAACTAAACAGGAAATTGTTTATGATCCCTCTAAGTGGCTTTGATGGGTTTGGTTGCAGATATACAAAGTGAGGTTCTTTATATTGCTGATCTAAGGTATTGAACACCTCAACTTAAAAGATTGGTTGGACAGAGGCCAGATGTACACTTTTCTGATCAGTTTTATTTCTGCTTATACATCACCAAACTCCAACCCTGCTGATTATTGGTTCCAGATATATTTGTTCCCAGTCAGGTTCTCACTCAATTGTCTCTTAATTAATGTGTAACCATCAACCCCACCCTCATTCCAAACACACGTGGGCATCCCTGCAGACCCTAACTAAAGGGAGGGCACTAACTGGAGCACTCAGCTTGAAGTGGCACCACCAGATTCATTATGAGCTAACAGACATCACCATCTGTGCGTGGTTCACGTGTCTGACACCCATGGTCTTAATGTCAGCATTAATCACATCTGTGCCTCCCACACCTGTGCCATGTGGGGCATGGATGGCATTCTGCACCCATAGTACCTCAGAAAGAGGCATAGGCAACGGTGTTTTGCAATATTAATCGTCATGGTAATGTTGGAAGTTTAGCAACCAATTTGCACCCAGCAGGTTCCCACAAAAAGCAAAGGCATAACAATCATATAATCTTTTGAATGTAGGTTTGCTCGGTGAGCTGGAAAGTTCATTTCCGGATGTTTCGTTACCCTACTAGGTAACATCTTCAGTGGGCTTCAGACGAAGCAATGCTGAAAATTCCTGCTATCTATTTATATCTATGAGTTTTTTTGGGTTGGTGATGTCATTTCCTGTGGTGATGTTCTTTCCTGTGGTGAAGACTCTTCCTGTTCCTTTTCTCAGGGGGTGGTAGATGGGGTCTAACTTGATGTGTTTGTTGATAGAGTTCCGGTTAGAATGCCATGCTTCTAGGAATTCTCGTGCGTGTCTGTGTTTGGCTTGTCCTAGGGTGGATGTGTTGTCCCAGCCGAAGTGGTGTCCTTCCTCATCTGTATGTAAGGGTACTAGTGAGAGAAGGTCAGGTCTTCCTATGGCTAGTTGATGATCATGTATCCCGGTGGTGGGTTTTCCACCTGTTTGTCCAATGTAGTGTTTGTTACAGTTCTTGCATGGTATTTTGTAAATGACATTGATTTTGCTCATTGTCTGTATAGGGTCTTTCAAGTTCATTAGCTGCTCTTTTAGCATGTTGGTGGTTTTGTGGGCTACCCACAATATAAATAGAAAGCAGTTTTTTTAAGCATTGCTTCGCCTGAGGCCCACTGAAGATGTTACCTAGTAGGGCAACGAAACGTCTGGAAATGAACCTTCCAGCTCACCGAGCAAACCTACATCTAACACCTCAACCTGAGCTACAAATCTTCTCAAAACTCACTAACCAAGTAATCTGTTGGCTGATATCATGCACTCTGCAGGGATATGAGTGAATAAAAGCAGGAGAATTAAAGAGACAGAGTTAGTTTAGCTCTCTAATGTAGCACTACAGCTAAAACATGATGAAGTCAGGTTCTTACGACAGCTCTTCCTAAGTTTTTTCTTTAACTGCACTCCCAACTTCTAATGTGGATTTACATAGGTATCTTTCACTTGTTCTTTTAATATTCTCCCTGAAACTGGATATTGCTTCACAATAGCAGCAGAGGTACAAATTATTATAATTGAAAAATATATGATCAAATAAATGAATGTTATTTTATGCACTTTAATCATACATTGAAAGCTGTATGTTATTGAAAGATTTTTGTAAAGTTTGTTCTGTTCAATATCCCTGTGAGTATTCGCAATAAAAAAAATTGAGAGAGCAGCGCAGTTCCTGATAATAACTCACTTTAAACTGGACCAGCTGTCTCAGAGTGACCTGACTGACATTTTTTTCCATCTGCAAATTGTTGTCAAAGGTTATAATCAAGGAGAAAGTAGGGAGTGTGAGGACAGAGCGAGACCCCATTTTAAAGCTCTGATTAGGCCAAAAAAATCCTCCAATTTATCATCTTCTGCAGTGTTTTTATTAATCACACCAGAACATGTATTTTGTTGTTGACAGCTGCAGACATGAAATGGAGGGCAGAATCATTAAAATGTAGTTCATTAAAGCTTCATTACCCAATTAAGAGCTGAATATGAAAGTCCTCAGTGGCTTCTTATTGCATTTACTGTAAAATACTGACAAAAACAGCAGGAAGGATTCAGCACCACGGAGAGCTGGAATTATGCTAGTGTGACTGCTGGGCCTGTGTAAGTCAATGTGTGCTCGGATGTTTTGACTATGACAGAGAGCACATCCCTTTTGTTAGCCCACCTAGGGTGCAATTTCAAACTATTAAAGTAAAGGTCGAGCTGGATAAGAGTGGCGCAGCTAAAGTTCACTGCAGAGTTTCTGTTCGGTCTGAATCCAGCAAAATAACAGCAAACACTGCAAACAGGAGTCTCAGTCAAAAAACTTTGGACACAACAAGTGGCATTGTTACTGCCCCGATATTATCGAGATTGATTTTTGGACATTATGGCAGGCCCTGGTTTTCAGCAGTGGCCAGTTCATGAAACCAACAAATTGTGAAATGAACAAAACATGATATTTGTCTTAACTTTGCCTCTTTTTATGATAATACTTCATTTAAACTGGGCAGCGTGGTGGTTCAGTGATTAGCACTGTTGCCTCACAGTGTCAGGGACCTGGGTTCAAGTCCAGCCTCAGGTGTCCGTGTAGAATTTGCACATTCTCCCCGTGTCTGTGTGGGTTTCCTCTGGATGCTCCAGTTTCCTCCCACAATGCAAAGATGTGCAGGTTAGGGTGGATTGATCATGGGAAATATGGGGTTACAGGTATGGGGCTGGGTCCTGGTGGGATGTTCTTTGGAGGGTCAGTGTGGAGTTGATGGGCTGAATGGCCTGCTTCCAAATTAGGGTTTCTGTGACAATTCATGTCAAATGGCACTGTTTTATGATGACTTATACACATTTTACAGTATTTTCACAAATTCTATCTATCTATCTATCTATCTATTTATCTATCTGTCTAGATCTTCCAGGTTAATTCTGTTTTCAGAGAGGGATATTCTGCTGCATTGAGTGCCAACAGATTTATAGCAGATCACACTAACTCATTTTGGTTCAACTTAGGTTAAATAGATTCCAAAAGTAAAGTTCTTAAAAGTTCAGTTCCAAAAGTACAATAACACTTTTGTCCTCTTGGGCTACAGGTTGCATTGCAAAGGAAAATGTTCCCCACTTTGCTTCCAGTCTATGCTTGTTGCAGAAGCATCAAATTCATCAAATGGTTCTCATTTCCAAAACAAAACTTCTTAAATGACATAGACTGGTAAACTAATGTCGCAAAGTGTAGAGACATAGCAGGGAAAGAGGAACTTTAACCTGTTATATCAAAGCACCTATTTGATTTCAATCTTGCTTTTGAAAACTCATCTTTTCAAGTATTCACTGAAATATATTTACATGTTATGACGATTCCTATCCCTTTCAGGCAATGAGTTCCAGATATGCACCACTCTCTGCGTGAAGAAAATTTCCAAACGTTCCCTCGAAATCTCCTGCCCTTAAATCTATTATTTATATTCAATTCTGTTATGATATTCAGGACAGGAGATAAATAACGTAAAATTCATTGGATTTGCATACTACTCCAACATTTCACAACCTATAAAAGACTTTTGGAGACAGTAGCTCTGGAAATGGGCAACATCTGATTTCTGTTCTGGAGTCAGGAACTTGGAATACAATGCAGTAACAACATCAACAACAAACACCTACATTTATGTAGTGTCTGTAATGCAGTAAAACATCATGGGAGCATTATCGAACCAAATTTGACTCAGAGCCACATGTCTGATTTTATTGCTGATGGTCAAATGCTTGACTAAGAAGAGGTACATTTTAAAGAGCTTTTTTAATAAAGCAAGAACAATGGAGAGACAAAGTGATTGATGGAAGAAATTCTGGAGCTTAGGAACATGGTCACTCACCCTGGGGCAACAATAATTTGCTTGCCACAGAGGAAGGAGGTCAAATAGCTTAGAGGGTTGTACAGGTGGGGGAGACAATGGCGGCAAGCAGGTGAGAGGACATAAAGGTATTGATAAAGAGGACTGAGAATTTTTAAAATCAAGCTTGAATATTCATCGCTGAGATCCTGCCTCATTTGTAACCTGTTAGATTCCACGAGGGGTTGATGAACAAATCTTCTAATGGGGACGTGACTAGGCTGCACAAACGACCAGCAAGTAAGCTCAACAGAAGCCACGTTTACGGAGACCAGATGCTTGTGCTATTTTGTGCTTTCCAAACACCCTACCATGTGGGAGGACAGGATTAATTACTTCGAAGAGACAGCCAGACAGCTCCAATGACAGCCACAGCATTCAGTTGCTCTACAGCTGCTGAGGCTCTGACCAGCTTTTCGGCAGCATATCAGACTGGCACAGAACCACCCTGGCTTTCTGGGCATCTGCTGGGCCCATGGCTCTGATAGATTGTGAGAAGTGCCAGCCGCCTGCTTTATGTATGGCTGTGACCCTGTTCCCAGAAATTAGCACTGGATCTACAGCTATCAGCATACAAGTCGTACAGTGTGGAAGAAGGCCTTTCAGCCCATCAAGTCGACACTGATCCTCTGAAGTGCATCCCACTCACACCCACCTCCCTACCCTATCCTTATATTTCCCATGGCTAACCCACCTAGCCTGCACATCTCTGAACACTACAGACAATTTAGCATGGCCACTCCACTCTAACCTGCACATCTTTGGATTGTGGGAGGAAACCCACGCAGACACGAGGAGAATGCGTGAACTCCACACAGTCACCCAAGGGTGGAATCGAACTTGGGTCCCAGGTGCTGTAAGGCAGCAGTGTGAACTACTGAGCCACCCAAAGGCATAGGCATACAGTGGGTCCTCTGTGTTAGACTCATCACAGCAGAACGAAAGTCCAGAACTTTCAATACGTTTGGTTGACATGGGTTTGAATTTTTGTTTTGCAAACTCAGCATCCTAATTTATAGACACTGGTAGACGCTGGCCTGACTCTCATTCCAAATGGAAACATTTCACATTGAGAAATGTCAATGCTGTCCCAGAACACCAAACTCATTCCACCCTAGTTACTCTGTTCAGTGGCACAGCAATTCAGATTAACAGTACAGACAACAGGCAGGTTTGGTTTCCTAACTTGAGCAACATCAGTCTGTGTTTCTGGAATGATAGAAGGTTGTTGTCCATCCCAGCAGATTAACCTTACGGGATTCAGTTAGAGTCAGATTTCCGGGTTGTATTTGCAATGCAGCTGTTTTTTCAAACAAATGTGTTCTTGTGTATATAAGACACGAAAGGGAGTACCTTTGAATTGATGCTGGTGGCAAAATTAGACTGACTACCTATTATTCATGCTGTTCTATCCTTTTTGCAGTCAGCCCAATGGGGTGTGAAAATGGCTGTGGACCCAATCGTACCCCATGCCCCACACAGAACTCCAAATCTGAAAGTTAACCTCAATGTCCTGTCAACATTCAAGCTGGTATATGAGCACAGCTATGTGAATGAAGTGTCAGTTATCTGTCTCTCGGGGAACAGTCAACACTCTTGGGAAAAGAGACGACAGGAACAATGAGAGGAAAGAGGATAAGACAGAGCGATCACTGCTGCCAATTGATCAATAAAAATAGGTGGCAAACAAAAACAAAGCACTGCTATTGCTGGAGATCTGAACTACAAACAGAAAGTGCTGGAGAAACCCAGCAGGTCTGGCAATCAATGTGGAGAGAGAAAAACGTTTCAAGACGTTGCAATCAAAACTTTAACTCTGTTTGTTACTCCAAATAGAAGCAGAGGCTGTTTGCCAACTCCGAACCCAACGTAACTGAAGTTAAAACAAAAACCATCTAGAAGTGGCAGTCTGGACCCCTTGAAATGATTGGCAAAAGAAATGGATGAACTGGCAGGATAACGTTTCGGAGCTGGTCCTGGATGTTGTTTCTATTATGTGGCAGATGAACACAGGGCAGCAGCAACACTGAGGCTTCTGGCACAGGTTAACACAATGTGATCCAGGGTCAGAGTCAAGTAAAGTTCGACTCAGCAGTTTTCCAGTTCAGTGTTGAAGCAGCTGTACCCAAATAAATACTGTCAAGCGACTCATCATTTTAAAACAAAAACAATAACCACAGCCCAGGTTCTCTTTTTCACTCTCACTCAGTAGAATCAGTTCTTAATATCTTGATGTTAAATTTACATCAACTGAAATGATAAGTGTACGATCCACAGGAAGGAAGGAATTGAAAATAGTGTGCGGGTATGGAAGGGAGTGAGGGAGAAAGAGGACAAAGAGGAAAAGAAGGAGGGAAAAAGAGGGAGGGATCATTATCAGAAAAAAAGTCTATAAAGTTTTGAAGGTCTACCGAAGGGCAGAATCACTTGGATACTCTGAACAATCTTCCTTTGCTCACATTTTTGTGTTCAATAGGATGTTCATGTAATAATTTATAGTCATTTCAGAAGCATAAATATGAAAGCTTTGAGGATTGACTGAATGTAAATAGGACTGTAACTAATAGCAACAATAATTTACTAAGGTATACAGTTCCAATTTACATGCAAATGATTCATTACCTCATATTTTATTCAGTGTGAAAATACCAGCTCAGAAAAAAAAACTGGAATAATAGGTACTTGGCAGCAATCACAAAGACCTATTCTGATGTGCCTCATATAATTAAAATAGTTCATAGCTGTAAGAACTCATTATGTATAATCTACCATATCATAGTCTCTTCTTCATCTTTGTTTAATCTTGTGGGAGAAAATTCTGTTCAATACTTTGATTCCAAAGATGATAAAAAGAAGATTACAGCACATTCATCCACTCTCTGTGTTTTGCATTTAATCCTAGCCTCATGCACATGGTATCCTTCACTGTCCCTGCAACACAGGAACACACATAGTCTTTGTTGTAGAGGCCAGGAGCCTGATGTCAACTCCATGCAATTGAATGGGTTTTGAGTGAGTTAAAATTCTGCCTATGTGCTTCACGGCATACTTAATCACTGGTTCATAACTATAATGTGAATTCCCTCCAACTCAGTTGTTAGCATTCTTGTCTCAGTGTCAGAATACTGTGCATTCAAATGTCACTCCTGAAACACACAATTTAAGCCACCAGCCCAACACTGAGACCGTTGCAGTGTCGGAAATGCCACCATGAGAGGGTCTTGATCTGTTTGTTCGTGTCATGCAGGTGAGATCCCACAGCATTGTATGAGAGAAAGTATCATCCATCAACTACAACGCATTTACTGATTATCTATCACGGAGCTCACTACAAGCTTCTGTTTTGTGCAAAAAGAGCTGAAGGGTTGGAGTTTTAGGGAAATAGGGGTGTGTGTTGGGGGGGGCGAGGAATGTGTCGATGGTGAACTGTCAACATTCACCATCATTCTCACTCTGTAACTGACAGCAAAACCAGGGACAAAAACAGAAAAGCTCCACAGGAAGGGTCTAATCTGAGGCAGGATTGCTCAACCCAAAACCTTAACTCTGATTTCTCCTCACAGATGCTGCTGAACTTTTCCAGCAATTTCTGGTTTTGACCCTCGTTTACATTTTTTTGGTTTTTATTGAGCAAAATCAGGGTGCCTGGAATGCACATGTCTGAGTGGATGTCCTGAAGTTCTGTTTTGTCCCTTAGTGCTAGATTAGATTAGATTCCCTCTATCATGGAAACAGGCCCTTTGGTCCAACCAGTCCACACCAACCCACCCAGACCCATTTCCGTCTGACTAATGCACCTAACACTACGGGCAATTTAACAATGGTCAATTCACCTGACCTGCACATCTTTGGACTGTGGGGGGGAAACCGGAGCACCTGGAGGAAACTCATGCAGACGCAGGGAGAATGTGCAAACTCCACACAGTCTGTCGCCCGAGGCTGGAATTGAGCCTGGGACCCTGGTGCTGTGAGGCAGCAGTGCTAACCACTGAGTGACCGTGCCACCCTGCTGTTATATAGGCTCTGCTATGTGCTATCGGAACATAGGAAACAGGTGCAGAAGTAGGCCATTCAGCCCATTGAATTTACGACACTACTCAATTAGATCATGGTTGACCCTTTTCCTCAATACATTTTCCTGCACTATCCACATATTCCTTGATGTCTAAAAGACTATTGACCTGTCTTGAAAATACACAATAAGTGAGCCTCCACAGTCTATATAGTTACATGTTTATCAATAAAATGCAGAGTGAAATCTAGTTTCACAGCATTTAACAAATTTTATTTACAGTGTTTTAACATGGCTACTCCCTTCTGCTGCTCTTTCTATAATTTGTTCAATTTTTCCCCTCAGTCCAACACCCAGGCTTAACCAATCAAACACAGTGAGCATCAATAGTAAAACAAACATCATCTATTGAACCACTGAATGCTTTGCTGTGGGCCCCTCCAGAGATAGAATTCATTGAATTCAGTCAGGAATTTAACTTTTCTGCCCCTCACTGATTGAAAACCTTAAAACTGTGCACATGTATGAACATATGTGTTAGGAGCCGGCCTAGGCTAATGTGGCTCTGTAAGTCTAGTCTGCCATTTAATATGATCATGATACCTGATTGTAATCAAGATTCCACACTTAACCCCTTTCACTGATAACCTTTCACCCTTCACTTAACAAGAATCTATTTACATCTGCCTTAAAAATATTCAAGTTCTCTTTGTTTCCACCACCTTTTGAGGATGAGAGTTCCAACGACGCTCAATCCTCTTTGAGAGAAAAAAAATCTCCTTAAGTTAAGTCAGAGATCACTAATTGCAAAATGATGATGCCTAGATCTGGATTCTCTGACAAGAGGGAACCTTCCTTTCACATCTATTGTGTCAAGTCGTCTCTTACAGTGTTAAATTGTACGGACTTTCCAACTTTTCCAAAAAGGTAAGCTATTATAGGTGTCAGTCCAGCAAACCTTCTTTGAATTGTTTCTAATTCAATGACATTGTTCTTGAATTAAGGTGAGTATTACTGTACACAATACTCCAGATGGGATCTCACCAGTGCCCTGTATAACTGGAACATAATCTCTCTATTTTTGTACTCAATTCCCCTTGTAACGACAACGTCAACCTATTACCTTTCCTAATTACCTACATCCTATCCTTTTGCAACTTATGCACTAGAACATCCAAATCCATCTGCATCTTAGAGCTCTACAATTTCTCACCATTTAAATTACATGAGTCTCTTTGATTCTTCCAGCCAAAAAGAAATATTTTCCCACATTACATTATATTTGCCAAATCCTTGCCATTTGCTTAATCTATCTATATCCCTTGTAGCCTCCATCTGCCCTCTTCACCCTACGTTTGTGTCATCAGCAACTTTGGCAATCATGCCTTCAAGTTCCTTCAAGTCATTTATATTAATTATAATTTTTGTAATTGCAATTTTCCTGAGATCCCAGAGCAGATATCCATGGCACATCATTTGTTATATCTTGCCAACTTGCAAATGATATACTTACGCTTACTCACTCTCTCCTTTTAGTTAACCAATCTTCCACTCATGCCAATGTGTTACTCCCTGAACCATGAGACTTTATTTCCCGTAATAAGCTCTGATGTTATACCTAATAAAATACCTTCTGGAAGTCTAAGTACAGTACATTCTCCAGATCCCCATTATCCACCACACGTTATTTCTTCAAGGAACTTCAAATAATTGAATTAAACACGTTTTCCCCTTCATGAAGGCATGTTGATTTTGCCTGCTTAGCTTGAACCTTTTGAAATGTCCTGTAATATTATCTTTAATGATAGCTTCTACCATGTTCCCTATGACAGACAACTGGTCTGCTTTTGTTTCTTCTTTTTGAATAAAAGAGTCACATTTGCTATTTTCCAATTTGATAGAATTTTCTCTGAATATAAGGAATTTCGGAAAACAAACACATCAGGTATCTCACTACCTTATTCTTTAAGATCCTAAGGTGATGTCCATCAGGACCAGGGACATGTTGGTATGCAGTTCCAGTAATTTGCTCAGTACCTGGTGACTGGAATGTTTTTTAGTCTCCCCTCCCTTCCGTTTCCTAAGTTATAGCTATTTCTTGCGTTTTACTTTCATCATCCACGATAAAGACAAAGCCATATTTCCATCTTTTTGTAGTTTCCCAACCTGTACCTTTCAATATTCAGTGTCTAATCCATGTCATCCTGTTGCCATGTCTCTGTAATAGCTATGATTCCTGAACAGATTTTAATGGAAATGTGTTTCATACAAGTTAATAAACAACAGATTTGGCACTGAAAAGATAACTTCATAACCCCGGATTGCTGTTAAATGTGATTTACAAATACTTTAAGTTTCTTTTTTTAAAAAATATTTAAAAAACAGTTATCTTGAGTATTTTAGCTCATTCATCATCCCATGTTCATCCAAAATTTTAGTTCCTCACTGTGGTAAAATTAAATACAAGTGATTTGATTCCTCTGCTTTTCATCCTCTGTCCATACAATTGTTAGAATCCCTCAATGTGATTGGCTGCTTGGAAAGGTGATGATACAAACATCAACTACAGGGAGAGAATCTCCACTGAAGAACAACCAATCAGCTGCAGTTACTGCATATTGGTAGAGGTGAAAGCCTTTTCTGAGTCAACGCAACTAGATCTTTCAATGCAATCGGGTTTATGGCCTGCAGCGAGTATTCTTCCTTTGGTACAGTCTACATAATCTGGACCACTACATTTGTGGGCTATATTTACCAGCAGCTGCAAATGTGATGCTGGAAAGGCGCAGCAGGTCAGGCAGCATCCAAGGAACAGGAAATTCGACATTTCGGGCATAAGCCCTTCATCAGGAACTCCAGCATCTGCAGTCCTCACTTTCTCCTCGAAGATTTTAACCTACTGCGAATCCTCTAGCAAGGATGCCTTCCTTGAAGAAGCTCTCTTCCCTCCAGCATCTGCAGACCTCACCTTCTCCTCCTATATTTACCAGCAGCAATATTTGTCTTATCCACAGGCAGGAGATCTGACAAGACAGCCCTCAGTGCAGGGGAGAGAGAGAGAGAGAGAAAACCTGCACAGTTACTGCCTTTGCTGTTTGAATTTGTGTATCACTGGACATCGGAGTGCATCTGGGAAAATTAACAAACAGTGAAATTCACAACTAATCTTAGAGGAACTGTTGGGCGAAGTTCACAGCACAGAATCAGATCAGTTAATTGTTGTTTAAGTCTGTCCAATAGAAAGGCTGCAGTAGTGGGTACAGTGCATTCTTTTTCGATTATATGTTTTTGGAGATAAGCCATTAAACTTTAAATATAAGCCATAGCTATTAATTTAACCTGGGGCAGTGTTTGTAAAGGAATAAGACGGTGTTATTTTTTGGGTCTGTAGATTGTGAAGGAGCAAAAATGGCTTTTGCAGTGATATGTACTTCTTGTCAGATGTGGGAGTTTAAAGAGAGTTTAAGGGTTACTGCGGATTATATCTGCCATAAATGCTGTTGGATGTAAATCTTATCAGATCGAGTGGATCGGTTGGAGAGACAAATAGAAGCGATGAGGAATTTGCGACAGCTACAGTATGTGATGGATGGCAGTTATAGAAAGGGGGGAAAGTCTCAGATACAGTCACATAGATGGGTGAACTCCAGGAAGGGTGAGAGAGGTCAGCACCTAGGGCAGGAGTCTTTTGTGGATATACCCATTTCAAACAGGTATGCTGTTTTGGAAAATGTAGGGGGTGATGGATTCTCATGGGAACGTAGCACAAACAGCCAAGTTTCTGGTATTGAGACTGGCTCTAATGCAATGAGGGGTATGTCGGCTTCCAAGAGATCAATTGTGTTCGGGGATTCTGTAGTCCGAGGTACAGACAGACATTTCTGTGGCCAGCAGAGAAAAAGCAGAATGGTTTCCCTGGTGCCAGGATCAAGGATGTCTCAGAGAGGGTGCAGAATGTTCTCACAGGGGAGAGGGGCCAGCAGGAGGTCATTGTCCACATTGGAACCAATGACATTGGAAGGGGAAACGTTGAGACTCTGACGGGAGATTACAGAGAGTTAGGTAGAATTTTAAAAAGGAGGTCCTCAAGGGTAGTAATATCTGGATTACTCCCAGTGCTACGAGCTAGTGAGGGCAGGAATAGGAGGATAGAGCAGATGAATGCATGGCTGAGGAGCTGGTGTATGGGAGAAGGATTCACATTTTTGGATCATTGGAACCTCTTTTAGGGTAAAAGTAACCTGTACAAGAAGGACAGATTGTACCCAAGTTGGAAGGGGACTAATATACTGGCAGGGAAATTTGCTAGAACTGCTTGGGAGGATTTAAACCAGTAAGGTGGGGCGGGGGGGGGGGGGGGGGGGGGGGGGGAGTTGGGGTGGTGGGGGGGGGGGGGGGGGGAGCGGGGGGGGGGGGGGCCCAGGGAGATAGTGAGGAAAGAAATCGATCTGAGACGGGTACAGCAGAGAACAGAAGTGAGTCAAACAGTCAGGGCAGGCAGGGACAAGGTCGGACAATAAATTAAACTACATTTATTTCAATGCAAGGGGCCTAACAGGGAAGGCAGATAAACTCAGGGCATGGTTAGGAACATAGGACTGGGATATCATAACAATTACAGAAACATGGCTCAGGGATGGGCAGGAATGGCAGCTTAATATTCCAGGATACAAATGCTACAGGAAGGATAGAAAGGGATACAAAAGAGGAGGGGGAGTGGCATTTTTGATAAGGGACAGCATTACAGCTGTGCTAAGGGAGGATATTCTTGGAAATACATCCAGGGAAGTTATTTGGGTGGAACTGAGAAATAAGAAAGGGATGATCACCTTATTGGGATTGTATTATAGACCCCCCAGTAGTCAGAAGGACATTCAGAAACAAACTTGTAAGGAGATCTCAGCTATCTGTAAGAAAAATAGGGTGGTTATACGGCCTTACTTCCACTCCTATGTCTTTTGGTCTTATGGTTATGGTAGGGGATTTTAACTTTCCAAACATCAATTGGACTGCCATAGTGTTAAAGGCTTAGATGGAGAGGAATTTCTTAAGTGTGTACAAGACGATTTTCTGATTCAGTATGTGGATGTACCTACTAGAGAAGGTGCAAAACTTGACCTACTCTTGGGAAATAAGGCAGGGCAGGTGACTGAGGTGTCAGTGGGGGAACACTTTGGGGCCAGCGACCATACTTCTATTAGTTTTAAAATAGTGATGGAAAAGGGTAGACCAGATCTAAAAGTTGAAGTTCTAAATTGGAGAAAGGCCAATTTTGACGGTATTAGGCAAGAACTTACGAAAGCTGATTGGAGGCAGATGTTCGCAGGTAAAGGGACAGCTGGAAAATGGGAAGCCTTCAGAAATGAGATAACAAGAATCCAGAGAAAGTATATTCCTGTCAGGGTGAAAGGTAAGGCTGGTAGGTAGAGGGAATGCTGGATGACTAAAGAAATTGAGGGTTTGGTTAAGAAAAAGAAGGAAGCATATGTCAGGTACAGACAGGATAGATCGAGTGAATCCTTAGAAGAGTATAAAGAAAGTAGGAGTATACTTAAGAGGGAAATCAGGAAGGCAAAAGCAGACATGAGATAGCTTTGGCAAATAGAATTAAGGAGAATCCAAAAGGATTTTACAAATATATTAAGGACAAAAGGATAACTAGAGAGAGAATAGGGCCCCTCAAAGATCAGCAAGGTGGCCTTTGTGTGGAGCCACAGAAAATGGGGGAGATACTAAATGAATAGTTTGCATCAGTATTTACTGTGGAAAAGGACATGGAAGATATAGACTGTAGGGAAATAGATGGTGACATCTTACAAAACGTCTAGATTACAGAGGAGGAAGTGCTGGATGTCTTGAAACGGTTAAAGGTGGATAAATCCCCAGGATCTGATCAGGTGTACCCGAGAACTCTGTGGGAAGCTAGAGAAGTGATTGCTGGGCCTCTTGCTGAGATATTTGTATCATCGATAGTCACAGGTGAGGTACCGGAAGACTGGAGGTTGGCAAACGTGGTGCCACTGTTTAAGAAGGGTGGTAAGGACAAGTCAGGGAACTATAGACCAGTGAGCCTGACCTCGGTGGTGGGCAAGTTGTTGGAAGGAATCCTGAGGGACAGGATGTACATGTATATGGAAAGGCAAGGATTGATTCAGGATAGTCAACATGGCTTTGTGCGTGGGAAATCATGTCTCACAAACTTGATTGAGATTTTGATGAAGTAACAAAGAAGATTGATGAGGGCAGAGCAGTAGATGTGATCTATATGGACTTCAGTAAGGCATTAGACTAAGTTCCCCATGGGAGACTGATTAGCAAGGTTAGATCTCATGGAATACTGGGAGAACTAGCCATTTGGATACAGAAGTGACTCAAAGGTAGAAGACAGAGGGTGGTGGTGGAGGGTTGTTTTTCAGACTGGAGGCCTGTGACCAGTGTAATGCCATACGGATCGGTGCTGGGCCCTCTACTTTTTGTCATTTACATAAATTATTTGGATGCGAGCATAAGAGGTACAGTTAATAAGTTTGCAGATGACTCCAAAATTGGAGATGTAATGGACAGTGAAGAAGGTTACCTCAGATTAGAACAGGATCTTGACCAGATGGGCCAATGGGCTGAGAAGTGGCAGATTGAATTCAGATAAATGCAAAGTGCTGCATTTTGGGAAAGCAAATCTTAGCAGGACTTATACACTTAATGGTAAGGTCCTAGGGAGTGTTGCTGAACAAAGAGACCTTGGAGTGCAGGTTCATAGTTCCTTGAAAGTGGAGTCGCAGGTAGATAGGATAGTGAAGAAGGCGCTTGGTATGCTCTCGGTTTATTGGTCAGAGTATTGAGTACTGGAGTTGGGAGGTCATGTTACGGCTGTACAGGACATTGGTTAGGCCACTGTTGGAATATTGCGTGCAATTCTGGTCTCCTTCCCATCTGAAAGATGTTGTGAAACTTGAAAGGGTCCAGAAAAGATTTACAAGGATGTTGGCAGGGTTGGAGGATCTGAGCTACAGGGAGAGGCTGAACAGGCTGGGGCTGTTTTCCCTGGAGCGTCGGAGGCTGAGGGGTGTCCTTAGAGAGGTTTACAAAATTATGAGGGGCATGGATAGGATAAATAGGCAAAGTCTTTTCGCTGGGGTTGGGGAGTCCAGAACTAGAGGGCATAGGTTTAGGGAGAGAGGGGAAAAATATAAAAGAGACCTAAGGGGCAACTTTTTCACACAGAGGGTGGTATGTGTATGGAATGAGCTGCCAGAGGAAGTGATGGAGGCTAGTGCAATTGCAACATTTAAAAGGCATCTGGATGGGTATATGAACAAGAAGGGTTTGGAGGGATATGGGCCGGGTGCTGGCAGGTGGGACTAGATTGGGTTGGGATATCTGGTCGGCATGGACGGGTTGGACCAAAGGGTCTGTTTCCATACTGTACATCTCTATGACTCTAAGACTATCTCACCTGATTTGAGGAAGGCCTTTCTTCGGGGGGCTCAGGGATTGAAATTTTACCCCTCAGGAAGTGTTGCCAAACCAGAGGCCAGCATCTGTGCAATGCTCAATGGTGCCATCAAGAGCTGGAAGCTATTCTTAATGACATACTCAGTGAGGACCAAGATCTCTGAAGGATTGGTGGCTGTAATGGGGTTGGGTCATGGGGGTGAGGTGGGGCTTAGAGATCCTCTTAGCAGGCTCCAATACTTTTCCAGCGCTGGCTTTACAATGATTCTTAGTATTTAACTTTAGTTGGAGGACCTAACTTTTGAATTAATGTGGAAATCGAAATTCACTTCAAGTGCTGTGGACATATCTGGAGTTCATCTACGGCCAGTGGAGGGTTCTTTTTAACAATACTTCCAGACATCACATGGTGATAATTGTTTGCTTTATTGTAGATCCTGGTATTGGAGCTGTTCTGAACTGTAACTCGTTTGGAGAAGTCCTGATTAAATCAGGTTCAATAGAATTATAGAATCCCTACAGTGTGGGAACAGGCCCAAGTCCACACTGACCCTCTGAACAGTAATCCATCCAGAACCATTCTCCTACATTTACCCCTGACTAATGCACCTAATCTACACATCCCTAAACACTATGGGCAATTTACCATGGCCAATTCACCTAACTTGCACATCTTTGGACTGTGGGAGGAAACCAGAGCACCCGGAGGAAACTCACACAGACACGGAGTGAATGTACAAATTCCACACAGACAGTCGCCTAAGATTGGAATCGAGCCTGGGTTCAAAGCGTTGTGAGGCAGCAGTGCTAACCACTGAGCCACCGTGCCAGCTCAGTTGGATACAAACCTGGTGAGAGCAAGCTGAGTGGGAGGAAAGCTTGCTATGAACCAGCTGCCCAGCTGAACAGCTCTAAAAAGAAAAATAAAACCCTCCGCATCAGTTCTCAGAGAAACCTGGTCGGTCTTTGATACTTTAGAAACATCTGTGTATGGTGAATGACTTGCCCACATGTGCCAGAAAATCAGATAGATGGACTGTAGAACATCTGAGAATTTATCCTTTTACCTTCAAGAATATCCTATTGGACAAGGTGATTTTTGTCAGAATCCAATTTCTGCAGAAAAATCTGTTTTCCTTTTTCTCCTTTCCTGAAGAGTGTGTCTGTGGGAGTTTGTCATGTGTGTTTTGGGGCTATTTATAGTAATGAGCATTTCTATTTTTGTAATATTGACTGTGTGCGCGAACAAATTATTACATCACTATTCACAAAATTTTACTTTGATAATCAACCCACAACTAAGGGCTCCTGTGGTGCAATGGCAGTGCCCTTATCTCTGAGGCAGGAGGCCTGGATTCAAGTACCAACTGCTCCAAGGGTGTGAAATAACATTACTGATGAGAGACTATCTCAACCCATAATTGTCTTTATTAAGAAACACAGGTGAATACATCATTTGTTTAAAACCTGATAAAGATAAGGTATTTCTTTGGTTATCCGGAGAAAGTGTTTCTATTTGATGTTGTGAGCCAGACAGTAATGGGAAAATGTTGGTAGCACCCTCCTCCAGCCTCAGAATGTCACTAGGCTAGCAATCAGACACCGCGTGCCTTCGGGTGATAACTCCCAGAAGCCCACACTGTAAACCCAATAGCTTTGCCTTTTGACCATCTGATAAGGCACACCTACCACCTACTGCTGTTTAATACCCAGCAATGTGGGCAATACTTGGTGACAGGGCGGGAAGAATTTCCCAGGGCTTCCCTACCGTAAGCTGGGCAGGGGTGGGTTGGGAGCATGGTTTCCACATGGGTTCACCTGCCTGATTAAATGTACTCCTCACCAGCAAATGTACCCTGAGGGAGAGCACTAAAGACCATTCAGTAAGTAATTGTATAATTTATTTAACCATAAGACCATGAGACACAAGATTAGAAGTGGGCCAATCAGCCCATTGAGTCTCCTTCACCATTCAATGAGGTCATGGCTGACCTGACAACGCTCAACTCCACTTTCCTGCCCTTTTCCCCAGAATCCTTGATTCTCTTCCTGATAAACAAACTGTCTATCTCATCCTTGAATGTACTTCAAGACCGAACCTCTGCAGTAGAGAATTCCACCACCCTCTGAGAGAAGAAATTCCTCCGCACCTCCATCTTAAATGTGTGACCCCTTACTCTGAGATGATACTCACCACTCCTAGATTCTTCCTCAAGCAGACACAACCTGCATCTACCCTGTCAAGACCCTTAAGAATCCTTTCACCAATCCTGATGAAGAGTCACTGGACTCGAAATGTTAACTCTGCTTTCTTTCCAAGGATGCTGCCAGACCTGCTGAGTATCCTCAGCAATTTCGGGGTTTTTTTTGTGTCCCTTAAGAATCATGTATACTTCAATAAGGTCACCTCTCATGCTTTTAAATTCCAGTGAGTACAGACCCAGCCTACTCAATCTCTCTTGATAAGGTGGTTCCTCCTTACCCAGGATTAGCCTGGTAAGATTCCATGCACTGGGATTCCTAGGATCTGTGCTGCCTCCTCAGCTGTAACATTGTCTGAAATGTGGTGAGAACCTAGATCAAAGTTCCATTGATTCCAACATTCCAAATTGTTGCATTTTCTGACCTTCACTCAGTGATGTTCCCACAGCTGCGTGAGCATCCACAAATCTTTAAAGCTTGCAGAGGACACCAAAATTGGAGGTGTAGTGGACAGCAAAGAGGGTTACCTCAGATTACAACAGGATCTTGACCAGATGGGCCAATGGGCTGAGAAGTGGCAGATGGAGTTTAATTCAGATAAATGTGAGATGCTGCATTTTGGGAAAGCAGATCTTAGCAGGACTTATACACTTAATGGAGACAGATTGCAGGAAGTGTATAAGTCTAGCCGGACTTATACGCTTAGAGACAGATTGGAGAAAGGTCTCACTCTAAGGCCTTTCAGCCATAGTATACTGTGAGGCAGATAATGATGTGAGCTCTTCAGGCACTACGCTTGACATTGAATGTATACTGTAAACATCTAGAGCATTGCAATTGTACTGAGGTATCTCAGAGTGCAACAGGCTCTCTGGAAAATGTCAAACTTTATTGCATGTTATGGGATTTTCAATCAGAATTGACCATTTGTGTATTTTATAAATAAGATACATTTTTGGTTATAAAAATTGCAAAGCATTACCATAAAGTTCTCAGTAAATCAATGTGGAAAATTACATGATGAAATTAACCAGAGTACATAACAAGTATCTTACAAATTAGAAAACATTTATATGTTATGAGGATTGATGAGGACAGAGCGGTAGATGTGATCTATGTGGACTTCAGTAAGATGTTCGACAAGGTTCCCCCTGGGAGATTGATTAGCAAGGTTAGATCTCATGGAATACAGGGAGAACTAGCCATTTGGATACAGAACTGGCTCAAAGGTAGAAAACAGAGGGTGATGGTGGAGGGTTGTTTTTCAGACTGGAGGCCTGTGACCAGTGGAGTGCCACAAGGATTGGTGCTAGGTCCTCTACTTTTTGTCATTTACATAAATGATTTGGATATGAGCATAAGAGGTACAGTTAGTAAGTTTGCAGATGACACCAAAATTGGAGGTGTAGTGGACAGCGAAGAGGGTTACCTCAGATTACAACAGGATCTTGACCAGATGGGCCAATGGGCTGAGAAGAGGCAGATGGAGTTGAATTCAGATTAATGTGAGGTGCTGCATTTTGGGAAAGCAGATCTTAGCAGGGCTTATACACTTAATGGTAAGGTCCTAGGGAGTGTTGCTGAACAAAGAGATCTTGGAGTGCAGTTTCATAGCTCCTTGAATGTGGAGTCACAGGTAGATAGGATAGTGAAGAAGGTGTTTGGTATGCTTTTGTTTATTGGTCAGAGTATTGAGTAATGAGCTGCCAGAGGATGTGGTGGAGGCTGGTACAATTGCAACATTTAAGAGGCATTTGGATGGGTACATGAATAGGAAGGGTTTGGAGGGATATGGGCCAGATGCTGGCAGGTGGGACTAGATTGGGTTGGGATATCTGGTCGTCATGGACAGGTTGGACCGAAGGGTCTGTTTCCATGTTGTACATCTCTATGACTCTAAGTTTGAAATTTGTGACTTAAATACCCTTAAATATATGATGTTAAAACTCTCCAAAAGAACAAAGCTATAATGATGAAGGTAGATTCTAGCTTCTTGTTTAATACTTCCTTGGTATTTGACATCTAATACTAAGGACGTTTGATTATAGATTGACAATAATCCCTAATAAGATTATCAATCCAGAAGAATTACAGAAGGAATAAATCAGTTCCTCTGCCAGGTCAAGAAATGGCCTCATATTGGATTGTCAGTTCTTCTTAAGTTTTAGCCTTGAACATCTGACATCCATACAACACACATCATTTCTTGAAGGTTAATGATTGATCTGTCATATTGGTAGCCAGGGATGTGCACAGAGAAGTGACACAGTGCCACTTATTTGGTGAGATAATTGTTCATTTATTCTGATTTTTCCAGCATTTGCATTAAAAGAATGCTTCAAAACTCTTCTTCGGACTGACCGTCAATTGGTAACAAAATCCTTTATAAGCCCACTCTCCACGATCTGTGAGTCTGATGTTACCAGTCCCCATCTAACACTGTGAGAGTTGCCATCTGGAGCATTCAGTGAACTCTCTTGCATGAAGCGCCTGTGAATCTGTTCAGCCTGTCTCTTCAAAGTAATGAAGATGTACCACTGTGATGTGGACAGATTCAATTACACAGGACATAGAGTCACAGAGTCATAGAGCTCAGAAACAGACCCTTCGGTCCAACTCGCCCATGCCGACTAGATATCCCAACCCAATCTAGTCCCACCTGCCAGCACCCGGCCCATATCCCTCCAAATCCTGCCCATTCATATACCCATCCAGATGCATTTTAACTGTTGTAATTGTACCAGCCTCCACCACTTCCTCTGGCAGCTCATTCCATACATGTACCACCCTCTGTGTGAAAACGTTGCCCCTTATATCTCTTTTATATCTTTCCTCTCTCACTCTGAACCAATGCCCTCTAGTTCTGGACTCCCACCCCAAGGAAAAGACTTTGTCTATTTACCCTATCCATGCCTCTCATAATTTTGGAAACCTCTATAAGGTCACCCCTCAGCCTCTGACGCTCCAGGGAAAACTGCCACAGCCTGTTCAGCCTCTCCCTGTAGGTCAAATCCTCCAACCCTGGCAACATCCTTGTAAATTGTTTCTGAACCCTTTCAAGTTTCACAACATCTTTCCAATTGGAAGGAGACCAGAATTGCACACAATATTCCAAAAGTGGCCTAACCAATGTCCTGTACAGCTGCAATATGACCTCTCAACTCCTGTACTCAATACTCTGACCAATAAAGGAAATCATACCAAATGCCTTCTTCACTATCCTATCTACCTGCAACTCCACTTTCAAGGAGCTATGAATCTGCACTCCAAGGCCTCCAAGGTCTCATAAGCCAGTTAATTCTTCACAATCAGAGAAATTAACATAACGGAGGGATTGGTTGTAATCTTAAAAAGCCCCTGCTGACTATGGCGGGCTCAGGAGGCTTCTGTCACTCATGTGTCACAGATATCACCAGGTGGTGGTGAGGAGCTCCGGGAGGCTGGGGACAAAGCAGTAGTTGGAATTGATGAAATGGAGTATCCCCTTTCCAACAATGTCGGTGGGAGAGCTCTCCCTGATCACCACGTTCACCCTGCTGACTCCCTCACCTAATGCTTCCCTCCACCCACAGGTTACCAGCCTCCCCCCCAACCACCACCACCATCTGCTCCTCCTCCCCCACATGCTGCTACCCCTTGATGTCGCTGTCAAAGAAGGTGTGATCTAACCATCCAGACATGAGATGGTGCGGTTGGGTGGGGGCAGGATGTTCCTTCACAGGTGTGATCATTGCTCTACCTGGTGACATTCACAATAGTGTGGCCATTTTGTAAATACCTTCAGTGCTGACTCTCACTAACTACTTGACATCCAACCAGATGTGATGCAGACAGAGATCAGAAAGCACCAGGTGTAGAGGTAAAACTCAGAATGAGTAAGGAAGAAGAATCCAGAATATTTATACTTTCTGTACTTCCACGGCAAGAATGTACACTGAAGATTCATTCCATTGGAGATTTCAGAGGTTAGATAAAAGCTTATGGGTAGGTGCATTGTGTTAGAGTCACTTGGCGGAATGGGTCTTTCTGAATAAAGAAATGTGTCACCAAACTTTTCATCTTGCACTCATGGTCCCCACCATTCCTGACTCTCCTGCTCCTCAGATGCTGCCTGATGTGCTTTTCCAGTACCACACTCTCAACAAATGCAAGAATACCAAATTTCATTTATTATAGCTGCAGGAGAAATTGGTGCTGATTGGTTAGCAATTCAACTCTGATTGGTCAAGGCATTGTTATGGAATAAGCATTTGGGAGCCAATGAGTCTCCGTGTTCCTGGAACGTTCAGCAATGGTGTTAGGAGTGAACATGTTCTTTTTGTTTTACAGAAGGGTTCCAAGAGAAAACATCTACCAGCAGATTTGATCCTGTGATTAATTCATGCTGATAATGTCACCAGTTTAAGATAATCAGCCAAGTTACTAACGTGACTCATTTATGTTTGTTACAAGTCTCTTTGATTTCGGTGCAGGAAGCCCTCCTCTTTGACCTTGTTGGTGGTTGGTTAGCCCCATTGGCTAAACATCTACCATGGGGCTCAAGTTAGTACCAACAGTGTGGGTTTTATTCAGTGAAATTAATTTAGGACCTCCCTCCTCATCATACTTTTGCCACTGGATGTTAATAGCAAATACATTGAGTTGTGGGTCTACCTATGGCAAAGAGACTGCAGTGGTTCAATAAGGGCAGTTAGGAATAGGTAATTAATGCTGCTCCAGCCAACCAAACCTATAACCTATGAATAAATAAACAAAAACTAAAGTAAGGCTCAGGATGAAGCATCCACAGACATGGATCTGCCTTCAAGAAGAGCACAGAGAATGGTCTTGTTGTATTCCATCACCTCCATCTCCTCGTACTCTTTATGATCCTAACAACCATTGCCAATTGCCTCAGGAAACAACTTGAGAGTGGTCTGCCTAATACCTTCACCATTGCTGTATGTCCAGGCAGGTTAGCAGAAACTCTTCCCCATCACTTTAGCCCTCTAATTTTCCTTTCCCATCCTATTTATCTTTCTTGAATGTTTTGAATTCTCTTTTGAATGCTATATTTTATCAGCCTCCATCTCCTTTCATGTAAGGCATGTCAAAAGATTATTGAGCTGAGAATGAGCTTTTACACTCGAAAGTCTTTAGAATTCTGTAACTTGAAGAGTTATGGTAATTCTTTTGTTAAGTATGCGTTAGAGATATTTTGGTTTGTCAGGACCAAGAGATAAGGGGAGTGAGTGGGAAAATGGAGCTAAGGCAGAATGTAAGTTATGAGTGCATTGAATGCCATGGCAGGCTTGAGAGGCCATGTATTCTACTTTTACTCCCATTTCTTATGTTCTGGGAGCAGAAGGCCATGATACCATTGAGGAAAAGATAATCTCCTTCTCAAAGGTAATCAACTCAGTTGAAATGTTGCGATCAAGTGGGAAATATTGGCAAGCTACATTTTCATGGATAGACTCCAACTTCCCTCTTCACTACTAAATTCTTCCTTTTTTCTGGAAATGCATCAAAGTGTCTCTTGACACTGAGCTAATTTAGAAAATCCACCTCTTGCTGAAGCGTAAAATTGTTAAAGCATTTATCAATTCAAATTCAATCCACTTTAACCTAAAAATAATTCCTGAGAGCTGGCACACCAAGGCAGTTTTGACAAACCCAGAGAGAGAGAGACTGAAGACAGATGCACACTGTCTATCTTTAGTGGAAAGGCTAATGGTGAGCCTTGCTCCCCACCCAGTAGTTCTAAAACAAAAAGAATTTGATTTGTGCTCAAACAGACCAGGCCCCATCTTCTTATTCAGAACAGTGCCAAGACTAGGACAAAGAAAAATTCCTCAGACTAAAAGACCTTAACGGAAACGGAATTTCAGAATCATTTCCAATCCTTTTATTACCCATTCCAAGATATAATTGGAGTCATAAGAGTGTCTTAGCTGGAGGCAGCTGTATATATCCCACAGGATAGGAAATGAAAGATTCAAGGATGTAAGATTCTTTTGAGGCCGAGGTATGGGACTGTCAATGATGTCCTGGAGGAATTGGTAAATCAAGAAAATTTTCTCTCTGATATGTCTGCTATGGCATTTAAACATCCAAACTTAAAATAATTGTTGTGACCAAAGTTCAGCCATTTTGGATCTCAGCTAAAGTTTGTATCTCAACTCCCTTGCTAGGGAAAGCAGTCCTGTTCACTGTCTCACATTTCTTTATTTTTAACTGTGGCATTTCAGTACAGAAGTCAAGGTTCAGATGCCGCTGTAGTACTGAGGGAATGCTACACTGTCAGACGCTCTGTCTCCTGATGGTATATCAAACCAAGGCCTACCCTCACAGGTGGATCCCACGGTATCATTTTGAAGAAAGGCGAGGGAGTTTCTCACATAGTCCTAGTCACTATTTCTCCCTCAATGAGCACCAAAAAATAGGTCATTTTAACGCTGTTGTTTGTGAAAATCTACTGTGTGTAAATTGGCTGCTCTGTTTCCCACATTAAGACAAAATCCCTACAATGCAGAAAGAGGCCATTCAGCCCATCAAGTCTGTCAATCACCCAAAGCACATCCTACCCAGACCATCCCCATCCATAACCACCATGGCTGACCTACCTACACATCCCTGAGGCAAGTTAGCATGGCTAACCCATCTAACCTGTTCATCTTTGGACTGTGGGAAGAAACCAGAGCACCTGGAGGAAACCCATGTAGACACAGAGAGAACATGCAAATTCCATGCAGACAGGTACCTGAGGCTGAAATCAAACCTGGCACTGTGAGGTAGCAGTGCTAACCACTGAGTCACTGTGTCACCTCTAGAACCTACACTTCCAAGGTACGTCATGAGTAATAAAGTGCACTGCTATGTCCAATCATTATGGAAGAGGCATATAAATGCAACACTTTCTTTATCATCATATGTGAATATGATGCTAGTGGAAAGGTTATTTTTGCATGGTGTACAGATTTAGTTTTATCATCATGTTATACCTCATTTGTTTTAATTTTATTTTTTATGTATCTGCTGTAATTTCCTGTCTTAATTTATATTGGAAACTGTCTCTGTGAACTTGTCAAGGTGTAATTATAGCCTTCTACCTTTGGTGACACTCTACTGTCTTTATTTCACACTGAGTCTAATTGTAACGAATCAAATTTACGTGCACAAATATAAATGTGGATACATTCATTTATCATGGGATAAATAAGATTTTCAACATATTCTCCTGGGAATTCTCCCAGCTCCTGAGGACGTGGGGGGTCAACTGGAAAAATTACAGCAAAGTCGGAAAAATTAGATTCTTGACATTGAGAAAAAGAGTCTGATTTTCCACCCAAGGTTGGAACAAAGCAATGGGAATCTCATGAGTGAGTGAGAAGAGATCTGTTTGTATGCACTAACATCTCATTGTTACCTATTCCTCCCTCATTTTTACAGTTTGCTATTTCCTTATGTTGTACAGAGAGACGAGACAATGACAATTCCCGGCCTGAAAGTCAGCACCAATACCTGATTCCAGCTCTCTAACTTGGCCCAGTTCCCAATATAGTGTCACGGAGATCTACAGCACAGAAACAGACCCTTCAGCCCATTGCATCTGTGCTGATCAAAAACAACCCCCTAACTATTTCTAGTGCCATTTCCCAGCACTTGACCCATGGTTTTTTATGCCTTGGCTTTGTGAATGCACATCTAATTACTTCTTAAATGTTATGAAGGTTTCTGTCTCAATCATCCTTGCAGGGCTGGGAATTCCTTGTTCCCACCACTTTTCAGGTGAAACAATTTTTCCTCACATTTTCTCTGAACCTTCTGCCCCTTTCCTTAAATCCATTCCCCCGATCATAGATCCGTCCAAAAGGGGAAACATTTCTACCTGTCTATCCTATCTATGCTCTTCATAAATTGAAGCAGGTCAATCATGTCCTCCTCTCAATTCCTCTGCTCCAAGGAAAGCAACCCTAATCTGTCCCTCCTCTCTTCGTAGCTAAGACTCTCCAGCCCAGGCAACATCCTGGTAAATCTCCTCTGCACGGTGTAATCACATCCCTTCTATAGTGTGGATTTCAGAACTGCACATACTACTCCAGCTGGGGCCTAACCAATGATTTACCCAGTTCCAGCATGACCTCCCTGCTCAGAAACATCTCAGACTATGTTACATTGGCAGTGACCCCCAGTTCATGCAGATTGGCATTGTACGTGCACCACGCCATTATGGCACATCTCCAACTCATGTAGAATACAGTTACTCACTTCAGTGCTGCATGTTGGAGAGCACTGAGAGACTGCATTGTAGTGATCCTGCCAAGCTACATGGTGCCTAGTGATGGGCACCCACCCCATGGTATGGATCAGTGTGCATTTCAGGGCTTCTCGCTTGTTCTCATAGCGAGCACTGACTTCACTCCTACTTAGCTGCTCACAGCATCCCTGCCTTGCCTCGTCTGCCTGCACTTTGCCACCTCATTTAAACCTTGAAGGACCACAGACCTTCTGTCTTGTCCTGACACTTAACACAGACACAAATCCTGGCAGCTGTCAGATTAGTCAGCAATGAGCAGCCAAGGGGGTGGACAATTTCCTGTGCCATTTCAGTCTTTCACCTGCAGCATGTGCCATCCTGCAATCATGTCCCTGGCCAAAAGCCTTGTGTCGAGATGACATGCCCATGTTATGCCAGGGATAGAAGGGCTTAAATGCCCAGGATGGTGAACAGATAAAGCTGTGTACTATCCGGAGATGAACTGGGAAATTCAATGATTTGTGAACACATGTGAGACGCATCAAATGTATCAACTGCAGGAGCTGAAGGAGCATCTACACTTACACAACGTTTCATCCACTTCTTGGGCAAGAGTAGCATTAGAACCACTCACAGTGCACAGGGGAGATTATATCCTTGTGATGGATGATATCTCTAAATTTCCTATTTCGACAGCCACACAACGAGTGAGACCATCTCTGTCACTATGAATGTTATTTTCAGCTTACGGAGTATCTCTGATCAGATAGTGTCTGACAAGCAGCTACAGTACACCAGCAAGCTCTTTAAAGACGTGTACTAAATAGTCCCTCCACTGCCCATGATCGAATGCTCTAGCATAGTGTGTCGTACATTATATCGAATCGATGATATTAAATGCTGAGCAACAAGAGTTTTGTGCAACACAAATGGAGATGGGATTTCCATACCCAGCACAAATTATGCTCACATAACCTTATCAGCCACCAACTGTCTAACCATTCCAAGACAAGGGACAAAACACCAAGTTATAGTCCAACAGCTTTATTTGAAAGCACTAGCTTTCGGAGTTGGATTATAACTTGCTCCTTCATCAGTTGGCTGTTCTGAAATGGAAGTATAAATTAGTGTGGGTAAATTCAATATAAAAATAGGTAGCAAAGAGAAATTGTGTGTTGTGTGATTTTTAACCTTGTACACCTCAGTCCAACACCGGCATCTCCAAATCAAGACAAAGGACATTCTTCTTCAAAGACGGAGAATGAAGGAGATATAAAACAAAGTGAGCAAGTCTAAAACTTACCGGAACTGTGTACTGGGTAAAGAGTGCAAGATGGAAACACAAATATTAATACCTGCAAAAGTTTCTGGAATTTGCAATCATATCGTACAAAATCATTATTGAAATGGTGCTACACTGTGACAGAACAGAAACCAGCTCAGAACAATGTACAACACAGCAAGCACAGAGAGTAAAGAAGAGAACTTGAACAATGATGATTGTGTAACAATGTTGAGTGACAGCAACCAGCAGCAAGAAGAACAAGTTGCCAAAAAATTACAGCAGAAAACACCGTGCACCTCTCCATTCAGACACCAGATCAGGATGAATTGTCAAATCTCCAAGTACTTCCTTTGAACTTTGAAGTGCTAATCTTCAAAACTCTGTTTTATTTGTTTGTATAATAATGGAACTGGCAACATATGATGATGTCTTCGAGGAGAAAATGAGGACTGCAGACGCTGAAGATCAGAGCTGAAAATGTGTTGCTGGAAAAGCGCAGCAGGTCGGGCAGCATCAAAAGAGCTTTTTTTTAAAGGCATCCTTCCAAGAGGATTCGCAGTAGGTTAAAATCTTCGAGGAGAAAGTGAGGTCTGCAGATGCTGGAGATCAGAGCTGAAAATGTGTTGCTGGAAAAGCGCAGCAGGTCAGGCAGCATCCAAAGAGCTCTGAAGAAGGGCTCATGCCTGAAACGTCGATTCTCCTGCTCTTTGGATGCTGCCTGACCTGCTGCGCTTTTCCAGCAACACATTTTCAACACATAATGATGTACAAGATATGT
Source organism: Hemiscyllium ocellatum (assembly GCF_020745735.1). Classification (NCBI taxonomy): domain Eukaryota; kingdom Metazoa; phylum Chordata; class Chondrichthyes; order Orectolobiformes; family Hemiscylliidae; genus Hemiscyllium; species Hemiscyllium ocellatum. The sequence continues at coordinate 41,220,957 of NC_083430.1, forward strand.
TTTTATCTTTTGAAAAAGGGAGATGTTTAATGTTGAACAGTCAATATCCCTGTAAGATATATGTTTATGATATCATCATCTAATCAAGGGTAAATGATCTATGAGCTGAGGGAATAAAATCCTCACACTTCATCTTATCTGGAATCACCTGAAGCATGCCATGCTACTAGAAGCATGCTGTTTTGTATAATCATATGTTAATATTAGCCCATGGATAGTGTCAGCATTGGTTTATCACATTAACACACTGCTGAAAACAAACTCACATCATGCACCACAGAAAGTTACATATTCTCCAATTCTCTCCACATATCCTTTCAAAACACTGTAAGTGTTAAGTACAGCCAATCAACCTTGCTGGTATTGAAAACTGTAAAGTTTAATTTTTGTCAGCTTTCAATTAAATTTTCAATTGCTTGTTTCACTTTTACTTCCCGTCTGTCTTCTCTGATTTCAATCTTCCCTTTATTTCTTTTTGATACCTACTTTGATATTGAATTTACCCACACTAATTTATACTTCCATTTCACTCCTTGGGCTGTTAACTTTACAATACCTCAATCTGATTGACTAAGGAGAGGTAATTGCCCTGCTCATTTGCTACAACATTACTAATGTGCTCTCTCACCAACTTATCATACAAAAAAAATAAATTAATGTGCAACAGCATATCTAGCAAATTACAAATGTTGTTATATTCACTCCGACAGCAAACTGTGGCCCATAATATAGTCAGCCTCTGATGTTGTTGCTTAGATTGAGAATGGTGACACATTGGAGCTGATCTTTGTAATCTTCCCCAGGCTTACAATCATCCGAGAGTTTTGTGTCCCTCCAATTTTGACCCCTCGAATGTTCCTCATGCTCATAGCTCTGAAAATGGTGGCTGTGCCTCTAGCTGCCTAGGCCCAAAGCTCTGGAATTCACTTTGTCTGAGATATTACTTAAAACCTGACCAATCTTTTGGTCATTTGCCCTGATATTCCATTGTATTTGTATCAAATATCGTTCCTGAGAAGCCCCTATCCTTCAAACCACAACAGAGGAATTCCTGGGCAAAATAATTTCATAAGTTGTAAGCAGATACACAGTCCTATTTCAATTTTTTACCCACTAGCTAAACTTCTGTTATCTCTCTTACAGAATTTGTGTAAAGTATTTTATTTTGTTTTTTAAAAAAATACACGTTGATTTTAGTTTCTTTCTTTCAGTATTTGCTACCTGCACTTTTCCTTTGCTCAAAAAGCAATGTGAGTTTCTACCTAAACATTGCAGTCTGCAACAAAAGGCAAATGCTTCATTTCACCAAAAGAGATGAGTTCAAGAAATAATATCTTATTGTGTAAGTCATGATTTTAAAAATGTATTTAAACTTGTACACATGAAACATTTTACACCAGATGCGACCATCATTAAAATCTCATTGCTTTTGTAACTACAAACTAAATACATTTTTTAAAAACATGCTCCTAATTTAATGCAAAGTGGTTTTAAATGGAATGACAAGTAACCAATAAACAATGCAAAAGTATTGTTATCTTATTTACCCTTCAGTGTCAATAATACTCACATGAGGTATTAAATAGGACAAAAATCTCAAGAGTTAGCAACTGTCTGAGTTGAGTTATGACTCCCCTGTATTGGACACCATTCCAACTGAAGGCTCACCTCAATTCATCCTGTTCTCCTTACTTCATTGATCCCTGCAATTGTGTGCTTATATCCAGAACCTGCACTGCTAGAGTTGAACAGTAAAACTGTTAGGGAAAAGCGACAGTAACTTTGGTACGATCAGAAAAATCAACAAAATCAAATGAAGGTCAGTCGGGAGATGATTCACAACAGTGCTTAGAATTACAGAGAGACTTGGCTTTTGCTCTTTAATTGCCATCTTTCTCTTTGCTACATTTCAAATAATTTACGTTTAATCAAAAACTGTCAAAACAGCATGCCTTTTTTCTTGAATTTAACACACATTTGAGACCAGTAAAGGTTCCATTCTATTCCCACATTCATTAATATGGGTTGGCAGCTCTTTCATGCTTCCACAGTTGCTACATTACAATGGCACAGAGATGTCATCTAGCTATTAGCAAATATTTTCTCTGTGTTTTTTCCCTCCTGTTTGAAGATAAATTGAAGCCCTTAAAAATCTTGGAGGTCTAACTCATCATTTCCCTCAGACTGTAACCTATTGACTCATTAGATACCCAATTATCTTCACTGATCGGGGTGTAAAGTTAATATTTCACAGAGAAGCTTGGCAAATCTTTAGAGCTTCACCATTAGTGCCAAATTACTGCAGTGACATATTAAAAATTGCCATTTAGTCATTCAAAATCTATGTGCAGTAGGCTTGACCAATTCTTTGATAAATATTCCAAGGACGGATTCAACATCTAAAGAGAAGATGAAATGATTATTTAATTGAATAATTGGTGCATTTTATGTGAAGCAACATATTTCAGATCTGTCTCAGATACATTTCTGGGTTAAGTAACATCTGTTTCCCTTTAGGGAGAGGTTGTTAGCACAGTAGGTAGGTCCTCTCTCCCTCTCTCCATCTTTTCCTCTTCTTTGTTGTTATTGCATTGTCCCAAATAGGCTCTGCATTTAAACTAAACAGTTGGAAGCGTGGGTGACTTATTGATGGTGACTAAATTCCCACAGGTGAATTGGTGGGATAGAAAGCTGTTCGATTTTATACAATAGCAAACCCTGATGTAAAAAAAAGTAACATCTCCTGTGAGGAGGTCCTGTATTTATGAGTTTCTTTGTACTGACCAATAGCTACATGATGATGTGACCCAAGGATATAACATTGTTCCCTCTTGATATTTAAACAGATGCTGTGTCCCTTGTATATGGCCTCACTTCACATTTCTCCAGTTTTTTGGTCAATGAATTGATGAGGGAGTCAAGGCCATGAGTGCTAATCATTAAACTGCTTTATTTTAAAGTCAACACAAGAACTTTGAGCAACCATTAATATCAAAACCAGCCTTGCTATCTCTTTGTAAAAAAAAAGCACCTTGCAATTTTTTTCTAGTTGGTAGGTTTATCATTAAATCAGACAATACTTGGCTCAGTTGACTGAATTCTTATTGCTAACTGTCTCGTTCTTACTTATCTGTCTGTCTGTCTCTCTCTCTCTCACCAGCCTTTAGCAACCTATACTGAAATTTCGGGCCTTTTTTCACTATGTGATGGAGTGGAGGGAAGGACTTCACCTCTAACCTGTTCTTTGTTCAGGATTGGTCAATAAAACCTGGCTGATTAATCAGCCAGGAGTTGAGTTGCAACAGACAGCCTCAGCTGTTTATCCAGAACAGTACAATCTTTTGTGACTGGCTGGAAGTCTGAAATTTGTTAACAAATTACCTGATGAAAGGTCACTGATCTGAAATATTGATTATGTTCCTCTTTCCACTGTTGCTGACTGACCTATGCAGTATTAACTGCAGCTTTTGGTTTTTGTAACAGAGATGGTCATAGATATGTTCAGATAACTAATTCTTTGTTCCAGCAGCCCAGCATTTCTATGTTATAAACAGCTGGAAGGAAGCTTTGAAACTCAGTTTCACTCAGAAGTGTTTTGTAGCTTAAAACAAAAATTACACAGACAAAAATGTCTCATTGTGACACAGACTGCAGGATATTCTTTATTCAGGTCAAGGAGATTACTAACATACTTGTTTTTTTAACTCAACATTTAAATGCTAAAAGGAGAGCTAATATTACTGAAAAATGGTTTTAACTATGGAATTATATGAACAATCCATAACTTTTTTAAAAAAAGCATGCAAGTGTGGTTGTGTGTTTTGCAGTAAAGTTACAATAAATCTGATGGGAGGTCATCACACTGAAAAATCAACCCTGTTTCTCACTGTACAGATGCTACCTGACCTTCTGAGTATTTTCAGCACTTTTTGTTTTTATTTATTATATTAATTGGTCAGCTCACTTACTATGTGCAGGTTTGGCCAACAAAGCAAGAAATGTTTAGACCTCTGAATATAGGAGTTGGGATGTTATGTTGGGATTGTACAGGACGGATTGTACAGATTGGAGAAACCAAAGTGCTGATATTTAGCTAGGAAAACGTTTTAATCCAGTGTATCATTAAGCTGGGTGTGAATTGGACATTTAACCTAATCCTTATCAGATTTTGTGATGAGTTAGTTTAAAATGAAGATTTTAATATTTTGAAGAGCTAGTAAATGGAAGATACTGGAAATGTATATAAAATAGCATTAAACTGTGTAAAGTTAATCTATTTTGTTATGCTTAAGGTAAATCTACCTTGATGCAAATATTTCTGCAAATGGCCTCCATAATTTCTTCTCTAACCTCTCACAACATCTGGGGATACACTTGATCAGCTCCCGTAGATTTATTCACCTTTATATATCCAAAGACCTCCAGGAGTTCTTCTTCTGTAATGTGAAGTGTTTTGAAAACATTAACATTTATTTTCCTGAGTTCTCTAAGCTTCCAATTCTTTCTCCACAGTAGAAACTGAGGCAAAATATTCTTTTAGTATCTCTGCCATCTCCTGAGGTTCAGCACAAAGATGAACTCTTTGATCATTAAGGGGCTCTGCTCTCTCTTTAGTTGTTCTCTTTGATGTAATAACTGGAGGGTGGATGAAGATATTTTATGTTCTCCAGATAGACTTTCAAAAATGTTTATAAAGTACTACTCAATAAATGTTTCCTTTCTGTGAAATATATCCACTTGATACTAATGAGCTGTTGTCAGATCTGAGAACTACGTATTGTACTTCATCAGTACAATAAAACCTGCAACAAGAGACTTGATGTCAAAATATGACCTGACAATAATTTCTGGGCATTTCTGAATAATCTCATTTTCTCTTTGTATTCTGTTAAAATCTTATTACAAATAAATACAAAACATTTAAATAAAACAAAGAACTATTCTGACAAAGAATAATTGGACTTGAAATGTTAACTCAATTTTCCTTTCTCTGTAGATACTGACAGGCCTGCTGAGTTTCGACGGTAATTTCTGTTTTTGTTTTAAAATATTGAAGCTCAGCTGTATCTCAAAATGCAAAATATTGTAGCATTGGAAGGTTTGGCAGGTATTTTTGTTTTGAGATGGAGAAGATGACTGGCACAGTGGTTAGCTCTGCTGCTTCGCAGTGCCAGGGACCTGGGTCTGATTCCAGTCTTAGACAACTTCTATCCGCATGGAGTTTGCACATTCTCCCTGTGTCTATGTGTATTCTGCTGGGTGCTCTGGTTTCCTCTCACAATCTAATGATGTACAGGTTGGGTGGATTGAACATGCTAAATTGTCTCATCCTATCCAAGGATGTGTAATCTGGGTGGATTAGCCATGGTAAATGTTGGGATTGGTTTGGGGGCTGGGTCTGGATTGGATGCCCTTTGGCGGGGCAGTGCAGACACAATGGGATGAATGGTCTCTTTCTGCACGGTACGGATTCGATGATCCAACATCTTTATTTTCACATAATGGCCCCTCATCATCATCATCATTGAGTGGAACTGTAGTGATGGCTTCACATCCAAGACACAAGATCGCTAACAAAATTGGACTTAACAATGTACAGGTGGGCACATCCTACCAAAGTTGATAAGTCAATGATGAGAGTCTTAGGTCACTAGCCCTACACCCAAATATTCTGGATTAGTGGTGCTGGAAGAGCACAGCAGTTCAGGCAGCATCCGAGGAGCAGTAAAATCGACGTTTCGGGCAAAAGCTCTTCATCAGGAATCCTTCATCAGCTTTTGCTTGAAACGTCGATTTTGCTGCTCCTCGGATGCTGCCTGAACTGCTGTGCTCTTCCAGCACCACTGATCCAAAATCTGGTTTCCAGCATCTGCAGTCATTGTTTTTACCTACATCCAAATGTTAGCAATTGCTGGCTGCGAGTTTGGGCAGGCGGTGGGGGATGATGTTCTAAGTTAATCTGGTGCAGGGACATTGGTCAGAGAATGGAAGAATGTTCCCATTCTTGTTTGAATAGTACCAAGGCATCTTCCACATTCAGCTGAAATGCAGACAGCGCCACTGTATAACATCAGATCGAACAGACAGCAACTCACACTCTTGATCATTACACAATATTTACATGTGATTACAACCCAATTTCTAATCCTTTAATGCAGATATCATTGCACATCAATGGCAGACAGGCCAGTTGAAGTAAAATAGTGCAGTGAGAAAAAAAAAGTTGCTGTAAACATAATTTTAATTGGATTAATGCTGTTAAAATAGTGCAAGAGAAGTTTGATACAAGCATATTAAGCCCTTGCAAACTAACTTCACTGACAGTATTTTCTCGCCTAACAAACTGCAATAGAACTGACAAATAAACACCACAACATAGCTTGTTAAAATAAAAGTGCCTACATAGGAGCCATTCTGAAGCTGTAACACATCAAAGTTCAGATCGGAACCTTTGGGTGAGCTGACTGCCTGATGATCACTTCTGATAGATTTACGTAGATTGTGGTGCTTTTATTGCAGAGGATCAGTGGAATCTTGGTGTGCATGCCAATAGATCCTTGAAAGCAAAACTCAGTTGGATAACATTGTTAAGAAGGCATTTGGGATACCCAATTTTATTAGGCAAGGCATTGAATAAAAGAGCTGGGAGGTTTTGATGGAGCTGTATAGAACAATGGTTATGCTACAGCTAGATTACTGTGTGCAATTCTAGTTGCCAATAGGAAGAATGTGATTGCATTGGAGGGGCTGCAGATGGGATACACCAGGATATTGTCCGTACTGGAGCATTTCGGGTATGAGCAGAGACTAGATGTTCTGGGATTGATACTGAATTGAATTGAATTGAATTGAATTAGCTTTATTGTCTCATGTACTTACATTAGTACAGTGAAAAGTTTACAAATTGCCACTAAAGGCGCCATTTTAGATACAAAGGTACCGAGGTACAGATTCTTGGTACAATGAAGAAAAATAAAGAATACAAAATTAAGAAGTGAAACATTACAGTCCTTCTTACGAAACAGTAGACAAACAAAGAAACACAGTTAATTGTTCAACACCACAGTCCATAACTACCTTGCGATGTTGGGCACCCCTCACAAGGGTTCGAGCTCGCTCACTCCCGACTCAACCTTATCCTGCCTTGGCCTGGGCTACCTGCTCTCACCACCTTGTAGCCTGTCGCCGTCACTCTGACTGATTGAGTGGAATGGAGTGAGGTCACTCCTAACTCAACTGGACAATGGTAGAGGGCATCTGAAGGAGAGCGATGCAGTCAGTTATGTCAGGCAGATCAGAAACCTCAAGGAGGCAAAACCTATTTGCGGACAATTACATGGAATGGCATGTGTGAGTTCGATAAGAGCTGTCTCACAGCTTTCTTTGACAGGGACAGAAAACTAGTTTGAGTGGATCAAACAAGGATTAGTGAACAATATGGGTATTGGGTGTGACAATGTATTCAAGGACTTTGAAGGGGCAAGTTTTGGCAAGAGGATAGGGACAGTAACTTGCAAGGACGGAGGGGCTAAAGGCAATTTGACCAAAGAGCCAAAGCAGGTTTCAGAAGTATGAGGGGTTTCCCTCTTCAACTTCAGCAAACATGGGGTCGGAAATGGATGCTCGGTGGTCAGTAATCATAAAATTCTAACGGGGCTAGAGAGGACAAATGCAGGACGGGGAGTCCAGAATCGGGGGTCACATTCTGAGGATATTGGGTAAGCCATTTAGAGTGAAGTTGAGGAGAAATTCCTTCACCCTGAGAGCGGGGAGCCTGTGGAATTCTCTGCCACCGAAAGCCGTTGAGGCCAAAGTATTGAATATTATCAAAAAGGAGTTAGATAAAGTTCATGGGTGTCAGAGATCAACGGGTTGAGGAGAAAGCAGGAATAGCTGCTGTGTTGGATGATCAGCCATAATGATGTTGAATGGCAGAGCAGGCTCAAAGGGTTGAATGGCCTCCTCCTGCTTCTATTTTCTACATTTTTGAGTCAATGAGAATACGAATAAATCAGCCGAAGATGGTCAACAGGATGAGTGGGAGAGGGCATGAGTGAGGTCATGATAGAAACTGGAGTACATTACAGTGAAACATGAGAAACATTTAAAATAGATTTTTGGCCTCTATCTAGACAGTAATGGCTAAGTCCAAAATCCTTCTTCACTGTCATAACTTGTGTGTTACACAGTTTCACTTATTAATTCTTTTCTCTGCTGTTTACACAGGCAAATGCAGCATGATCCTGCAGAATTAAATTGGTCAGAACTCATTGAGTCTGTTGGAGCATCATAATGGGATCAATATGGTCAAACAACTTAATCTGACATATGTTCAGAAACCCTGACAGAAGAGTGAAAAACAGCAAGCCAAATTGAGAAATAAAATCTTGATAACGTGCACATAACCATCCAAATATTATCATATGTAGCTAGTGAGTAGATTCATATTTTCTGTTTTATCTTCTTCATTATTTTCCTGTCTTAAAGTTCAACCCCATGTGATTTTCTATTTTCTCGAAACTATTTGAATGTCACAAACAAAATGGGATTATACTCTCAGCATGTAAATTCAACCCCCACCATTGCAGCTGGTAGAATTTAAACTATATTAATAAATCTGAGATATAAAGTTAGTCTCAGAAATGGTGACCAGGAAATCCGTCATCAATTGTTGTGAAAACCCATGTGGAATGTGGATGACTCTAACTGCTCTTTGAAATGGGCTAACTACTCAGTTGTATCAAAACCGCTGCAGAGCCTAAAGAAAGGATTGCAAGTGGACAGAAACCCTGCCCCATTGCCGCTGCGAAATCCTTCTTCCAAACATATGTTTTTTTTCCCCCAAAACTGGGAGAGTTGTACTACAAAACAGAGAGTGTGGCACTGGAAAAGCACAGCAGGTCAGGCAGCATCCAAGGAGCAGGAGAATCAAAGCTACAAGCTTGCCTTCTCTGAGGATTGGACTCAGGACCTATCAGGTTATGAGGCTGACCCACTGCCTACTGGGCGAAGAAGGCAGCCCTCACTTTTGCCTGCACCACAGAATAGTCAAGTAGCAGCTTGGCAAATCCATCGACATGGAAGGATGCTTAAACAGACAATGTCCCAGAGACCATCATCAGCATCCCTGAGTATGTCTGGACCCACAAGTGATACAAACACTAGATGTAGTGGCACTGATGGATACAGTCAGGAGGGAATTGCTCTGGGCAATGTTCCTCGTAGGCTGAGAGGCTGCACATGCAGTAGCTCTGATGTTCAGTACCCAGTGATCGTGGTTTTGACAATTGGCGCTGGATGTCACAGCCATGCATGGGAAAAAAATAAGAGGGAACATTGGCTCTGGGATGGTTCAATATTGACTCAGGACTCCATCTAGGAAACCTCCAGTTGGTTTCTTTCTGGGAAACGTCCTGCTGGTCTCTACCTCTGAAACCTCCTGCTGGTTTCTATCTGGGAAACCTCCTGCTTGTTTCTATCTGGCTACCTCCTGCTGGTTTCTATCTGGGAAACCTCCTGCTGGTTTCAATCAGAAAACCTCCTGCTGGTTTCTATCTGGGAAATCTCCTGCTAGTTTTCTATCTGGGAAATCTCCTGCTGGTTTCTATCTGGATACCTCCTGCTGGTTTCTATCTGGGAAACCTCCTGCTGGTTTCAATCAGAAAACCTCCTGCTAGTTTTCTATCTGGGAAATCTCCTGCTAGTTTTCTATCTGGGAAATCTCCTGCCAGTATCTATCTGGGAAACCTCCTGCTGGTTTCTATCTGGAAAACCTCCTGCTGGTTTCTATCTGGGAAATCTCCTGCTAGTTTTCTATCTGAAAAATCTCCTGCCAGTATCTATCTGGAAAACCTCCTGCTAGTTTCTATCTGGAAAACCTCCTGCTGGTTTCTATCTGGGAAATCTCCTGCCAGTTTCTATCTGGGAAATCTCCTGCCAGTATCTATCTGGGAAACCTCCTGTTGGTTTCTATCTGGGAAACCTCCTGCTAGTTTCTATCTGGAAAACCTCCTGCTGGCATCTATCTGGGAAATCTCCTGCCAGTGTCTATCTGGGAAACCTTCTGCCGGTTTCTTTCTGGAAAGCCTCCTGCTAGTTTCTATCTGGGAAACCTCCTGCTGGTATGTATCTGGGAAACCTCCTGCTGGCATCTATCTGGGAAATCTCCTGCTAGTTTTCTATCTGGGATACCTCCTGCCAGTATCTATCTGGGAAACCTCCTGCTGGTTTCTATCTGGTAAACCTCTTACTAGTTTCTATCTGGGAAACCTCCTGCTGGTTTCTATTTGGGAAACCTCCTGCTAGTTTCTATCTGGGAAACCTCCTGCTGGTTTCTATCTGGGAAACCTCCTGCTAGTTTCTATCTGGGAAACCACCTGCTGGTTTCTATCTGGGATACCTCCTGCTAGTTTCTATCGACCTCATGCCCTCACCTGCCGAACCAGTGGTCATCGAAGTTGGACACGACGTCAAGGAAGCACTGACGGCTGGAGGGCACAGAGTATCCTCTTTGTCAGAGACTTGCTCAGCAGCACCTCTATTGACTGAGCTGGTTGAACATGACAGACTCTTTTCAAGGCACCAACAAGATGGAAAACTTACTTGACCTCATTATCACCAATCTGCCTGTTGAAGATATCAAAAATTATATTGGTCGTTGTGATCACCACACAGTCATTCTGGAGATGAAGTACCATCTCCACACTGAGATATCTTTCATTGCTTTTGTGGCACTAACCCCGTGGTAATGGAATACACTTTCAACAGATCCATAAACTTAAAACTGGACATCAATGAGGTACTGAGAACCATCAACAGCAGCAGAATTGTTGGGCTGAATGGCCTGTTTCCACACTGTAGCGATGGTATTCTATTATTCTAATTGTATTCAGCCACAATTTGCAACCTCATGGCATGGCATACTCCACTATCAGACCTGGGATCCACACTGGTTCAATGAAAAGTGCATCAGGATATGCCAGTTCCAGCATCAACAAACATAAAAATGAAATGCGAACCTGGGGAAGCTACAACACAGGGATATTTGCATGTCAAATAGCTAAAGCACTGGCAGTAGTCAGATCCTATGTGATCCCACAGCCAATAGATCAGGTCTAAGTCGTGCAGTGTTGCCATAGCCATTCATGAATGATGATGAACAATTAAGCAAGCTAACAGGAGGAAGAGACTCCATAAATATCCCCATCCTCAATTATTCAAGGTGAGTCATAGGGATAAACCAGGAAATGTCAGGCCAATGGGTCTAACCCCAGTGGTAGGGAAACTATTGGAAAAATGTTGAGGCAGAAGGAATCTCAAGGGCTCATGCCCGAAACATCAATTCTCCTGCTCCTTGGGTGCTGCCTGACCTGCTGCGCTTTTCCAGCAACACATTTTCAGCTCTGATCTCCAGCAGTCCTCACTCTCTCCCCGCAGAATGAATCTCCACTTGCAGAGGCATGGACCAATCAAGAATTGTCAGCATGTCTTTGTCAGGGGTCAGGGGTCATTTGATTGAGTTTTGCAGGGAGGGGACCAGCTGTGTGGATAACGATAGAGCTGTTCATGGACTTCAGTAAGGCTTTTGACAAGTTCTCACATGAGAGATTGGTCAAGATGGTAGGAGTCTATGGGATCCAGGGCAATTTGGCAAACTGAATCCAAAATTGTCTTTGTGGCAGGAAACAGAGAGCGACACTCATAGTTGTTTTTGTGTCTGGAGGCTTGTGTCCATTGACATGCCACAGGGTGCTGGGTCTCTGGCTGTTTCTTGTGTACATTAGTCACGTTGACATGAATGTGGGCGGCATGATCGTTAAGTTTGCAGATGGCAAAAAAATGGATGATGTGGAAAATAATGAGGAGGAAACCTTTAGATTATGGGATGGTATAGACAGGCTGGTCACATGGATAGAACAGTGGCAAATGGAATATAATCCTAAAAATTGTGAGGTCATGCATTTTGAGAAACTAATAAGGCAATAGAGTACATAATGAATGATCCAAGGAAATATAGAGGATCAGATGGTTCTTGAAGGGGATATCCACAGATCTTTGAAGGTATCAAGAAAGTAGGTAAGATGATTCAGAAAGCATATGGGATACTTGCCTTTATTAGTTGATGAATTGAATGCAAGAGCAGGGATATTTTGGCAGAGCTATATAAGATGTTAGTTAGGCCTCAGGTGGAGCACTGTGTGTAGTTCTAGTTGCCTCCTGATAGGAAAGACATGATTGCTCTAACGTGAGAGTCAAGGAGATTCACCAAGATACTGCCTGGGCTGGAGAGTAGGGAAGAAAGGAAGAAGTATCTCCTCTTTGTAGAGGAATCAATAAACAGGGTCATAGATTTAAGGGAAAGGGCTGGCTGTTTATAGGGGAATAAGGAGGAAGTATTTTCATCTAGAGGGTGGTGGGTACCTGGAACTCACTATTTGAAAGGCTGGTAAAGGCAGGAACCATCACAAGATTTAAGAAGATGAGCGTTTGAAGTGCCATAGCATACGAGGCTTTAGACTAGGGCTCCTGAAAAATGTGACCAGACCAGATAATTGCTTGACTGGTGCAGACGTGATGGGCTGAAGGGCCTCTTTCTCTGCCGGAAATCTTCATGACTCCACTTAAATGATCCTATTGGAAGCTAATGGTATAGTCTCTAGCTGACTAGCAGACCTCAGCTACCTCATTCGATACTCTGCTCAAACTTACCTTCCATTCGTGCTATAGGGTGGAGGGCAAAAGTAAAGCTGATCACTTTCCTGCTTAAAGTTGAATGCATTTCCTTTTTGTTAAGTCAAGTTTTATCTTCTCCTTTATTCTTTCATGGGAAGTGGACCTCACTGGCAAGTCCAGTAGTTATTGCCCTTGAACAGGTGCGGGCATTTCAGTGAGTGTTGAAGAGGCAATCACATTCCTGAGAGCCTGGAGTCACATATAGACCAGACTCGGTAAAAACAGCAGGCCTTCCTCCCCGAAAGGCATGAATGCGGCAGATGGATTTTTACAGCAATCACTATCACAGTCTCTGTTACTGAGACGAGCTGCACATTCCATTTTTATTGGTTGAGCTTGAATTCCAGTTTCTGCTATGGTGTGATTTGAACCTAAGACCTCAGAGTTTAGAGGTTACCAACCCAGTGACCTTTCCACTCTATTATTACCTGATTACAGATTTGATGTTCCTTGCACATGCTTCAATGGACCATCCCTACTTTATTTCAAATATATTATAGCGTAATTGTGAATCCCATTAAATATTTTTGCTAGCTTCCAAACTAATAGATTCACTGCTGTTACTTTTTATTTTCCTCATTTGCAGGGTTTCAATTTGACTATCTGCTATCATTTTTGTTATCTGTTTTTATATTGAATATTCTCTCTGTAATTAGCACTAACACATCTTCCAAGAGATGTAAGTGTGACAGTAAACTGCAGGCTGTTGTCAGATCCGATATATGAAAGATGAAACATCTGTTTGAGAGTTGCCTTTCTCTCATGAAATAAAAATGGAATCTCACAACTCGCGACTCCTTATTACCACGGAAACACATTAATCGGTTCACAATTCATTAAAAAGAACTTTCAAATTCTCTAATGTAGTAACACTAGACTCCATGAAGTCATTATTTACAAATTAACAACATCTCTGGTCTGGCACCAAGGAGTTAAATGAAGAAACGTAGGAAGGGTATTTTGTAGAGCATAAGCCAACTGAATTTGTTCAGCCAACTGGCCTATTTCTGTGCCATAAATATTCTTTAACACTTTATAATAATTTTGAGGGTACCTTGCCTTGACTGACAAATAACCGTTGTAATCCATTTCTCCGTTCAATCCATTCCTATCTGTAACTGGTTTGCATACCTTCAATGGCGTAGTGGAGGTTTCTTTTTCCAGTCTGTCCAATCCTCCCACCAGACAAGTATTTGGCAGAGAAAAGCAATAATGCAAGGTGGTTAACACTTGCCGACTGCCCTAGATTCTCAATGCAATGTTTCACAAGCAATTGTCAGCTGGAGACCACCACCTAACAGTATCGAGCTTATAATGAGTAAAGTTTATAAATTTCTTGATTACAACAATTTTTATTATTGACATGAAATGGGATGTTTGCGCACCGACAGTATATCAATTCACATACGATACTAAACCAGATTGCTGCAAATATAATGAGGTCATCTAACACTCGCTTGGAGGGGTGCAGTTGAATTGCAGGTGTGCTTTGCTGTGAAAATGGTAGTGCTCAAAGCAGGCCAATAATAAACATATTAACATGGGACACTTTATAACTTATTATCTACAATTCGTGAACCTGTTAAAGCAGATGGTACGAGACAGGTTTTTGGCTCAATCAGTTAGCAATACCTCATCTCAACTCCAAAGTGTGGGAATAGTTCAGCCTTTCGCGGATGTGACAGAAATGTCTGATAAATTGAAAATGAACAAAAACGTTGCAGGAGTCCATCAGTTACACAGTAACAGCTTGGTCTCATCTTCCCAGTCCATCTGCTATCTATGTGCTGGCGAGGTAGCTTCAAGGTTCATGCCAAATGAACAACCCTTGGAAAATTACACATTCCAATACATTTGTTTGACTTGAGGTAAAAGCTAATTACTGCCACCTTAGTGTACAATAATGGTCTGGAATGTATGATCTACCAAAGGCAAAACATTTCAATATTTACAAACCATGATGATCAAATTCAGGTTTACAAACAAATGTCAACATATTTTGTTTGATAGAAGCTTATTGCGCCTTCAATCCGTCTTTCTCTGACTCTCTGCTCTTCTGTCTCTCTCCATTTTTGCTGTCTTCAAAACTGATTTAAAAATTCTCATCCTGAGTTTCAAATCCCTTTATGGAATTCACCCCAAATCTATCTGCTCCAGCAGAGAGGAATGCCGGGGTGTAAGTGGTAATGCGTTAGTAGTCTAGTGACCTTGTCTCATGCTTTGGAGTTACAGGCTCCAATCTCACCATACCCTCGTTGGTTGTGAAATTGAGTTCAATTAATTAAAATCTGGAACTGAGCACAGCTAATGATGCCCTTGGAATGATCATTCCCAATTTGAAAACCCGTCAGATTCATTAATGGTCTTTCGGGAAGGAAATCTACGATGTTTGTCTGGTCTGGTCTATTTGTGACTCATGGCTCACAAAACATGGATAACTCTTAACTGTCTTCTGATATTAAAAAAAATTCAAGGGAATTTAGGGATTGTGAATAAATGCTGGTTTTCCAATTGATGCCCACAGATCAGAAAAATTTTGGTAGCCATAAACTCAGCTCTAAGCTCTCTGAAATTCCCTCCCCTCAGCAAGTCTCTTTCTTGCTTTAGCATGCCCCTTAAAACCTGCTTCTTTGACCAAGCTTTCGGTCAGCTAATCTAATATCGCCTTCTTAGTGTCAAATTTCACCCTTGCTTGGAGTGTTGGAGGGGAGAATCAATGATAGTTGAGGGATGGCTGGGGCAGGGTCATCATCGTGGTGGGGGAGCGAGGTATCTGATGGTGATCTGGTGGTGTTTTGGAGACTGGTGATGATCCAGGGAGGGTACAATGATTTGAGGGTAAAGCAGCCAGTTTGCAGTTGGGCAGAACGTCATGGTTAGATCACTGGAGACTATCTAAAGGAGACGTCAGAGGTAGGTTTTTTACACAGAGAGTTGTGAATGCATGGAATGCGTTACCAGTGGTGGTGGCGGAAGCAGAGTCATTGGGGAATTTCAAGCAACTGCTGGGCATGCTCATGGATAATAGTGAGTTGACGGGTGCGTAGGTTGTTACTATATTTTACATTAGGATTAAATCTCGGCACAACATCGTGGGCCAAAAGGCCTGTTCTGTGCTGTACTTTTCTATGTTCTATGTTCTATTCCTCCTGACTTGCCTGCTCAGGATTATCAATACTGCCATTCACCCCTACATTGTCCTCCTGTGTTTCCCACAGTCTGGAAAACTTAAACGAAATAGAACTTGCTGGAAAAGCTCACCGTGTCTGGCTGCATCAGTGGAGAGAAATCAGAGTTAACATTTCAGGTAGTGAGATCCTTCCTCAGAACTGGAACACTTAGTTGCCTATGATTTAAAAACATGCCCAATAAAATGAAAGAGCTAATTTTAATGGCTAACTGATGACGTTTTTTATTCATTAATGGGATGTGTTTATCACTAGTTGGGCCAGAATTTATTGCCTGTCTCTAATTGCCAGTTGAACTGACTAGCTAAGGCCATATTCACAGGGCAGCTAAAAGTCAATTACATTGTTGTGGGTCTGGAGTCAGACCAGGCCAGGATGGCAGATGGGTGTTTATGACAAAAGTTACATGGTCACCATTAAACTAGTGGTGAAGATTGAATTTTCATTGATTCAGATTTCACCATCTGCCATGATGGGATTCAAATCCACCTGCCAGAACATTAGCCTCCCCTTACTTCCTGAAAATTGTTTGTTTGCCCTTTTTCATCCAATTTCTGTTCAACCTGGAAATGGCCATGTTCCCTTTCTGTTCCAGACATCTTGCATTTTAACCATTAGCACAAACCCAATCCAATAATTTTTTCAAGTTACGATTCAAACCAATGAGAGTGTACATTAGAAAATCAGGACTCCGGTACCCTGTGATTCTCTGCTGGGTGCATGGTCAATGAATTCATTTACTTATCGACTGGATTTCCTCATTATTGACCACTTGTCATTTCACAGAGTCACAGAATTGTCCTGGTTCAGGAGGAGGCCATTCAGCCCTAACAAACCTGAGCTGTCTTTTGAAGTGAGCATGATTACCTAGTGCCAGTCACTTGCTTTTGCCCCACCCCTTGCACATTATTTTTATCCAAAAGTAAATCATCCAATACCATTCGTGCCAATTCTTCTTTGAAAGCCACAGTTGAACCTCCTCACATTTGGGCACAGCATGCCAGGTCTGAATCAGTTGTTGCACACAAAAAAATCTTTTTCATTTTGGTCATGTGCTGTTGGAAGTTGGAACGAATGATTATGTCACAAAATGGGGTTTTCGCATTGGAAAATATTGTAAAATTGTATTTTTTAATATATCTGCACTAAAAGTTAACATATAATTAATATTACACAATACCATAACATATATGCTAACAATTGCCTCACAACTTCTATTTTAGCTTCAACACTTTAATAACTTTTGTTATTTGGACCACACTCCTATGAAATAGCTTAGGTACATCTTTCCATTGGTTTGCCTATTCATTTTTTTAAAATGCACTCCCTCACTGCTCCTGTAATTAGGCAAGTGAAATAAATTTCTGCCTTTCCAGCAAAGTTCTCATCTTAAAAATGAATAATAAAAGAATCACATCCAGAGCTGTGCACCGAAGCCCAGAAGCACATGGAATGACAAGCCTGAGGAGAGACAGTTGGCTACCTCACAAGCAGCCTCTGGCTTTGTCAGATACACCACTAGTTTGTGGATAGAACAACTGTTTCCTTCTTTTAACTATACCAATGGGCAACATCAAATTTGCACTGCACACTCTAAATAGAAAGCTCTGCTTTTGAAAGATCGCACAAAGATTATAATTGTGCCTCTTATGTAAATATATAAACAAGCAGCAGTGCAATCTGGGTTGACACAATTTTATAAAGCTTTATTCTCATCACTTAAGACTGCCAGAATTTAAACGGGTCTAAATTGGGCCTTAGTGGCTTAACTGGAAATAAAAACTGAATTTGATCCAATTTGGATTCCAATGCATGCAGATGAGGCTGTTCATTTATTCATACCATTCATATGTGATGGTATTATCAGTGCAGCAAGCAAATCTATCCACTATACACAAAGGAAAGGTCCATCTGTACATGTCAAAAGGTTTCCCATCATAATACTAAGTTGATCAAAATCACAGCAAAATAAGTGCTGTGTTTACAAATATTACTCCCAACACTGGTAATGACAGCCTCAATGGATGAATGCTTAATGTCATTCCGCAATATTTCTTTTCTATTGTCAAGAAAACATTGTCCCATGAAATTAATAGGGTAAATTTTTTAATCAAATCCAGCAAAGATATGCAATAGCATCATGGGCTCGTCCGGTCATGTTGTGTATTTTAATGGTACATCACTGAATGAAGCCATTCATCTCCTTTGGTGGAGCTTTCTAATTATCCCTCTTTACCCGTCTTTCCTCAAAGCTATGTGAATGGAGCTTGCATTTGTATAACATCTTTCACATCCTCAGAACATTCAGGATTCCGTACCTCAGTATCACTCAATAAGTTACAGTGCAGAAGGAGACTGTTTGGTCCATCATTCCTGCACCAGTTTTATTCCCTAGTACCAATCTCCTGCCTTTTCCACCGATCGCTGCACACCATTTTTATCCAAATAAAAATACAACGTCCTCTTGATTGCCTCAATTGTACCTTCCTCTATCATGTTTGCAGGCAGTGCACTCTATCCCCTAATGAATTGCTTTGGAATTGTTGTCACTGTTGCTATGCTGATAAGCATGGTGGATATTTTGTGCACTGCAAATTCCCACAAGTGATAACGAGAGACAAGACCAGTCATTTTACTTTGGAGGTGTTGTGTGCAAGACACGTGTTAGCCGATGTTCTGAGGGGAATCTCAGGCTGTCCTTCAATAGTAGAATGTGATCTTTCTGCTTCTTCCTGAGCAGGCAGATGAAGTGTTAGTTTTGACATCTGATCTGAAAGTTGCTAATTCCAACAATGCAGTGGTGCCTCAGCTGGTATGGTGAAACATCAACCTGGGATCTGTTTTCAAGGCCTTGAGGGGGTTTGATTCCATAAACTTTTGATTTTGTAGTTCAAAGTAATATTAGGAATCCAATCGTTTAGTGATGAAGACCATGCATCTTACTTGATTAAATTTTTTTGTCTGTGATACATATAGGTGAATATTTAAATGGGTTAGAAGCTCTGCTAAAATAATGAGTAAAATAATTATACTTCAAGTTAAGTGTCCATATTTATATATTGGTGATAATCATTTCTAATCTGTTGCTGGAATAGAGCCAACCAAGTGTTCCCTGATGATCCATGTCCAAGAGTTGCATCAAATGTGAGGGTGTGAGCAACTGAAAGGGTTAAGTACCACCCGCTATGAAGGTGTCATATGAACTCGATGGAAGTATGTTTAGTACTTTGAAGGAGTAATAATTACCATATGGGTATTCTTTGTCGTCTTTGTAGCAAAGTCTATCATCAATTAAACTTGTACCTGATTGCTATTATGGACTAACGTATGTCTTAGAGTCATAGAGTCATAGAGATGTACAGCATGGAAACAGACCCTTTGGTCCAACCCGTCCATGCCGACCAGATATCCCAACCCAATCTAGTCCCACCTGCCAGCACCTGGCCCATATCCCTCCAAACCCTTCCTATTCATATACCCATCCAAATGCCACTTAAATGTTGCAGTCTTGTTTAAGACAAGAGACTCATCTTGCTAGAATGCCAAGTGCTAAACCTATAGATCCCTACCATGAAAGAGGATGGTGGTAGCAAATCTACCACATGGTGAGCAACATTGCTGAGAACTTCATACACTACAGGTACCTTATACAATATAGTGACAGCATGGTAGCATTTTGTAAGATCTGGGATCAAATTTCTGGGTCTTCTCTGCAACCCCATTAACTAAATAGTGTTCAGAAGTAGGGATATCAAAACTTTACAATTAATCCAACAACAGTCCTATCATGGCACGTTACAATTGTAAATGCTATTTCTTGATTTATATATAATTTGCCATTTGTTATCCTTCCAAGTAATTGCTTTACATTTTTTTAAAAGCCTAGACACTTTGCCCTGATGGTTTTAATAATCTGTGCACTAAAAGCCCAAGTTCCCTTATAAAACACATTGAACTTACCATTTGCCAAATCTCATAACTTTACATTTCCCTTATTAAATAACACCAGCCATTTTTTAGACGCTAATCATGTTTGTCAAAATGTTTTGAATTTGCAGGCAGAGGCACTTATAATTTGGCACTTCTCAAGAGTTTGGCATGGTTTGCAAATTTAGACATTTATGGACCCCTGTTTTCTCTAAAGCATTCATAAAAATATTAAACAGCTCCAACTCCAAAGCAACTCTATAAATGACTGTCTTGTCAACCAGATACTGACTTATGCGCAACACCCAGTTGCTGACCAACTAACCATTCGTTCATCCATGTTCCTATATTCCCATTGACCAATGGTCCTGGATCTCTCCTGGGGCAGTGCCAAATGCCATACTGAAATCTCTTTCTGACAACTACTCTTCTCAAACCGGTACCCCAATTCATATTGACTGTCTTACATTAGCAGATATCTCTTAGGATATTTATTACATTAGTCTTCATCAAAATCCACTCAAAAATAATATAGCCCTTTGGGAGGTGATGAGGTCTTGAAAGGTATTGTACAAGTACATGTCTTCTCTTTCTTTTTGACAGATACCTATTTTCAAAATTAAAATATTCTGTCATAGGATGTAGGTACTGCTGGGCAAGCCATTTGTTGCCTGTCTCTCATTGCCCTTGAGTTAAGCATCACAATATTGCTGTGAGTCCAGAGTCATGTCTCGGCTGTGGTATGATTTTAACTTGTGTCCACTGAACATTGACACAGCGCCACCACCTTCTCAACTAAGATTTACTGGTCTTCAATGTGAAGGTTTCATTACTATAAACAAACTCTTTTTTTGAATCCCATTCGATAAACATTTCATGTGTTAACAACCTTGTTCAGTCATTCTTTACAGTCTTTAGTTACTAGCTCAGTGAACAGTACAAAGGGATTTACCTATTTATTAGAGTCATAGAGTATTAGGGATATACTGCACAGAAACAGACCCTTTGGTCCAACTTATCCATGCCGACCAGATATCCCAACCCAATCTACTCCCAACTGCCAGCAACCGGCCCAAATCCCTCCAAACCCTTCCCATTCATATACCCATTCAAATGCCTCTTAAATGTTGCCTCTGGCAGCTCATTCCATACACATACCACCCTCTGTGTGAAAAAGTTGCCCCTTAGGTCTCTTTTATATTTTTTCCCTCTCACCCTAAACCTATGCCCTCTAGTTCTGGACTCCCCACCCCAGGAAAAAGACTTTGTCTATTTATCCTATCCATGCCCCTCATGATTTTATAAACCTCTCTAAGGTCACCCCTCAGCCTCTGATGCTCCAGAAAAAAAACAGCCCCAGCCTGTTCAACTTCTCCTGATAGTTAAAATCCTCCAATCCTCTGACCAGAATTGCATGCAATATTCCAACAGAGGCCTAACCAAAGTTCTGTACAGCCGCAACATGACCTCCCAACTCCTGTACTCAATACTCTGACAAATAAAGGAAAGCATACCAAATGCCTTCTTCACTAACCCATCTACCCTCAACAAAACTTTCAAGGAGCTATGAACCTGATCAAAATCTGTCATAATCTTAAACAGACTGAACAAACCTTCACTAAACTATCTCTATTCTAGTGAAAGGTCACAATTTCTTAAGCCACTTTTCAGAATTAAAGGCTCTGATTGTTGACATCATTTTGTGAATATTTTTTGCTGCAAACACAAAAGTTTTGAGTTTTCCTCAAGTAGACCTCCCAAACGTGGACTCGGGGGACGCTGGATGAGTAATCCAGAGGCCCAATTTGTTATTCTAGGGACTCAGGTTCAACTCCCACCAGGATAGCTGATTGAATTTAAATTTGGTTAATAATTGTGCAACATAAAGCTAATTTCAATAATAATAACTGTTACAACTGTCATTGATTGTTGTAATAACCCATCTGTTTAATTAATGTTATTTAAGGAAGGAAATCTGCTGTCCTTACCCAGTCTGGCCTATGTATGACTTCAGACCCACAACAATGTGCTTGATTTTTAATTACCTTCTGAATGACTGAGCAATCCACTCAATTTGAGGGCAATTAGGGATAGCCAGTAAATGCTGACCTTGTCAGTGACACTTACAACTCATGAAAAAATACACAAAAGTGTTCTAACTGTAGCTTAACAATGATTTAGGTATTTTTTGTATTATTTAATTCTTCCTATATTCCATTCTGTTAGGTACTAAAACTATATTTCCATACATTTCTTCTGAACACTTTATCTTCTTGCTTTGAATTGATTTACTATTGTCACATGTACTGAGATACAGTGAAAAGTATTGCTTTGCATGTTATCCAGACAAATCATCCCTTACCTAAGTACATCAGAATATAGTGTTACAGCTACAGAGAATGTGCAGAGAAAGGTCAACTCTAGTATATGAAAGGTCCGAGTAAAAAATGAGGTCTGCAGATGCTGGAGATCACAGCTGCAAATGTGTTGCTGGTCAAAGCACAGCAGGCCAGGCAGCATCTCAGGAATAGAGAATTCGACGTTTCGAGCATAAGCCCTTCATCAGGAATAAGAGAGAGAGAGCCAAGCAGGCTAAGATAAAAGGTAGGGAGGAGGGACTAGGGGGAGGGGCGATGGAGGTGGGATAGGTGGAAGGAGGTCAAGGTGAGGGTGATAGGCCGGAGTGGGGTGGGGGCGGAGAGGTCAGGAAGAGGATTGCAGGTTAGGAGGGCGGTGCTGAGTTGAGGGAACCGACTGAGACAAGGTGGGGGGAGGGGAAATGAGGAAACTGGAGAAATCTGAATTCATACCTTGTGGTTGGAGGGTTCCCAGGCGGAAGATGAGGCGCTCCTCCTCCAGCCGTCGTGTAGTTGTGTTCTGCCGGTGGAGGAGTCCAAGGACCTGCATGTCCTCGGTGGAGTGGGAGGGAGAGTTAAAGTGTTGAGCCACGGGGTGATTGGGTTGGTTGGTTCGGGCGGCCCGGAGGTGTTCTCTGAAGCGTTCCGCAAGTAAGCGGCCTGTCTCACCAATATAGAGGAGGACACATCGGGTGCAGCGGATGCAATAGATGATGTGTGTGGAGGTACAGGTGAACTTGTGGCGGATATGGAAGGATCCCTTGGGGCCTTGGAGGGAAGTGAGTGTGGAGGTGTGGGCGCAAGTTTTACATTTCCTGCGGTTGCAGGGGAAGGTGCCGGGGGTGGAGGTTGGGTTGGTGGGGGGTGTGGATCTGACGAGGGAGTCACGAAGGGAGTGGTCCTTGCGGAATGCTGATAGGGGAGGGGAGGGAAATATATCCTTGGTGGTGTGGTCCGTTTGGAGGTGGCGGAAATGGCGGCGGATGATACGTTGTATGCGGAGGTTGGTGGGGTGGTAGGTGAGAACCAGTGGGGTTCTGTCTTGGTGGCGGTTGGAGGAGCGGGGCTCAAGGGCGGAGGAGCAGGAAGTGGAGGAGATGCGGTGGAGGGCATCGTCGATCACGTCTGGGGGGAATCTGCGGTCCTTGAAGAAGGAGGCCATCTGGGCTGTGCGGTGTTGGAATTGGTCCTCCTGGGAGCAGATGCGGCGGAGACGAAGGAATTGGGAATATGGGATGGCATTTTTACAGGGGCAGGGTGGGAGGAGGTGTAGTCCAGGTAGCTGTGGGAGTCAGTCGGTTTATAATAGATGTCTGTGTTGAGTCGGTCGCCCGAGATAGAAATGGAAAGGTCTAGGAAGGGGAGGGAGGAGTCTGAGACAGTCCAGGTGAATTTCAGGTCGGGATGGAAGGTGTTAGTAAAGTTGATGAACTGTTCAACCTCCTCGTGGGAGAACGAGGCAGCGCCGATACAGTCATCGATGTAGCGGAGGAAAAGGTGGGGGGTGGTGCCAGTGTAGTTGCGGAAGATGGACTGTTCCACATATCCTACGAAGAGGCAGGCATAGCTGGGGCCCATGCGGGTGCCCATGGCAACTCCTTTAGTTTGGAGGAAGTGGGAGGATTGAAAAGAGAAGTTATTCAGGGTGAGGACCAGTTCAGTCAGTCGAAGGAGGGTGTCAGTGGAAGGGTACTGGTTGGTGCGGCGGGAAAGGAAGAAGCGGAGGACTTTGAGTCCTTCGTGATGGGGGATGGAGGTGTACAGGGACTGGATGTCCATAGTGAAAATAAGGCATTGGGGACCGGGGAAGCGAAAATCCTGGAGGAGGTGGAGGGCGTGGGTGGTGTCCCGAACGTAGGTGGGGAGTTCTTGGACTAAAGGGGACAGGACCGTGTCGAGGTATTGGGAGATGAGTTCGGTGGGGCAGGAGCAGGCTGAGACAATGGGTCGGCCGGGGCAGGCAGGTTTGTGGATTTTGGGCAGGAAGTAGAAACGGGCGGTGCGGGGTTGTGGGACTATGAGGTTGGAGGCGGTGGATGGGAGATCCCCTGAGGTGATGAGGTCCTGGATGGTCTGGGAGATGATGGTTTGGTGGTGGGAGGTGGGGTCGTGGTCAAGGGGGCGATAAGAGGAGGCGTCCGCGAGCTGGCGTTTGGCTTCAGCTGTATACAGGTCAGTGCGCCAAACTACCACCGCGCCTCCCTTGTCTGCGGGTTTGATGGTGAGGTTGGGATTGGAGCGGAGGGAGTGGAGGGCTGCACGTTCTGAGGGTGAGAGGTTGGAGTGGGTGAGAGGGGTGGACAGGTTGAGTCGGTTAATGTCACGGCGGCAGTTGGCTATAAAGAGGTCGAGGGCGGGTAGGAGGCCAGCACGGGGTGTCCAGGTGGATGGGGTGTGTTGGAGGCGGGAGAAGGGGTCGTCAGAGGGTGGGCGGGAGTCTTGGTTGTGAAAGTAGGCGCGGAGGCGAAGGCGGCGTTATCTTAGCCTGCTTGGCTCTCTCTCTCTTATTCCTGATGAAGGGCTTATGCTCGAAACGTCGAATTCTCTATATGAAAGGTCCATTCATTAGTCTGATAACAGCAGGGAAGAAGCTGTTTTTAAATCTGTTACACATTTTCAAACTTTTGTGGGAAGGAAGAGTATAACTGGGGTAAGAGGGGTCTTTGATTATGTTGGCTGCTTTCCTGGGGCCACAGGAAGTACTGACTGAGTCAATGGAAGAAAGGCAGGTTTTCATGATGGATTTGGCTGCGTTCATAAATCTATAGTTTCTTGTGGTCTTGGACAGAACATTTGCCACACCAAGCTGTAATACATCTGGACAGATTTTATTTTTATTTTTAAATTAGGTGCCCTACCGTATGGAAACAGGCCCTTTGGCTCAACAAGTCCATACTGACCTTCCGAAGAATAATCAACCCAGACCCATTCCCCCAGCCTATATTTTACCCCTAATGCACCTAACACTATGGGCAATGTAGCATGGCCAATTCACCTAAACTGCACATCTTTGGATTGTGGGAGGAAACCGAAGCACTCAAAGGAAACCCACGCAGACACAGCGAGAATGTGCAAACTCCACACAGACTCGAACCCAGGTCACTGGTGCTGTGAGGCAGCAGTGCTAACCACTGAGCCACCGTGCTGCCCATAAGTAGGATGCTTTCTATGGCGCATCTATAAAAATTGATAAGAGTCATTGTAGACATGCTGAATTTCCTTAACCTCTTGAGTAAATAGAGGTGTTGATGTGTTTTCTTGGCTGCAGCATTGATATGGATGGACCAGGATAGATCGTTGGGGGATATTTTCTCCTCGGAACTTGAAGCTGTCAATGACCTCCCCCTCAGCACCATTGATACAGACGAAGATGTGTCACCCACATTGCTTCCTGACGTCAATGACCTGCTCCTTCATTTTGCCGACATTGAGGGAGAGATAGTTGTCGTTACGACATGTCACAAAGTTGTCTATTTCCTTTCTGTACTCTGTTTTATCCTTGATTGAGTTCTGACCCACGATGATGGTGTCATCAGCATCTGAACTGAACTGACTAAGCAGTCATGTGTGTATATGAAGCAGAGTAAGGGGCTGATTACACAGCCTTGCAGGCCTGTGTTGATTATTATGGAGGAGATGCTGTTTGTGGTCTATAGGTCAGGAATTCGAGGATGCAGATGCAGAGAGGGGGAGCAGAATGCTAGGTCTCGGAGTTTGGAGAAGAGTTTTGTTGGAAATATTATGTTGAAGGTAGAGCTAAAGTAATAAATAGGATCTGACCTTGGTGTCCTTGTTATCCAGAGGTTTCAGGGATGAGTGTAGAGCCAAGGAAATGGCATCTGCCATGGACCAGTTGTGACAGTAGATGAACTGTAGCAGACCAAAGCCATCTGGGAGGCTGGAGTTGATGTGTGCAATTACTAACCTCTCGAAGTACTTCATAATGATGGATGTCAGAGCCACTAGGTGGTAGTTATTAAAGGCCCACAGCCTGATTTTTCTTTGGCACCAGGACGATTGTGGTCTTTTTGAAGCAAGTGTGAACCTCACATTGTAGTGAGGAAAGGTTAAAGATGTCTGCGATTACTCCCGCCAGCTGGTTCCCACAGGATCGGAGTGCATGACCCAGAACTCCATCCAGGCCAGTCACTGTCTGGGGGTTCACCCTGGAGGAGGCTGGTCTGCCCCTTGTGGGGGTGGGGGAGTGGTGACTGTGGGTATGGGGCATCCAACCCTTTTGGGGCAGGGGACATCATTTTACTGAAACTTCTGTTCAAATCGAGCACAAAATGCATTGAGCTCATCGAGGAGGAATCTATTGTTGTGAACGATTCTACTCAAATTTGATTTGTAGCCCGTTATATCTCATAGCCTTGCCACAGTTGATGTATGTTTGTGTGGTTAATCTGGGACTCTAGGTTTTGGCTGGTATTGTCTCTTGGTGCTGGATCAGTGGTGCTGGAAGGCAGCATCCAACGAGCAGCGAAATTGACGTTTTGGGCAAAAGCTCTTCATCAGGAATAAAGGCAGAGAGACTGAAGCGTGGAGAGATAAGCTTGGGCAGGTTGGGGGTGGGGAGACAGTAGCATAGAGTAAGAGCTTCAGGGCAGAGGAAATGACCTGGGAGTTGCAGTGGGAGAGGGACTACCTGAGATTCTTGTCGAGAAAGGAGGAAAACTTCTTCAAAACTTCTTCAGTCTCTCTACCTTTATTCCTGATGAAGGGCTTTTGCCTGAAACGTCGATTTCGCTGCTCATTGGATGCTGCCTGAACTGCTGTGCTCTTCCAGCACCACTGATCCAGAGTCTGGTTTCCAGCATCTGCAGTCATTGTTTTTACATTGTCTCTTGGTGTCCTGGTGGCTTTGTGAAGAACATACCTAGATTTCCTGAATCGGTCAGGGTCACCAGGCTTGAATGCCTCAGACCAGGACCTTACTAGGGAGTGTATCTCTTGGCTCATCTATGGTTTCTGGTTGGGGAACATTTAGATTAACATCTTTGGCACACAGTCCTCTTGAAACTTACTAATGAAGTCTGTGATGGTAGTGGCATACTCACTTAGGTTAGCCGCTGAGTTCTTGCATATGGACGAGTCCTCCATGGGAGACTGGTTAGCAAGGTTAGATCTCATGGAATACAGGGAGAACTACCCATTTGGATACAGAACTGGCTCAAAGAGAGAAGAAAGAGGCTGGTAGTGGAGGGTTGTTTTTCAGACTGGAGGCCTGTGACCAGTGGAGTGTCTCGAGGATGGACTACTTTTCATCATTTACATAAATAATTTGGATGTGAGCACAAGAGGTATATTTAGTAAGTTTGCAGATGACACCAAAATTGAAGGTATAGTGGACAACGAAGAAGGTCACCTCAGAATACAACAGGATCTCGATCAGATGGGCTATGGGCTGAGAAGTGCCAGATGGAGTTTAATTTAGATAAATGCAAGGTGCTGCATTTTCGGAAAGCAAATCTTAGCAGGACTTATACACTTAATGGTAAGGTCCGAGGGAATGTTGCTGAACAAAGATGTTGGAAGTGCAGGTTCATAGCTCCTTGAAAGTGGAACCTCAAGTAGATAGCATAGTGAAGAAGACATTTGGTATGCTTTCCTTTATTGGTCAGAGTATTGAGTATAGGAGTTCGGAGCTCATGTTGTGGCTGTACAGAACATTGTTTAGGCCACTGTTGGAATATTGCGTGCAATTCTGGTCTCCTTTCTATCGGAAAGATGTTGTGAAACTTGAAAGGGTTCAGAAACAATTTACAAGGATGTTGCCAGGGTTGGAGGATTTGAGCTATAGGGAGAGGTTGTATAAGCTAGGGCTGTTTTCCCTGGAGCTTTGGAGGCTGACGGGTGACCTTACAGAGGTTTATAAAATTATGAGGGGCATGGATAGGGTAAATAGACAAAGTTTTTTTTCCCTGGGGTGGGGGAGTCCAGAACTAGAGGGTATAGCTTTAGGGAGGGAGGGGAAAGAAATAAAAAAGACCTTAGGGGCAACTTTTTCATGCAGGGGGTGGTACGTGTATGGAATGAGCTGCCAGAGGAAGTGGTGGTGTCTCATCCAACTGCAAGATTTAAAAGGTATCTGGATGGGTATATGAATAGGAAGGGTTTAGAGGGATATGGGCCAGGTATTGGCAGGTGGGACGAGATTGGGTTGGGATATCTAGTCGGCATGGACGAGTTGGACTGAAGGGTCTGTTTCTGTGCTGTACACCTCTGTGACTCCATGACTCTCATCACCGACTCCAAGCACTCACGTAGGAGTTCGCCCAGTACCTCGAATCAACAGTTATGACTTTCTGTACCTGATCCTCACTCTTCAGTTTCTGATTGTAAGCTGGGAGAAGGAGCACAGAGTTATGAAACATCTGTGATCTCTGCTCTCCTACTCTGTTTATTTATTTAGTTATAATGCAGCATATACTCCTCTTCTTTATTTTTCATTCCAAAATGTAGCTTCACGTTACTTTTCATACAACATCTGCCTGCACATTGACTAATGTTTCAATGTTCACTTTTCAATCACTTCACAACGTCCTCACCATTCACAATGCTGCTTACTATTACACCAAACGTTAATTGCACTTCTTATTGCCCAATTAGATAACTAGCCAGTTTAGGAGCAATGGTTTTAAACACCATTGTTCACATCCCTTTAATCTGAAAAGCATTCACTGGGAACTATTCATTTTTTTCTATCTTTTAGCTAGTTCCTTATCCAAGTCACCACACATTTCATTTAATACCATCATCTTAATTTCAGCGTTTAATATATAATATCCATCCAGTGAGCAATCTTTCAGTGTTTTGTGTTGTTTCCTCAAAGAGTTCTATTAAATCTATAAAACTTGACTTGCTCTTTACTAACCCATGCCTGCTATATTTAATTATCCAACAGCTTTTGAGGTGAGTATCGATTTTATTTCATATTGTGGCCTTAATGAGGTTACCACTGCTGACGTTAGGCTAACTGGTCTATGGTTATTCATTTTATCTCTTCCTAATTTCCTAAATGTTGAGGTTATACTGGCAACCTTCTGTCTCCTCACATATCCGGCTAATATACATGCTTTACTGAAATTAAATTCTTCTATGCTAACTTGAGTCACTGTTCACGTGATTATATCATATTTCATCATGATACCAAAGCAGTAGACATTGCAAGTTAAATTTAAGAGTGATTTGACACTGTTGATAGACTATTGAAAAATGGGAACTGTAGCATATAAAATAATAAGCATATCTGTTCCATTTGATCCAAACATACAACAGTATTTCATTATTAAGTTGGACAGGTTAGGAATGTTTTGTTCACAATGCCCAATTTTTACCAGGAGGGTTTTTTGCCCTGGTTTGTTTATCATAGAATCCCTACAATGTGGAAACAGGCCATATGGCCCATCAAGTCCACACTGACCCTCTGAAGAGCATCCCACCCAGATTATTCCTCTACCCTATATTTCCCCTGACTAATGCACCTAGCCTACAAATCCCTGTACACGATGGGCAATTTAGCATGGCCAGTTCACCTAATGTACACGTCTTTGGAATGTGGGAGGAAACCAGAGCACCCAGAGGAAACCCACACAGACACAGAGAGAATGCCCAAACTCCACACGCTCGCCCAAGGATGAAATTGAACCCAGGTCCCTGGCGCTGTGAAGCAGCAGTGCTAACCATTGAGCCACCATGCTTCCCATATTACATCAATACAAATTTGCCTTCAAATATTTGGTAGGAATCTTTTTATTTTGAATAATAGAACTCCACTGGTGATTGATCTATTTTTAATTATTTTATTAATCACAATACAATATTTGTTCAATGACAGTGGGGAGCAAGTTGTTAGAAAGAATTCTGAGAGACAAAATATATTAGCACTTGGAGAGACACTGATTGGTCAGGGATAGTCAGCATGGATTTGTTAAGAGAAGATCAATTCTTTTTGGAGGGGTAATCAGGAATATCAGTGAGAGGAATGCAGTTGATTTGGTCTACATTGACTTTAGAAAGGCTGGTCAAGAAAGTAACAGCCCATGGAATCCAAGGCAATGTGGCACTTTGGATCCAAAATAGAGTGAGCTGCAGGAAGAAGAGGGAGGTTTCTGTGACAGGGGCTCTTTTGGTTTGATAACTTGGACTTAAATATATGGGGTGTGATCAAGATGTTAGTGGATGACATTACATTTTCGCAGGGTGGTAACTATTGAGAAGGATAGCTGTAACCCGCAAGAAGCTAACAATGGACTGGTCAGCTGTGCAGAGCAATGGCAAATGGAATTCAACTCTGAAAAGCGTGCGGTAATGTTCCTGCCGAGAGCTAACAAGGCAAGGGATTACACAATGATGGTAGGATCCTGCAATGTACTGAATATCAGAGAGACCTTGGTGATCCACAGATCACTGAAGGTAGCAAGGTATCAGGTTGATAACATGTTTAAGAAGGCATATGGGATAGCTGCCTTTATTAACCGAGGCATGGAATACAGGAGCAGGGAGGTTGCGCTGGTACTGCATAAAACACTAGTTAGGTCACAACTGGAACACTACGTGCAGTTCTGGTCACTACATTATAGGAATGATGTGATTGTGCTAGGGAGAGGGTGCACAGGAGGCTTACCAGGATGCTGCCTCAGCTGGAGGGTCTGAGCTGTACAAAAAGATCTGATAGGCTGGGGTTGGTTTTCTGAGAGCAGTGAAGGTTGAGAGGATACAGGTGTATAAAGCTATGAGGAATATAGTTAGAATGAATATTAACGGGAGAAGTTTCATTAGTAAAGGAGGCAATTACCAGGGGGCATCAATTTAACTTAAAAGGCGGAAGGTTAAGAGGAGACTTGGGGAGAATATTTTTTATTCACAGAATGACAGGAGTCTGAAAGTCACCATCTGAAAGGATGGTTGAGACAGGAACTCTTAAGCAGTATTTAGATATTCACTTATGATGCCATAGCCTCTGGACTTGATGGGCAGAATGGCCTCCTTCTGTGCTGTAATCTCCTTTTATGAGCCTGTTCAAGTTAGCTGTCCACAGTTTCAATTTATATCACTGCAATTCTCTTTCACCCTGAGTACTAGTTGTGAAACAAATACAAATCAACTTGTTCTGCATTTCCAGTTCCAGTTCCAGTTCCAGCACATGGAACATCAAAACTGCCTGAGTATTCAACAGCTGTACTGATATTACATAATTTAACCATATAGTAACTAACCGTTAGTATACAACAAGAAGGTACTGACATAGATTGCACTGAACAAGAGAAAGGAAAAGAAGTGTGATGTGAGACATGAAAGGATTGACATATCAGTCATGATTGATAGCTCATTTGGTAATGGGCGCTGTTCAGCTCACATCTGACACTGATTAGTCCTGAACTCTATTCTTCTCTATCCAATCTGGCAAAGTGGACTTGAACATTTCTTTGACAATCATGAACACAACTGGAAGCTCATTTTCAATATCCAGCCCAAAGGATACAAATCATGAGCAAATCCAAAAGGAAAACTGGAAATGATTCCATGCGAACATTGCATGGAGGACGTTTCCTTTATTCCAAAACAAGAAATTATGGCCAAAGAGTCTCATCACGTTGACTTGCAATGATTGTAATTTTTAATGGACTTATTCACTCGTACTATATGACTTTGTTATTGAGACAGAACTATCTCAACATTATGTGAACACACATACTATCATTTACATTAGGAGCAAGAGTAGGCCATTCAGTCCCTTGAGTCAGATCCACCATTCAATAAGACCATGGCTGATCTGACTGTAACCTCAAATCCTCACGTACCTCCAACAACCTTTGACCCACTTTCTTAACAAGAATCCCTGCCTTCAACATATACCTCATAAACATAGCACAAGAATCTTGGTTTCCCTTTCACCAGAATTTAATATCTAAACTAAAAGATCACGTTTGTGAATGTGGATTCATCTTCATTGCTACTTTGTAAACATGGAATCTGTGAAGAATGTTGAAGACGCTGCCCTGTAAATAGTTAACACACATTTTGCAAGCATGATTTCAGTCAGAAGTACAATGCTGGTTTCCAGTTCAGCTCTTATCTCTTTGTTGGTTGAGGGTCTTGTGGAACAGTGGTGGTGCACCTTCATTTGGGCTGGGAGATCTGAGCTCGGGTCCCACCTGTCCCAGAGGTACATCATAAGTTTTTTTATTTAATCTATTTTCCTAATCAACCCATTCAGAGACGTGATAACACACCTCTGGAGCAGGTGAGACTTGAACATAGACCTCCCGACCCAGGGGTAAGGACACAACCACTGCACCACAAGAGGGCCCTCCGAAGTGTGTCAGAGCACGCTGATTAAAATAAATATCAGTTGAAAGTTATTCTCTGGCTTGTGGAGTGGCATGTCACCGGAGACAATTTGGTAGATCAATCTGACGTTTTTCTTTGAATATGGGCTTCTAATTGATTGAATAAACTCAAATGAGAATAGTCCTTATCACTAATAATCTGTGGATTAGCTCCATTACTTTAATGGATATCTGTTGAGCGCTTTTTTCAAGTATTTTGTTGTCTCTTCAAATGTTCACTGATTGTCCAACTACATTTGGTGTTCATGATGTAGAAATGCTGGTGTCAGACTGGGGTAGACAAAGTCAGAAGTCACACAACACCAGGTTATAGTCCAACAGGTTTATTTGAAATCACAAGCTTTTAGAGCACTGTTCTTTCATCAAGTGACCTCCAAAGGTTTGTGATTTCAAATAAACCTGTTGAATTATTACTTGGTGTCGTTTGACTTGTGACCACATCTGGTGGGAGGAAAGATTAATGTCTGCATGGATGTTGCCTGTCCTGCTGGGTGTATCCAGGGTTGTTTATTCAGCCTTTCAGATTCTGAACATCTGCAGCACTTTATGCATTGTTTATCAGAGTTTTTAAATAATAACCTCATCACTTGATCCCAAGTTAAGTGTACTTTGAAAGTTACTTACCAAAGCTTCGCTGGAAGGTCAGTTTCAAATTGAGAAAGAATTTGCAAATGGATACACCTTACTGGGACTCTCTGCTGAAGGGCTCTGGGATTGCACTGTGTAGGAGGAGGAGGGATGGGAAGTGCAATGCTTTGAATTTGGACGAGGGCAGAAAAACCTGTTTCTGATAAAAGAAACAGCAAGCTAAAGCTCCAAGTTTTCATGCGAAAATATGTGCACCTTGTCCAAGTATTCGATTTAATGTAGACTTTTCTGGCAGGAAATTTGGTTGGCAGGATCCACACCATCGTGGGAGACTGTCCGTCAGTCTCCTGGTGGCCGGAACACCTTCCTCAAATAAGTTTAAGGTGGGTACAAGTGATGTATGACGACGGATTATCCTGGGTTTCTTTCAGAGAGAGATTGGGGGACAGGGGATGAGTCTATAAAAAGATTAACAAATTGTGAGGCCATGGGGTTTTTTTAAAGTTGGAACAAAAAGAAGCAGCCTGAGAGGGTGGGAGCAAGCTCTTGTAGACCTGGATTTTTGGTTAGTTTCTGGCAGTTGCAGTTGGGGTGCAAGCTACTTCTCCCTGTCCTGATTACAACCACAATCTGGGGCTTCTATTCCTAGGCTGCTGGATTGTGAGACTATGTTACTATATAGAGTCATAGAGTCATAGAGATGTACAGCATGGAAACAGACCCTTCGGTCCAACTTGCCCATGCCGACCAGATATCCCAACCCAATCTAGTTCCACCTGCCAGCACCCGGCCCATATCCCTCCAAACTCTTCCTGTTCATCCAAATGCCTCTTAAATGTTGCAATTGTATCAGCCTCCACCACTTCCTCTGGCAGCTCATTCCATACATGCACCACCCTCTGCGTGAAAAGGTTGCCCCTTCGGTCTCTTTTATACCTTTCCCCTCTCACCCTAAACCTATGCCCTCTAGTTCTGGACTCCCCAACCCCAGGGAAAAGACTTTGCCTATTTATCCTATCTATGCCCCTCATAATTTTGTAAATCTCTATAAGGTCACCCCTCAGCCTCCGACGCTCCAGGGAGAACAGCCCCAGCCTATTCAGCCTCTCCCTGTAGCTCAGATCCTCCAACCCTGGCAACATTCTTGTAAATCTTTTCTGAACCCTTTCAAGTTTCACAACATCTTTCCAATAAGAAGGAGACCAGAATTGCACACAATATTCCAACAGTTGCCTAACCAATATCCTGTAGAGCCGCAGCATGACCTCCCAACTCCTGTACTCAATACTCTGACCAATAAAGGAAAGCATACCATATGCCTTCTTCACTATCCTACCTACCTGCGACTCCACTTTCAACGAGCTATGGACCTGCACTCCAACATCTTTGTTCAGCAACACTCCCTGGGACCTTACCATTAAGTGTATAAGTCCTGCTAAGATTTGCTTTCCCAAAATGCAGCACCTCGCATTTATCTGAATTAAACTCCATCTGCCACTTCTCAGCCCATTGGCCCATCTGGTCAAGATCCTGTTGTAATCTGAGATAACCCTCTTTGCTGTCCACTACACCTCCAATTTTGGTGTCATCTGCAAACTTGCTAACTGTCCCTTTTATGCACGCATCCAAATCATTTATGTAAATGACAAAAAGTAGAGGGCCCAGCACCGATCCTTGTGGCACTCCAATGGTCACAGGCCTCCAGTCTGAAAAACAACCCGCCACCACTACCCTCTGTCTACTACCTTTGAGCCAGTTCTGTATCCAAATAGCTAGTTCTCTCTGTATTCCATGAGATCTAACCTTGCTAATCAGTCTCCCATGGGGAACCTTGTCAAATGCCTTACTGAAGTCCATATAGATCACATCTACTGCTCTGCCCTCATCAATCTTCTTTGTTACTTCATCAAAACCTCAATCAAGTTTGTGAGACATGATTTCCCATGCACAAAGCCATGTTGACTATCCCGAATCAGTCCTTGCCTTTCCAAACACATGGACATCCTGTCCCTCAGGATTCCTTCCAACAACTTGCCCACCACCGAGGTCAGGCTCACTGGTCTATAGTTCCCTGGCTTGTCTTTACTGCCCTTCTTAAACAGTGGCACCACGTTTGCCAACCTCCAGTCTTCCAGCACCTCACCTGTGACTATCGATGATACAAATATCTCAGCAAGAGGCCCAGCAATCACTTCTCTAGCTTCCCACAGAGTTCTTGGGTACACCTGATCAGATCCTGGGGATTTATCCACTTTTAACTGTTTCAAGACATCCAGCACTTCCTCCTCTGTAATCTGGACATTTTATAAGATGTCAGCATCTATTTCCCTACAGTCTATATCTTCCATATCATTTTCCATAGTAAATACAGATGCAAAATATTCATTTAGTATCTCCCCCCATTTTCTGTGGCTCCACACAAAGGCCGCCTTGCTGATCTTTGAGGGGGCCCTATTCTCTCCCTAGTTACCCTTTTGTCCTTAATATATTTGTAAACCCCTTTGGATTCTCCTTAATTCTATTTGCAAAAGCTATCTCATGTCCCTGTTTTGCCCTCCTGATTTCCCTCTTAAGTATACTTTCTTTATACTCTTCTAAGGATTCGCTCGATCTATCCTGTCTGTACCTGACATATGCTTCTTTTTCTTAACTAAACTCTCAACTTCTTCAGTCATCCAGCCTTCCCTTTCACCCTGACAGGAATATATTTTCTCTGGATTCTTGTTATCTCATTTCTGAAGGCTTCCCATTTTCCAGCCGTCCCTTTACCTGCAAACATCTGCCTCCAATCAGCTTTGGAAAGTTCTTGCCTAATACCATCAAAATTGGCCTTTCTCCAATTTAGAACTTCAACTTTTAGATTTGGTCTATCCTTTTCCATCACTATTTTAAAACTAATAGAATTATGGTCACTGGCTCCACTGACACTTCAGTCACCTGCCCTGCCTTATTTCCCAAGAGTAGGTCAAGTTTTGCACCTTCTCTAGTAGGTACATCCACATACTGAATCAGAAAATTGTCTTGTACACACTTAAGAAATTCCTCTCCATCTAAACCTTTAACACTATGGCAGTCCCAATTGATGTTTGGAAAGTTAAAATCCCCTACCATAAAACCACCCTATTATTCTTACAGATAGCTGAGATATCCTTACAGGTTTGTTTCTCAATTTCCCTCTGACTATTGCGGGTGTATAATACAATCCCAATAAGGTGATCATCCTTTCTTATTTCTCAGTTCCACCAAAATAACTTTCCTGGATGCATTTCCAGGAATATCCTCCCTTAGCACAGCTGTAATGCTATCCCTTATCAAAAATGCCACTCCCCCTCCTCTTTTGCCTCCCTATCTATCCTTCCTGTAACATTTGTATCCTGGAACATTCAGCTGCCAGTCCTGCCCATCCCTGAGCAATGTTTCCGTAATTGCTATGATATCCCAATCCCATGTTCCTAACCATGCCTTGAATTCATCTGCCTTCCCTGTTAGGCCCCTTGCATTGAAATAAATGTAGTTTAATTTATTAATCCTACCTTGTCCCTGCCTGCCCTGACTGTTTGACTCACTTCTGTTCTCAGCTGTACCCGTCTCAGATCGATCCCTTTCCTCACTATCTCCCTGGGTCCCACCCCCCACCTTACAAGTTTAAATCCTCCCAAGTAGTTCTAGCAAATTTCCCTGCCAGTATAATAGTCCCCTTCCAATTTGGGTACAATCCATCATTCTGTAACAGGTCACTTCTACCCCAAAAGAGATTCCAATGATCCAAAAATGTGAATCCTTCTCCCATACACCAGCTCCTCAGCCATGCATTCATCTGCTCTATCCTCCTATTCCTGCCCTCAGGAGTAGCACTGGGATTAATCCAGATGTTATACCCTTGAGGGCCTCCTTTTCAAAATTCTACCTAGCTCTCTGCAATCTCCCTTCAGAGTCTCAACCTTTTCCCTTCCAATGTCGTTGGTTCCAATGTGGACAATGACCTCCTGCTGGCCCCTCTCCCCTGTGAGAACATTCTGCACCCTCTCTGAGACATCCTTGATCCTGGCACCAGGGAAACAACACACCATTCTGCTTTTTCTCTGCTGGCCATAGAAACGTCTGTCTGTACCTCGGACTACAGAATCCCCTTACATAATTGATTTCTTGGAAGCCGACATACCCCTCATTGCATTAGAGCCAGTCACAATACTAGAAACTTGGCTGTTTATGCTACGTTCCCATGAGAATCCATCACCCCCTACATTTTCCAAAACAGCATACCTGTTTGAAATGGGTATATCCACAAAAGACTCCTGCTCTAGATGCCTACCTCTCTTACCCTTCCTGGAGTTAACCCATCTATGTGACTGTATCTGAGACTTTTCCCCCTTTCTATAACTGCCATCCATCACATACTGTAGCTGTCGCAAATTCCTCATCGCTTCTATTTGTCTCTCCAACTGATCCACTCGATCTGATAAGATTTACATTCAGCTGCATCTATGGCAGATATAATCCACAGTAACCCTTAAACCCTCTTTAAACTCCCACATCTGACAAGAAGTACATATCACTGCAAAGGCCATTTTTGCTCCTTCACAATCTACAGACCCAGAAAATAGCACCGTCTTATTCCTCTACAAACACTACCCAAGGTTAAAATATAAACCATAGCTATTAATTTAAGTTTAATCAAGAGACTTATCTCCAAAAACATATAATCAAGAAAGAATCCACTGTACACACTACTGCAACCTTTCTATTGGACAGACTTAAAACAACAATTAACTTATCTGATTCTGTGCTGTGAACTTCGCCTAACAGTTCCTCCAAGATTAGTTGTGAAATCACCTTCAACACCTTAAATACCTCAAAAATAAGGAGCAGCTCTTACAGCCAGAAATTTTTCCCATCCTCCATCTTGGATTACCCAGAATCCTCTAAAGCACTGTGGAGAATGTGGGCATCAATCCCGCTACCTCTCACATGCTAAGCAAGCACTCTACCATTTGAGCCAATTCCCCTATATTGGAACAGTTAATTTGTAATATTTTCTGTATCTATTATTCTGTTTTCCAGTAGAATTATTTCAAGTTCTTCTTTCTTTTGTTGTATTTTAGTGAAAGTGTTTGATTAAATTGTGCTTTGCTTAATGTCAGGTAGTTTGACCGATCTTGAGCACTGCATTTACCTTTGTATTTAGAAAACGTTAGGGTCTAGGCTACCTTCTTCATAGATCTTGAGGGGGGTCTGGTCTGGTCCAAAACAGATCGGAAAGCTCACCTGTTGGCAATGGGAAAACAATTGGATTTGGTTGACTCATTAGTGAGTCAACTAACTCCAATGATCATCTCCTGACTTTGATGGTAGCTAAAGAGTTACATGCGAAGGATGATTTTTTTTCCAATAACTCTGAAAATCACCCAGTCATCTCGTCAGGAGGACCCCTTATCCAGGGGCACTTAATGACTGAGTTAGGGGACTACCTGTCAATGGGAAGGTGGTGGTCATTGAAAGATACGGCCCCAGCCCACCTCCACCTTTGCTTCCAACCACCTCCCCCGTCCCCCACTTTTTTCCCTTCCTCAACCCTTTCGCCAATTACTCCTTCCTACCCTGTGGTCATTCTCGATCTCTCCCTGGGTGCATTACCGGCAGTAACCACCACTCCCAGCGGTATTGCGAGCAAAGATTTGCAAATCTCTGATTGGCAAATGGGATTTCAGCAGGGAGGGGTGTAGGGTGTGGGGGGAAGCGGTTCTTGAATCCAAGAGAAGGCCTGGCACAGAATCTTGTTCAGGCTAAGTTAAAAATCATACAACACCAGGTCATTTGAAAGTCCAAGCTATGTTCAGGCTAGTTCTTCCATGGAAGCAACATAGATTTACTAAAGTCAAGCAAGAAATTGTGGATATTAGAAATCTGAAAGAAAGACTGAAACTGCTGGAGAAACGCAGTGAATCTTCCAGTGTCTGTGGACCTAGAGAAACAGTGTTAATGTTTCGAGTCTTGAAGAATGCTCATATCCCTTGGTTGAACTCTTCTCTGGCTTGTTGGCCACAAGGATCTTACAGGAGAAGATCGAGCCATCAACAGCCATGGGAGTATGTCTGGTTCTTTATTCAGTTATCAATGTTTAAATGAATAGGTAGCATCAAATATAAACCATATATTGAAGGGAACTCAAAAATCCTAATAGTGCTATAGTTTTGATTTGTGAGTGGTAGCAAAAGACATACTCCTTTATTTTCAGGCTCCACTGTGCATTATCAGAAGGGTATATTGATATTGGAGGCAGTCCAGA